>NW_006768811.1:450405-809085 GCF_000204055.1 Melampsora larici-populina 98AG31
GGGGGGGTTCTGGGCCCTGGAAAAGCTAAGAACCAGAGTGGCCAAAGCGATGTGGCGGAAATATCGCCAAGAAAGAAGCGCCCGTGGATTGTAAATTGATTCATCTATAAGCTTACCAACGTATAACTTTTTTAATCTCATTTAGTAATCTCATTTATTGGCATCCTGTCATCATAATTCACTACAGGAAGCAAAAGTGTAACTTCAATTTCAAATCAATATTATTCTCATTCAAGTTATTCTCATGTTTTAGTATAAAAACTCGATAAAAATGTAATCGATTTCAACTTAAGCTCACAGCACCCTTTGAAATCACAAAACAATTAAAAACTTGATAGAAATTGTGAAATTACAATTGTATTTATAACGATCTTGGATTACATGTATGAAAAAAATTGTAATTGAATCAAATACATATCAGTCAGTTACCTGCCAACTTTCCTCGGATCCAGCCCAATTGTAACTCTTTTTCTTCAAGACCCACAAACATTTTAGCATAATCGACATCTTTCTTTAATAATTCCATCGATTTGTAAAGTTCATCTTGACTTAAACCTAGCTTGCGTAAACCTCGAGTAGCAGTGGTGAGGAAATCATATGGCTGAGCTGAACTGCTAGAGGCTACTGCATTACTATCGTTCGACATATGAGCTATAAACTTTTCTGAGATTCCATCAATCCCATCTATGAAATCTTCACCAGCTTGTGCAGCAGTCTTGCGTTTTTGTTTTTGAAATGGCCTACGAGGTTTGGCTTTTGAATCTATTCCTGGTGATCGATCACGTTTAAATTGCTTGCCTTTCATGACTTTGTTGCCAGGACGAGCGGTAGCTGCTGGTGTATCTGAATCGGATTGAATCGCACGTTGAAGTCGATCTTCATCTAAGCTACCATGTTCACTTCCATCACCGCTCATTGACTTTCCACTTGAGGTATCATTTCCTTCATCTTTTTCAACTTCTTTATCTTCTTCAACATCTCCAACAGCATTGTTCGCAGGAGCAAAAGAGTCGACTTTCTGAGTTCCCTTGGCCATCCCAGGATCCACAATCACACCGACAGAATCGAAAAGCGGGAAGGGGTTCCTTCTGAACCAACCTAAACGCTTGTTAGTTCCAGACTGGGATGAGAAAGTGACAATGTTAGCAATCAGAAAAGAAGGAAGGTATGAATGCACTGGACTTACTGGTACCTTTGCCATCTCATTCCAGATCTCGGGACTGAGCTCGACCATATTCGTTTCGGGGTTCCATCCGGCACCGCTTTTCTTCAACAAATCACTCGCATCTTTGTATCGTTTGTTAAGCTTGATTTGGAATGAACAGACAATCAGCATACAGTAGAAAGAAAGAGACAAAAGTGAAATACCTACAACATTATAATGAGCATGTACCATCTCACCAGTCTTTTTTTTAGTCGCGCCTTCAGTACCCTTCAATTCAGTTGCGACTGCTGCCCAAGTTGCTTTAGAAAAACCTTTATTACTTTTATTATTTCTTTGAGTTTTTGTAAGATGTTCTATCATTTTCGATTCTTGCTGACTGGTCCATTCGCACTTGGATGAGGGTGTTGAGACGATCGGACTGTCTTCAACTGATTGAGACATGTTGGTGGAGGCCGGCATGTCGAGATTGATAAGGAAATGGATTGAAGAACTAATTGAATAACAATCAAGTGAAGATTTTTAAGTTGAAAGTGGCTTGAAGGATAGCTTGAAGTCGACTTTGAGCTTTGATGAAAGGGAAGATAAAGATGAGTTGACCAGATTTGTGATTGAATTGTTTGAACTTGAGGTGTTGAATCGTTGAGGTTGTTTGTGATGAGAGAAAAAGAAAGAAAAAACTTTGATTTTTTTCGGTGAAGTACAAAAAAGACGAATCGGTACTTTGAGATGAAAGATATCGAAAAGATATCTGTTGAAGATTCATAAAAAAAACGATGGAAAGTCGTTTTGGAGAATATGTACAAATTCTACATATAAATGTCAAAATACGTATATGTGTTTTGTTGTACTTTGGTTTACCGAATTGGTTTTCCGGGTCATATATACAACCGAAATTCGATATGTTTTTTTGGTGGTGCATATTCGGTCGCATATGTTACATATGCGTTACCGAAGTGGGTGGTATATGGAAGAAGATTGCGGTACATCTGATATATGTATAATCTAGGAGAAAGCACATGTGCTTGTGTCAATTGGATCTCAACAGTTGTAGGTTTGTGTACAGTCGTTTGCAAAAAGCTTGTCCAAATTTGCCCGCAAAACTCGAGCGATTTGGGATCATTTGGCAGTGAATTTGTGACAAGCATTTTGAAAACGACTGTAAATACCCCTATTGTTGGAACAGCTGTATATCGAGGGTTGAAACTTGATATGGGGTTAGGGTACACCGGGTCGACATATCACAGTCGGGATGACTCGGACTTGTGGTCAAGGATGTGGAGTCAAGATTTTTCAGATCGGTGGCTGGGCGCTGTTTGCCCCTTCCTAAAACCTCTGATCAAGTTTGAGTATCATCTGCTCGCTGCCTTCTCATTTTACACTTTTTTATTTTCATCACCATCACGTTGACTACAAAAGTTATCATCAGTTGAACTTGATATCAACTCAAGCTTCTTCATCAACCGGTTGAACATTGCGTGGACCTATCCAGAGCTCATAAGTTTACTCAAATCATTCCCAGACGTGGAGATTTTCGTCTCCTGTGATTACCTCCGACTTTCAAACGATCCCCTTTCGCATCAGGTTGCTCTTGAATTCTTTCGTCCATCGCCTTTCGAAACTCGGAGTCGCATTCTCAACTGCCCTCAGGACTGACTGATCGAATCTGGAGAAATTAAGACTTGCTCATACTCATTTCACATCACGTTATCAACTATCTCTTCTATCACTTCCCGCTCTTGCACATCAAAGCCTCCCTAACGCCTCAAGCTAAGTTTGCCATTGCCATATCGTCTAATTTTGATCTCGTCACTTTATTCAAAGATTCAAAGCAGTTCAAGCCCAGTACACGTCTTGTGCGTCTCTGCCATCTAGAAACATCAGTCACGCTCGGAAAGAACATCACTTTGTATCACACCGTGTATCGTGGTCTGGTGCTATACCTCCTCAAGCTTGCCTGCCCTTTGCCGATCTTACGAGCCGCTACCCTTTATATCAACTCCAAGTCGTTTCCTCTTCCTCACCTCATTTAAAATTCGAACATTTTTCAAACACAGACATTGAGCTACTTCAAGTTCCTCATTGCATTTTCATTGCGATCACTCGTAAGGTCCTCAAATTATTGTCAAAGTTTCAGGAGGTGATCAAGACCTCATTACCATCACCCAAAGTCATTCAACGCAAAGCTTCATCAATACCTTCAATTCAAGAATGAGCCGTCATCATCCATACGCAGGCTATGATGAGCCTCGTGGTGGTGGTGGTCATCGTAGAAACGGATCCTCCGGTCGATTTCCCACACGTGGTGCCTCAGGACCCTCTGGTGCTTGGCACAGTCGGCGAGGAGGCCATGGCGGCCCAGGACAAAACTGGGAAAATGATTCATCAAGCGGCAGAGGTTACGGTGATTTTGGACAATTTGAGCACGATGCTCCCACGAGCATGTATACTGGAGGTCGAGGAGGGAAGGGTGGAAGAGGCAGAGGTTCAAGAGGCAAAGTAAAGGGTCAAATGTCTAGAGGCGATGTCGGTGAGCTGCTCTTTGTAAAGATCATTGTCACTTTCCCCGCTTTGTTTCTTGAAACCTCCATCTGTACTCCTCCGAGATGTGCGATGCTTTTACGCATTGCTCTTACTCTTCGCAACTTGAGCCGGAATGATAAACTTCAAGTCAGCAACGTCCCAATCAGGCATCTTCGCATTGACTACCTATCGTGCGTCCAATACGCCAATCACTCCCGCGTCCTCGAATTCATGGATTGAGATTGAAGTAGCCCAACCTGTTCGACGTTAAGTTCGCCGTAACGAAAAACTTGCCCAGTTGCTGGTCTAATCAGGCGTTATGTTCGAAGTGGCCTTTATCTTTTGCATACATATCTGCACTTTCAAGACTTGATTGAATCAAGACCTCACATACAATACGGCTTCTGTTATATATATCGACCCGAGTTTGATATTTGGATTGCACCGTTACGATACTTGAAGTCCAACTTCCATTGGCTCCACAACCAAGCATGATCAGGATCATCATTACTTTCTATCAAACCTTTCAATGAGATGAAGATAACCATTCAGCACCACAATCTCAACGGTGATTTGGGTTGGTCTCTCTAGATCCTTTTCACGAAGTCATGACCAATGGGACGTGACTTCAGAGGGCAAAGAGCCAAGTTTGCCGCACTGAATAAGCAACTATCATCTCATCACTATTTGTACAAGATCTTGCCTCTGCGCCATGTAGCTTCCATCATAGAATTTGACTCATTGACATTACCTCTTTCGTATGTAAAGACGAGCGCGACCTTTCCATTGACGAGCGCATTCAACGAGAAAGACCTTGTCGGACACTGTTTGTACGAAACGTCAAGGTGAGTGTACGCTTGGGATTGGAGTCCTCTGTGATACCCTTTTTGACTGAAGACTGACATCTTTTGTGTGCATTCTGAAAGTATGAGACAAACCCAATGGAAGTACGCGAGAAATTCGATCAAATGGGAGAGATTAAGACTTTCTTCGACTTGATCTCTAATCGCGGGATGGTATTCATCACATACGTGAGTTTTCATAATGTCCTCAAACAATTTTTAGCGACGATGCAGATATCTTTACCCTTCATCAGTATGATGTCCGAGCTGCAACTATGGCTAAAGAACAACTACAAGGTAGCGAAGTATCAGGAAGACCAGTGAGTTCAAACATCTTTCTTACAAGTATGGCAAGGCTCACCGCATGATGCTGATTGCCTCGTTTCAATTCTTCAACTTGTGTAAAGATCGACGTACATTACTCCTTACCTAAAGACAACGAGTTAGAGAGAAGATGCGACCGAGACAAAAACCAGGCTACCCTTTTTCTCGCCATCAGTGGTGCCAACCGAGCAATTGACGATGGGGAGTTAAACGACAAATTCAGCGTATACGGCGAGATCAGAAGTATTAAACATTTCAAAGACTCTCCATAGTCAGCCCTGCATTTCTATATCATTTATTTTACCTCAGCAAGCTTCCCAACCTTGTCACTATCACTAATAACCTTTGTGGAATTACTACCGGACCGCAGTCAACGATTTATAGAGTTCTGGGATAGTCGAGCTTGTGAAGCTGCCCATGATGATTTGGTCGGTTCTCAATATCTTGGAGGAAAGCTAGATCTCAAGTTTTCTTGGGACACTGGAATGGTACCTAAAACTAGATTGTAAGAAGATTGTCTAGTCAACTCTCGAACATCAAGTTTGTGTTCTGACGAGCTATTATGCTGCTTGATAGGCCTAGGGACATGAGGGGAGGAGATCACCGAGGCGATGGGCATTCGGGTGGTGCCACACATTACGACCAAGAATATGGATATAACAGCAGGAATGGAGCTTCTGATTATGGGCGTGGTCCTCCTGCCCACGCAGGTCATGGAGGCGGAGGCTATAGATATGGTGACAACAGTTACGATAACGGCTCTCAGCTCGGTAAGACAGGTCGCCTAGTATGCTACTGATGCCATCCTGCGTTCTGACGTGACTTGTTTTGATTGCAGACATGGGACAAGCGAATCCTGGACATCCTTTCTCGACATCTTATGGAGGTGATTATAACAATGCCTCGAGGATGCAAGGTCCATCAGGCTCTAATGCCGTCAACGCCTTCAATGGCGGTGTCAATTCATTCAGTCACATGAACCAAGATCCCTCTCATATGTCTTTTGCGAATTCAAGCATTCCTAACACCCAAAGCATGGGAAATGGTTATCCCATCCCAAACATCTCTGGTGAGAGCGGAGGAAGCCGTCTCAATCAAGCACAAAAAGTCCAAGACGTACGTGCCTCGATAAGTATGCCAATTTGATATTTCCTATCGGGATCCTTGACCAAGAGCTATCCATATTACAGTTGCTCGCTTCTTTAACCAAGGTAGGCGGCTTGGCAGTGGCACCTACGCCAGAAGCCCACCCAGGTTCACAGCTTAATCCGTCAAGCGCGCCAATGTCCAATCCAGGCACACAGTCCATGTATGGTACTTTGGGCAACCCAGCTGCATCTAATAGTTATGCATCAACGTATCCTACACAATCTTCGATTCCTGAAAATATGTATCGATCGACGTCAAACGCATTACTAGGTTTGAGCACTCCAGCCAGTCAAATTCCTGCAAACTCTCCTTACGGTCAGGTTCCAAACCTAGTCAATCACATCACAGGTAAATGGCTCCAAATTTGCCTGTATGCATCGTTGTTGTACTCAATCTGTCATATTCATCTCCAGTAGATCAGACTCATCAACCAAATGGTTCTCAGCCTTCGGCCGTTGCTTCAGGCTCCTTACCATCGGTCCCTGGAGCTGGACAATTGACACCTGCGATCTTGGCGCTCTTAGGACAAGCATCAGCTGCTGCCACTTCGAACACGGCATTACCTGATACATCCAATAAAGCGATCCTCCCTGGTCAGGACTCAGCTGCAGCATATCCACCCTCTAATGGATTTCAATTACCGGTCTATGGCGCACCAACAAATGCCTCTGCGACCCCTGCATCGAATGAAGTCCCTACCGGCCCTAGAGCTATGAGTACGGTGTACCCTGCCACTGCTACAGCCACTACACGCGCGCCAACTGCCTCTGGTACTGTTGGAAACGTACAATCAGAGGCGCCTGTAAATCCTTCTCCTCAAGTCGCCGTTCAACAGTTGTTAGCGCTACTGGTAAGTTGTTCTCTGGACAATGCGTTCTTGAAGACGTCGTCAGACTCCTGACTTTGTGGTTTATGATCACGCTTGATTTCATTCATAATAGCAACAACAACAGCAGCAAAAAAGCAGGTAGGTTGACTTACCTCGTCTTGAAAAGTTTTCATATCACATACCCCTATCTTTTTTCAGTATTTCTTGTTTTATCTTTGATTATCTTCTTCTTTGTGTATTCTATGTGTGTGGTAAAGCAGACTAACAACCATCACATTGATTTTCACTAGCATCTTTTGCTTTTTATCACCCAATTTGATCGTGTTATCTTTTTTTCTTATCTTTTTATTGATCTGTGCTCTCAAAAATAAAAGCGATTCCTGCATCGTGCCAATCCTAGTAGTGTTTTTGGATTCTTTTTTTCTTGAAACTCATCTGTCCTCTCAGGGCTGAGTGCTAATTATGAATATCATAATAATCTACAACAGAAGTCTTAAATAACCTTGATTTACAACATCAAGCTATCCATTATGAACTTTAAACATGAGAGCTAGGGAAAAATGATTGCATACATGAACAAGTTGTATCCAAGGATGTCACCTTTTTTTGCTGTATCTGATCTCACCGCTTCTAAAACCTCGTGGATTAAGGCTTGGACAGTAAAGTGAACAAAAGCCACATGCCGCCATATATGATCTTCGCTAGAGCCTGGAATGACGATCATCTCACTGAAAAGGACAAGACGATAATGGTATTGAGAATCACACGGATCATGTCTGTGAAGGGGCTTAGAATATAAAAAAGTCTTGAAATCCGAAATGCTTGAAGCAAAGTTAAACAAGTTTGCCATAAAAGGAAGTTTGCACACAAACTATATACATAATTTCTGTGGCCATCTTTGTCACAAAAGAAAAAAGGAATTACAAATCTCAGGTCATTGAGCTTTTGCACATTCAGTTTGCATTTGATTACCTTTAGAGTCTTTAGGATTTCTTAATAGCAGGGAGTCTGATGCGTAAAATAGGATGAGATTGGACCTGTATAATTCAGATTGAACCCGGCAAAGTTAATTGCTACGATGATATTCTTTGTCCCAATTTCGAAAACTTGGTAGTAATAGTATCCTAGTTGATTGAAAGTCTGTAAGTATTCTGATAGTAGATACCACTGCGGTTGGGTTGAAGACTTGGAATAACCTGAATATTGATAAAGATTTGCTTTTTAAGATCCTTCGGAACAAGGCTACTTCCAAGTTTCCTTATTGATCACATATTTTGAGCAATGTTTAGTTCATTTTCTCACAATTCCGAACTCCTCTCACTGATCTTAATCTTTTTGGCTTCGGCGAACCCCTATACATTTGACATAGAGTATCTTTTGGACGTTCGCACTATATAAGAGGCTCGGAATGTGGTCTAACAGGTCCAAAAAAATGTTGATTTTATTTACAGTAACGAGATGCAAGATCGAAAAAGTACACGAAGGGTTCCAGAAAGGGTTCCAAAGTGGATTGCAAAAAGGGTTCCAGGATGAAGAGAGGTAGACATAAGAGTATCTGACACGAAGACTAGATCAAGGACCAAACCAACCACGAGCTAAAAGAAACCTACCTAACTTTGCCGCTATGAATCCAGCAGTACCTTTCATACAGTCATTCAAGGTGGTTAGCCCAGGCAGCATCTTTGAAAAGCCTGAGATTGTTAAATCACTCGGGAAGTTATCATCTTGTCTAAAATTCAAAGAGTCGTATGTTAAAAGTGTTAAATATTTCTCTTGGGAGTGAAAGAAACTTTCTCACCTGTAAATCCGATACTTTCCATCCTCACATTTCCTCAAATAAATTATCACCAAGAATCGTGCGGCATGAACTGGAGATGCAGTACGCATGTTACCGTATTCAAACAAATCTGAATAAGCAAAGAAGGAGGTGGAGAATTAGTGAGCTTTTCTGTGCAACGATACGTGATTTGGTATTTGAAGCAAGCGGGGACTGACCTATGAAACCTCGAGTCATATCTTCGTTGAACATCACTGAATTGAATTCTATTGTGCAGCTCTTTGATCCAAGCCGACTAGTCTCGCAAGGGTGACAAGGCGGAATGGACGTCGATCAGCAAGAAGTCTAACGACCACGGTCCATCAACATACACCGTAAGATGTCAACTCACAGCATAGCATAGATTCCTTTTAAGTCTTCCAATGAGTTCTCTTGACTATACGGCTGATTGAAAAGTGGGTGATATATCCGAGCATCATGAGTAAAGTACCTAGAGTAGAGTCTACAGTTAGCATGACCGTTTAACAAATGCAAAGAAGGATTGATGGTATGTCTATACTGACTTCTCAACATTCTTCACTATAATACTTGCGTCAGCAGGCTCAGTGATACACCTCACGACATCTTCAATCTAAAGAGGTACATGCGATCAGCTTTTTGTAATCTGCTTTGCTGGATCATGCAGAGAACTGCGTGAAACGTTTCTTACCTCAGCTACTGGATTGTCCATTGGAACTTGTGATCTGTGCTGATGAATGAAAGGAATAAGAATGCGAAGGGATACGGTTAAAATATTATATGGAAGTGAGGAGCTTAGAAAATTTCCACACCACAAGCCGGTGATTTATATGCAGCGTACGCTCCGTGCTCTGAGTCTCCGACCGATGAGAAAGAAATGAAGTGATTAAGATTGATTGTTTGCACAGATTTAAGCAAATTTAGCTTTCGTGGTTCTCGCTCGGAACTCTTGCCGCCGTGACCACCCGCGACTATTAATATTTAGTTGATGGAAGTTGGAGGCAATAACAGGTCTGTGATGCCCTTAGATGTTCTGGGCCGCACGCGCGCTACACTGACCAAGCCAGCGAGTATACTGTCGTTCCTGAAAAGGTTGCCACATCGCCCAAAAAACAAAGAGGTGGTGGTCCGTGCGCCCTGTCAGAAACAGACAGGATGGAAGCGCTAAGGATGTCAAAGAACTCACCTGTCAGTCAGTCGAGGAAGGTCAAGGAGAGAATTGAAGGCCTCGAAAGGACCCTCTTCTACATACGTAGACCACCACCACTCCTGAGTTTACGGCCAACCACTCACAATAACCATATATTTTCACTTTCAACGTCTTTATTTAAGCAAAAATCATCTAAAAAATGAATCCTCCAAACCCTACAAACATATACGCCAGGTAATTGGAAAATTATTGATTCTTCTAATTGTATTATGATTTTTGCTGACATGGAGTCCTTTGAACAGGGTTGAAGCTTATAAGGGGCCACTTGTACCCATCCGATTTCCACCACCTTACATACCACCAAGTTACACCAAGAACACCACAATCCGTCAAAGGCCTGTGCTGGGTAACATAACCAACTTTCAACCACCACCAACTCTCCAGCCAGTACAGTTTAGTCAAGAGAGATTGGATGATGTTGAGTGGGTGGATGATTCTGTAAACCACGCTCATCATCCCACTGGCATCAGTGATTCCACCGGCCAGGCTCACTTCAATAACCGACATGTGGATTACTCCAACACCTACGACTTTACTCAAGAAAGTCCTTTGAAACATGCAGGTATGTTGTCCATCTCAATGCCTATGTAGCCTGTCTATATTCTCGTTCTGATGAACATCATTGTCTATGTAGCCGAGCGTGTGGACTCTGTATACCCTGTTCTTCAAACAGGCATTAGGCCTCACACCCGAACGGTCCAATTCAACGTGGATGACAATGAATTGCCCAGCCCCGACGAGATTTACCAAGAAAGTCCATCAAAAGGTACGCCATTAGGCACTCTTTCACTATTGATCGTGATTTTCATGTAGCTTATACATATTCCTCTATGTAGCTGTAGCTCAAAAAGATAAAAAGATCCGTGATTTTGCGTTCACCTTCATCTACCGCACTAAGAAACCAGTAGACCCAAGCAAGGCTTCCAATGGACCTAAAGGCCGAAACTCGCGCTCAAGTTATTTCACACACGAGGTGACAGGAACTCGCTCTTTGGACCTGACTGAAACTGCATTTGTGGCTTTCAAACAAAAGTTATTCAAACTGGCTGATGATATTGACATTGACGAAGATTCTGATGGTATTAGTTCGATTTTGGAGGGAGCCGATGGCATTGGTGGAATTATCATTCAGATTTACATACCTGGTCATACTGTGTATGCAAAGGGCAAGGCGGTTTTAGTTAAGACGGAAGAACAATTGAAATCATTCTTCAAGGCGGTTGAGTTAGCCCCCCAAAATGAGCCTGGAATCGTAGTGACAATGGAAGACCCTGCAAAGCGAGCCCTACAAGATGAGAAAGTGAGTCATCACCTTAAGTTATTCCGTAGATTCTTGATCTGACCAACTCATTTGAAAACAGAAACTTTCGAAATCTCAGGCCAGGCTGGTTGCCCAAACGATCAAGAATACCGGAAATGAACCTAGTAATTCAGAGCTTGCGATTACGATTCCCGAGGATCCAACAGATGTACAACTCGCTCTTCTAATGAAAGAGTATGGCACAGGCTCAAACAACACCCGAGAAGGTTATCGTGTTCACCATCCAAAGGACAATTGCAAAGTGATGCAATTGACCTTTGAACACTTGTATTTGTGGGCACAAGAACTAGTACGTTTGGTTATTCCTTGCGTTATTCCTTTGATTTCACGTCACCCCTAAACTTACGTGGTTTGTATTTATAATATATATACAGGCGAAGGGTACTACCGGTGTCACCATACACAACCCACCCAAACTGGATGGTTTCAAGTGGGAACTCATTAAACGTCCCATCGAATCTACCACACCGATGAAGCCCTCCAAAAGAACTAAATCAGAGGAAACCCAAACCCAAACAGACTGTCCCTACTCTGAATTACAAGGCCATTATGACTTTACTATCGATCGTGATCTTTTGGAAGGTTTCAAGAGTCGAACAACTTTGGGAGACTACCTACTATATGCCTGTGTGCCGCCAGACGAAGTCGAAGAAGTGACGAAGGTGTTACAGGCCAAGAAAATACGAAACTTTGATAAATTCTTATTTCCAAAAATTATCAATTTCAAAAACCTCGTTGATTATGGTGTCGAACCCGGTACAGCCTTTGATCTCATGTATTATGCTAAAGATTATTACAAATTTCTAGAACGCGAATACCTTGACCAAATGTTTCAGGACCGCGAAGATTGAAACAAGTTGTTCAACTCTCAAAACAACAAATATTTGTTTCACAATAGATTCAAGTCAAACATCTTTCTGACAATGTTTAACGAATAGAATTCCTTTCTAAAAAATTTGTCATCCACTTGTGTCCAAGTTCAAAACTTATTTTGTTTTTGTCTTATCGAGTTTGTTTCTGAAAAACTCTGCAAAGTAAACACTTCTTCGATTTATATAGATCAAATCATGTTTTCAACTGGATGACAAAGCAATAAAGGGTGTTTTGTCATCATAAAGACACACACTTGATATTCTCAAACGTGATTCTTAAAGAAATCAATCCAAAGACTTCATCAACAGAGCATAGACTCGTTGCGATCGATATTTTCAAACTTGAATTATCGATCGCAAAGAGTCTATGCTCCGTTAATAAACTCTTGTATTTAAAACTCAACACTCCCTCCTTGTTTCATCTGAAACCGAATGGGAATCAGTTCCAAAGTATTTTGATTTCAGAATACAAAGGAATTTTATAATGGAGTTCCCAAATCGAACCCAAATCAATGGACAAAACCAAATTATCACTTCGTGTTTTTCAAATTTTAAAAGTTCTCCTATTCCGAAGCGATTATAAAAAATCGATCGATCTTAACTCCAAAACAGTATTTGTGTAGGGCTTGAGAAATTACTTGTTTGTTCAAGTTTACAGGAGTTGATTAGAAAAAATGTTTTGATTGTTATCAAAAGCATAAGCAAGTCATCAAAACCAATCCGAAAAAGGAACAGAGTTAACAAGAATTTTTTTTTGAGTGTTATCAAAAAGAGAAAACAGCGATCAAAACATGTACGAAACAGGAACAAAGAAATCTTGGAATTGAACCACCAAGTTAAGGCTCGGACAAGCTGGATTGGTTACATTTAAAATCAAGACTAGTTAAGAAAAACGTGAATTGAAACGATCCCAGTAGTGTGACGTCGTGTAACCACTGTTTACGATGAGAGGCTGCATCAATGAGCGAGTCATCACTCGACCAGCCAGTCTCAAGAGGTATTCTGATTTGTTCTCTTGATCCCTCCAGACATCTTCTCTTTGCAACTTTTTTTTCATGCAATTGAAAGCTTTCTCAATCGGATTGAGATCAGGTGAATAAGCCGGAAGGTAAATGAGTTTTACACCTGCATCACGACACATTTGTTCTATCATTCCGCCATGATGAATTTTTGCGTTGTCCATGACTAAGACTGAGTTAGGTCCAGGGAATCGGTTCATTACAGGGAGCTAGACATCCACAAAGAGTATATTGACAGGTTTGTCAACCTATCACGAAATGAAATGAGATTTTGAAAAGCACTCACCAGATTCCGTCTCAGAAACAGCTCAACATGTATTCTTTCCACTGGCCCTTTATGCACCACCCCAGCGATCATTCCCTGCTCAGACACGGCAGGGAGAATGGTCCAATGATCTTTTTCATTGTATCGAAGTTGACGAAGAGTTCGTGTACCGGTTGGAGCCCAGCTACGCCTGCGAATTGCATCACGACCTACTACACCAGACTCGTCTTGAACAGAAGCGCCAGTTTAACCATATGTAGCAAAGACAAAATCAAGAGAAAAAAAACGAACCTATGAAAACAAAGTACTCGGGTGGAATACCAGCCACCTTCTTCGCAAATTGTACCCGATCAGCAATTGATTGGTCTTTGTGAACTCCACGCGTAACCAATAAGGAGAGACCAAGTCGGTCTTTCAATTCGCGAGCTATAGTCGATTTGGAGATCTGCAGGCCGGTGAGGTGGATGAGTTTTTTTTGAAGCTCGTCCAAGTAGATCGCCGGACAGTGGGTGACTATGTCGTTGAGTAAGGCCAGGTGTACATCATTCAAGATGGGTGGGCGTCCTCGCTTCTCGTAGCCAGAAGGATCGGCAACAACTCGATCGGTGGCTTGAAACAGAGCTTTCCACCTACTGATTGATCGATCAGAAATCCGATGACCTAGAGTGTTGTTGATCTCAGCAACAGATCGTCGTGCAAGTGCCATTCGAGTTGCCACAAGCTTAAGATCCTCGGAGTATTTTATAAAAGGCATTCTTGGGGAATGTGGTTTGGTGGATGATGCGGATGATGAGTGGGAAGAGGACGAGGGCAAGGAAAAAAGGAAAAACAGGGTCCTTTCAAGTCTCTTCTCGACTGTCTGACAGGTGAGTTCTTTGACATCCTTAGTGCTTCCATCCTGTCTGTTTCTGACAGGGCGCACGGACCACCACCTCTTTGTTTTTTGGGCGATGTGGCAACCTTTTCAGGAACGACAGTAAGTAAATTTTAACTTTTTCATCGATGATCTGAACACGCGGACAGCAAAAGCGAAACCGACCGCCTGTGTGCCTACGCAGCATATAACTCCATCTTTGGACTGTGACGTGTCTAGTTCTCTGTTATAACACTTATATTCCTTGTTTTTCTAAGCAATCTCTTTCTAAATCTTTGCCTCGTTAAGGCTTTGACCTGGTGTGGGCGGTGGTAGGTCGCAGACTGCCTGTCGGAGAAAGGTTTTAGTGGGCGGGTGGCTCATGAAGAATCATGAGGAACCACAAACTTAACTAAGTCTCTACTCTCATGGATCCACTATTCCATCTATCTTTATATCCTTTTTGTACTTCTCTATGTTGTCATTATGATTTGTTTCTGGTAATTCTTAGGACTTACACTTCAGTAAGCTTAATAAAGCCCCTCACGAGCGCGTTTCCCGCGCCCTCGAAGATGGAGGACAGACTCGAGTTTTTTGGCGGGGGAGCTCCAGGGATCAAGTCTCCTTATGTACTTTTTTCAAATTTTTCACTTCCCCTCTCCACAAGAAGTTCCAGAAATTGGATATGTTGTTCTCCACATCTTGCTACATAATTTGGTACCCCGTATGATGGTTCACATTGAAAGGAAGTACTTTGATTTTGTGATGTAACATCAGCATCTTATATGCTTCAAACTTTCATCGGAGGCATCTCCCAACGGCTTAGGCTATCTTAGGCCATCACAAGGGGACGTAAGGCCCAGTTCTTACACAGCTCTCAAGTTGTTGAGAGCAGTCTGTTTCAGAATCACATGAAACGCACACCAAAATATGTAGAAATACTTGGAGAACAAATATGCAAATTCTGGAACTTTTTGTGGAGAGGTGTAGATGAAAATCTGAAAAAAGTAAATAAGGAGACTTAACTCTTGGAGCTCCTCGGCCAAAAAACTTGAGTCTGTCCTAAGCCCCTCTTCAAAGGAGTGGCAAACACGCTTGTGAGGGGCTTTGTTAAGCTTAACACTTCAGGCTGATTTGCCTGTTTGTCTGGTTTATGTCTTTATTGTATGGTGTGAGGGCCAGTTTTTGGAAATGAAATATATGTAACTTTTTTGGTTAACTCAACAGAGTCCCTTTTGTGGTGTTGTGGTAATAAATTTATAGGGTTGATCAAGAAAAATCAAAAAAGGATTCTGATGCAAGGACACCCCCCCCCCTTCACTCGCAGGACACCCCACTGCCTGTATTGTATGCAACTGGGAAAAAATTAATACATGAGGGATTGATCCTGACCAATCACTTTCTTTGAGTGCACGTAAAATGCAACAGCGGTCCATCTGAGAATCAAAAGCAGACCTCAGATATCCCAAGATGGGATTTGGATGAGTGGTCATACTCTCACAATTTCAATGGAGTGAAGCGTTTGAAGGTGAGTAAGTCCAATTGTTAATCATACTCATAGAAGCTTGTGATTCTTTCAAAATCATAATTTCACTTTTTACCATTGTTGATTGTGTCCATACTTTGAGGTCAACAAGAGTCACAAGAAAGACAAGAACCATGTCATGATATCCTGGGAAGTAAGAAAGTTTAGGGAAGCTTGAAAGAACAATCCTAATGGTAGTGTCAAATAGTGATTGTAAATAAACTTTCTCTGAGCCCACAATTTTTAAGAATCCATCAAGTTAGTATCTCTACTTATCAGATATGACGCCCATCTGTAGGCTGGTCATCAAAAGAACTTCAAATATTAAACAGTAATTTGAAATGTACCTACATGATAATGGAAAAGTCAACAGGACAGTTCACATTCAATTTAGCTTAACCAAGCCCCTTGCGCAGCCGCGTCCGCACCCTGGAAAACAAACTTCCTTCATCCCAATGAGCATCAGGTAGGATGGCCTTCTGGGGCCACTTTGAACTCCCAAACAAGATCAATCAGGTTTTGACTGGTTTAGAGTACGTGAAAGAGGGTTCTGCTTTCCCTCAAAAGAAAAAAACTGGTGGATATCATCAAGAAGGCCACAATAAGCCAAGTTGTCCTCCTTTTGAGATCATTTGAATATTATAGCAGTCATTGTGATTCAAGCCATTTGAGACAAAAACATAGATGTACCACTTTGATATTTCATCTGTACACCACATCTTGCAGTTGCCAACATTTATCAGAATGCCTTTTGCCGATCTTACAAAGAAAAAGCTCCATCCCTGCGACAGAAAATGACAATCAAGATGTTTAATCGATCAAGCAATCAAGCTCATTGATCATGTGATGATTTTTGCTTCATCTGATTTTACAATACAGCAAGGGAGGTATCCTGCAAGTGAAGGGGGGTGTCCTCACCTGAGCATCCTTAAAAGATTATTGCATTGTCAAGTGATTTGGTAGTTTTACTATTAGGGCAAAAGTTGTGTCTTCTCATAGTTTCATGATATTAATTCAATTTGATTATAAATTATTCTTAAATAATTGTCCATTATTTTTGAGATTATCCAATTTGACTCATAACACTACACTAAATGTAATCTTTACCGGGTGGTAAAGAAAACTACTGACATAGAAAAGTCCTGAGGCAACAGAAAGAGAGCTAAAAATCTGAAAAAATATGCTCCTTGTTCCTAGATGTTGGGGCGTCATGATGAGTATTTTTTTGTATTTTACACGCAGATATTGGTTAATGTACTAACAATAAAGGCTGAAAATCATCAAAAACCCACCTGTAACAATACCTGAAATTTGGCCCTTGATTTTGTAGACAGGATTTTGAAATCTTCAAACATCAATAACTTTTGCAGTTCTGAATCAAATAACTCGATTTTTGGTTCATTGAAAAGGTGAGTCTTTCCTCTACATTTTTCATTCAAACATCACATCTGTAGCCCGTCTGAAGAAGGTCCTACGGAGCTATGCATGCAGAACTGTTTGGACATATGTAGAGCATTCAAATGACTAGATAGCACCTTGCTGACATTATGAAGTGTAAAGGAGAATGGTTCAGCTTTTGAATGAACCACAAATCGAGTTATTTGGAGCAGAATTGCAAAAGTTATTGAAGTTTTTAGACCACAAAATATTGTCTTCATAATCATGACCCAAATTTCAGGTATTGTTACAGGTGGGTTTTTGATGATTTTCAGCCTTTATTGTTAGTACATTAACCAATATCTGCGTGTAAAATACAAAAAAATACTTATCATGACGCCCCAACATCTAGGAACAAGGTGCATATTTTTTCAGATTTTTAGCTCTCTCCCTGTTGCCTCAGGACTTTTCTATGTCAGTAGTTTTCTTTACCGCCCGGTAAAGATTACATTTGGTGTAGTGTAAGCTCATAATCAGAAAGAAGAAAGATAAGAAAATTCATGAATAAAATCAAAAATGCAGGTATATTAGATGGAAAATGGTTTTTAGGTCATTATCAGTGGATTTGAAGGTTTGGAGAGGTTTTATTATGCAAAGGAATAATCATAATAGTCATTAAAAACTTCAATCATGAGGATTGATAAGAGTGTGAGCATCAACTAAGGCACGGCTTGGTGCGTAATTCCATGAGCTGAGAGGATGTGTATAGATGTAAGAATAGGCTTATAGAGAGGGTACGCAAGAGCAAATCCTCGTGGGACTGAGTTGGGAAATTTGGGAAGAATTTACCACAACTCGAGATTCCCGCACATCTAACATTCTTACGCAAAACACAGCTCAGCTCCTCATAAGGTTTCGTGTTTAATTTCATCATTTAAAAAATTTACCACCCACCCACCCGGCAAAGTCGCGGGCGCCAGATTTGCAAGATGAGACCTTTTTCTCATTGACGCAAAACTGGAGGCCCGCCGGCGGCGCCCCCCCCGTACCTTATAGTAACATCAGACAGGGTGTTACAATAAGGGGGTAGTTGGTGAGTTATGATGATGTAAATAAACATCAAACCACAACTCCAGCAGGAATGGAGGGGAGTGAAGTGTTTCAAGAAAGAGGGAAATTTGAGGATGGCAAACAAGCAATTTACAGGATTAATACATATGTAATGATGTGGTTGAGGGATTTAATGGTGCCAAGAGCTTTTAGAGCAATATTTAAGGTTATTCTTATGACCTGCTTGATCAACAGTGGTATTATGACATAGAAGAAATCAATATCAGATGTGAAAAGAAGTGAAAATTGTCAAAAATGAAGGTTTTCAGCTAGTTACATATGTCAAAAGCTGTCAGATCAGGATGGGTGATAGCTCAATCAACACAGAATTTTCCATTTCACAATGTGCAGCCTTTGAGCCAATAGTAACAGAGCTTTTGTGAAAAAGTTATAAGCAATATTCAAAGAAAATGTTGTGAATTTTGACTTTTGCACTTATACATATGTCAACATTTACATGAAAAAAAGCTTATTTTGTCAATCTCTACATCTCAATAACTCATCAATCACACATTGGGAGTAGGTAATATTGGGAAAATCAATGACCAACATCATGAGATCTACACAATGAGCTATAGTAGTAAAAAATTGGACCTTTACAAAAAAATGTAATTTTAAAATTTCAGCTATGATATTTGGGAAATATCACCTGTATTCATCATGAGAAGATCTCTTCATCATTTATAAACATCAATTGATCAATTTCACAGCTTAAATCACATACATTAGGAATAATTACGTCATAAGATTACATCAGAGGGAATTTGAGGGAATTTTGACAGTTTTTGTTGGTTTTTGTGGCTGTTGACCATTGTAGTAGGTGTTATATAGTATCACAAGGCGGATTTTTGCTGCTGCTCCACTTTTTTCTCATGATTGTAAACATTATCATCTTTTCATCATTATAAACTTATTTTAATAGTACCTGGTCACTTAAGTACACCCTGTATCATAGCTATAAAGAGAAATTTGCTTTAGTGTTGTAGTGTTGTGACTAAAGTCTTTTGGGAGTAATATAAAAAAGGATATTGCACTTTTTCCTCTTAGTTATATGACTGGAACAGCACTATAAGTGGTGACAGACAATCAAAAACTGTGCTATTTCATTTAAACTTGCGCTTTTTGGTCCTCTGAAAGTCAATTGAGATATTTTTCTCTTTTGATACTTATCAGCCCTCAATCCAACAGCATTTCCCCGTTCTGATTGTCTTGTTTTAGGAGGGCAATCTTTGAACATCTTCTATTAGTATCTTATTGGTAGATTATCCCCTTCACACTCTGTATAACCCTTGTTGGATTATAAGTTCTACAGCATCCCTCAGGCTCCAGAGGGACTTTGTTAAGTGGACTTGTTTGGTGTGAAATCCGGCCACATCATATCTTGTTGCAGGTGTGTTACAGTGTCCAAAGTTTGAATAAGCCCTTATCAGGGAGTAACCAAAGGGTTGTGCAACTTTTTAGCGGCTACGGCTACCCACTACAATCCTGCTATATACATATGATGCCAAAATGAAAAAAAAACAAGTTTTGAATTTTATTTTTCCATCTATGGGCCCCCAAAAATTCATTTTCAGCGCTAAACACAATATTCAAGCATGTCATATTTCTGTGTAGCTTTTATGCTCTTATGAGATCCTGTTTGATAAGAAGCATATTTCATATTATCATAGGATTTGGTGTGACCTTTGCCATGCTTATGAAGGAAACTCAATCTACTTTAACCCTAACATAACCCACAGCACCCCCTCTTGGAGATAGTTTCCAAACTTCACACAACCCTGACCAAATCAGATATCCCCATCTATATTGGTTGTCAACAACACTCATCCGGCTCCTAACCTTCCTTCCAAGGCACCTTTGTTCCACAATCACCGCACCAATCCACAACACCCCGTCACCTCCCCTCATTGAGGGATTCTTGGATGTACAGACAGCATCTATCCATGGCTCCAAACCCCATACATCACATGTTAAGAGATATAAACAGCTTTACAAATCAGACATTAAAAGTGCTGAAAATCAATTATGTTGTTGGAAAACTCATGATATTGTTAGAAATATTTTTGACAGGACAGCTCACATCCGTAAAGAAGTCCCAGGGCAGTCCAAGGAAACAGAGTGAGAAGGATGTCAACCAACAACCCCCAGGTATGAGGCATTGCTGCTAAGATACTCTTACCATGCTCTGTTACTTGGAACCTTCTAACACTTATCATCCTTCTGGTTCCCAATCTGCTAGTCTATATGCAGGTGACCACATGAGTGACCCAGACATGGCCCATTTGACCAGCGTAAGCAGTGGTTTGTGGGTACTGAATTATTGGTCACCTCTGGTTCTGGTAGTACCCTTGTCAACAATAACCTCTGTAACCACCATCACAACCCGTATTTCCTCCTTGCTTCTTCCCAAACAGATTTTGCCTGCCTGTGACTCCATTCCCTAGGTCCTTAGGCCTGGCATTGATCTGGTTTTTTGATGTACTTGATACAGGAGGGGCATTGATCAGTCATTGTCCTGTGAAGAAGTTATAACCAAACTTTTCTTGCCCTGGAGCATATGAATTCCCTTCAAATTTCAGGCTGCCTGTAGTCTCACAATCCCATTTTGCCTGTCTCACCGCCAGATTTTGAACACCACAAGGTAGTTCCACCTTCTTATCCACTTTTCCTCCTCTTGGAATTCTTTTGTTTTGCATAGTTATCCTAGACTGCTTCCTGATTAACTGATTGAATTGCTAAATGGATTCCTGTACCAATCATCCAGCACTTATGCTTCACTAGTAAATGATTAACTATCTCTTTGTGTTCCAATATAGACTTTGCATATGCCTTATGGCCATACAACTCATTCACATATCTAGCCTCAAGTTTGCATGCTCACACAAAATCTCTGTAAGTCATCTGCTGTTCCTGGTCTCTTTTGGAGATACTGGCATTTAGTGCTTCAGTCTGCATATCAGCATGGTATTGCTTGTGTTCATCTTTAAAGAGGAGATTCAAAAGTTGATTGGTGTAAGTGAGCTGATCAAATGATAAGTCAGGGGTTGGGGAATGGAGTCACTGTCACTACACCAAATGTCATCTTTACCGGGCGGTAAAGAAAACTACTGACATAGAAAAGTCCTGAGGCAACAAGAAGAGAGCTAAAAATCTGAAAAAATATGCACCTTGTTCCTAGATGTTGGGGCGTCATGATGAGTATTTTTTTGTATTTTACACGCAGAAATTGGTTTATGTACTAACAATAAATGCTGAAAATCAACAAAAACTCACATGTAACAATACCTGAAATTTGGGTCATGAGTATGAAGACAATATTTTGTGGTCTAAAAACTTCAATAACTTTTGCAATTCTGCTCCAAATAACTCGATTTGTGGTTCATTCAAAAGCTGAACTATTCTCCTTCACACTTCATAATGTTAGTAAGGTGCTATCTAGTCATTTAAACACTCTACATATGTTCAAACAGTTCTGCATGAATAGCTCTGTAGGATCTTTTTTAGACCAGCTACAGATGTGATGTCTCAATGAAAAATGTAGAGGAAAGGCTCACCTTTTTCATGAACTTCACATCGAGTGATTTGATTCAGGACTGCAAAATTTATTGATGTTTGAAGATTCCAAAATCCTGTCTTCAAAGTCAAGGGCCAAATTTCAGGTATTGTTACAGGTGGGTTTTTGATGATTCTCAGCCTTTATTGTTAGTACATTAACCAATATCTGTGTGTAAAATACAAAAAAATACTTGTCATGACGCCCCAACATCTAGGAACAAGGTGCATGTTTTTTCAGATTTTTAGCTCTCTTCCTGTTGCCTCAGGACTTTTCTATGTCAGTAGTTTTCTTTACCGCCCAGTAAAGATGACATTTTGTGTAGTGTGTGTGTGGAGAGAATTTACCTAGCCAGAATAGGACAAAGTGAAGACAGGTGTATCGGAGAAAATTTTCCATAGAAAACATAATTGGAATTGTCATTTCTTTTTTTCAACAGATGACTGATTGTTTCTGATGAAATCAAGAGAAGAGATAAAAATGTTGTCCCTTGTATGGAAATTAGTGACATATAAGACTTGATGTTCAACAACCTCAATACATTTAGAGAATTTACTTAGCCGGAATAAGTGAAGTGAATATATGTTTGTTGAAGGATATTTCATACTGCAAAGGCACTGAAAATAATCTTGTATATAGTTGAGTTTTCACAAATATTAGCAAGAGTAGATATACCAATATTAAGACTATAGAAACTTTACTTACCACTAATTTTCTGCAAAAGATGAGGAAAGGAATGTGGGGACAAAATAAAGAAGATGTCACCATATACATGAGATCAAATTCAAGATTGATGGTTAAATGATTTCAGAGCATTTTATGATATCAAACCATAAACTTTGACAAAGAAAAGTTAAATGATTGTATGTATTGATGAGAACATTCACTTTACATATGGACATGGCTAGATCCTATAAAAACACATCAATGTAAAAAATTTGGCAAGCATTTTATATGGTAGTTTTATTTGTGACTGATCAGATTGTGATGTAGCATGCTGGGAGCTGTAAGGGTGAGCTAACAAAGGACACACTCCAACTTCAAACCAACCTCCATGTCACAAACTTGGGACTACATAACTTTCCTTGGTTCCTGCTTTTATCTATGGATTCACCAGAATGATTTGAGGTTGAGAAACTCTTACACTGTGGTGAAGGTTTTTGATCTATTTTAGGCCATAGGGTTTAGTTATCACTGGCCTGCACTTACAATATATTTGAACGTAATATCAGTCAATGTACATTTGAAATATAGCAAAATTGTGAAGGAATCAAAACCATGACATCTTCATGATTGATGAGGCATGGTTAAGTTTAAATTTTTGGGGGTACAAGGTGAATAATTTTTCATTATTGTAACTTTAAGTAGCAAGTAATGGATATCAATGAAAGTAAGTCTTGGACTGAGTAGAAATAGAACAATGCTAAAATTGAGCAGGCCACACTATGTATTTGAGCAAGGACTAAACTATTTCAAATGTTGAAGAGGCTGAAGATCAAAAAGAAGGCTGTGTAAACTGTGACACGAGTTCCTATGATGAGACTTCCTTCAGCTTGCAAAAAGATGAAATACACCAAGCATATCTACGGGGCTATGTGTGTAGTACTGCACCAAAACATATGAGTTCTCTGGAAGCAGATAATTGATCTCCTTATAGAATTAAAGTGGAAAATATCAATTATAAAGTATGTGAGGTGCTGATGAAAGGGCCGGAGGAAGGATAATATTGATGCATTGCTCAGCACGTGATAGTTTGGTGCGTCGCAAGTGTTTTATAATCCTTTCCTGATACGGTTGGAATGTGCAAGCAGCTCAATCAATCCATGTGTTTCTGACTCTTAAATATTTACCGCTGTTTACCAGAATCTCTGTTGTCTACTAGCTTTATCTAATGCTAAAACTATGAAGAATATTGCAATTTCGGCATTTGGAACCACACGGCGCTCTATTCTTGGGACACCCAGAGGAAGAGGAGCATACGACCACAAAGTCACGCCACAGGAATCCATGGGTCTTTACCCCAGTTGAAGAAGGTCAAGATGAATGGAAATAAGTTCCTCCAACTCTAGGCCTTGTCTGTAACTTCTTTGCTATGGGTCTGCAAGGTGCCCGAAACTGCCTTTTGAATCAAATCTCATATAGGTAGATACGCTGGTTGATTAAAAACAAAAGAGGCTCAAAGATCTAGCCGCTTTTCCACATCCAATAACACATAGTCTCCTGGTCATCCTGGCCACAATCTCTGAGGCATATGACAGGAAGTTGCACGGGTAGTACGGAGGAGACTGCCATTTGGAACAAAAGAAGAACAAATTGATCATTGATAGTGAAGCTGCAGTACAACGGGAACCGACGAATGTGAGCTCGGACTCAATGGGTAGCTCCAGTTTACTTCGGTGCATCCTGAGGACCCATGGGCCATGGCAAATCTGCTGAAAAGCAGAACCCACTAATTGGGGATCTGTGTATTTGTACCGTGAATGGGGTTGTCTGTAAACAAATATTTGAATTCGGGCAGGTGTCAAGAGAAAACCTTACTGATGCGGTGGGAGGGGGCGATTTCCGAACACATGAGGTTATCGATGAAGACTCAACATGATCGAATGTCGATTCAGATTGTCATCCAAGCGAGCCATAAGTTTGAAGCTCCTCGGATTTCATCAGGGCAAAGCTAGACGCCCAACCTGTTAGAGTCAACTTTCAGTCATCCAAATAATCAGACAGTTTGATTGATAATCTCTTGAGTTCATTAAGTTTCCTGGTACATGCTTACTTTAATGTGTGTTATTGTAGGATGTTAGGCTTGAATTCATGCTGGTGACGGGTCGGCAATCTCGTTTCCTCGCGGACTATCTCCACCTGTAACACTCGGATTGAGGCGGCTCGGTCGTAAGTATTTCATGGACTATATCCGTCCTCACGAGGTGTGATGATCGTGTAGATGCTTGACTTGCTTATCTTGATATGTATTTTATCTGATTAGCTTGATTGGTGGTGTCTAGAGGAGAAGCTATTCAGCAATCTGTAAAACCCTGCTCAATATCAACCTTCATGAACGGACTGAGAGCCTATGAGGGACGTGTGACAGAAATAGACCGGGTCTTGTGGGTTGGACGTCAACTTTGTCGCCAAGGCTGGGCACTTTATCGATGTTATTTGATAGATTAGAGTAACACAGTGATGATGATGGCCATGGTCAGACAAAAAAGAAGGTAAATCTGATTGATGAAGCCCTCCACCATGATAGCTGTTTGGAGATTTGGTCTTGATTGAAGGTTAAGCTCAGAGTTATATTCGCAAATTGCTACTTCATTCGAAGTTCCTTATGACTGGTATTTCCTCGTAAAACGTTACCTTGCCCTATGAATGATTACCTATATCCTTCTTGATGCGATATCCAGACCATATACATCCATCTCCATCCGCTTTTTTACCATTTTACAATTTTCTTCCGTCCCTCAATTTACTGACATGAGTCCAGCCTTCGACTTTCAATTACCCTCATCCTCTCCTACGCATCATCCGCGCCCATCCGAGCCTAATAATTCATTAGATTGACCACCATACCACTTTCCTTTGTCGATCACACTAGCAAAGCTGCCATTCATTTTACTCACTCTCTCGGCTTCGCTTTCCTGGTTTATAGGTCTGTTACGATCATCATAATGCGTGCGGGTTCTCGCCTGAATGTGTAAATAAAGTGATACGGAAGACCGGGGTTTTCATCACCTTGTTTTGACCGTTTGCCTTTCTTATACTCCTTACCACCTTCAATCTCTTCACCCCTTCGACCTCAACTTCTATCTCCATTCACGTTGGCCTTCGTCTGCCGCCCCACACGTGTTGAGTCCATTTTACTGGCCCAGTCATCATGTTCCGTTTCTTGTTGAGATGTCTGTCATGGCATACATTGTTTGCCTGCTTTTGAAGCAGCCAATAACATCCCCTTCCATGTTCGATCAACAGATCTGAAGTTTTCAGCAGCTGACGGGTGTCGTTTTTGAATTCGCTAGTAGGCCAGCCAGTGGGGTTCAACTTTGGTACTTCCCGAGAGATTGTCAATTTGGTCCAGGCGCAAACAGTTCGTATATTTATCTCTCAATAGCATACAATTTTTCTTGTTATTCGACTTGTCGGCTTTGCACCACAAGATATTGAGACGTGAAGTCACATCAGTCGCGTTCAATTGAACAACCTGATCCAGGCCAAATCTCGTCTTGAACTCCTGATGCATGTCATCTTCTATTCCCACCTCCGGTTGTGCTTTTGTTCCTTGATAGGTGCGCATTGATCTTTGTGCAGAAAGAGCAGTGAATCCGAACAAAAGGAATGCAGAGCCGTTTGGCGATCCATTGACAATAGGATTTCGCTCTATGTGCTTCAGTGTCTTACCTTATCAAAGTCACCTCCCCCGTCCATCTTTCTAACTTCTCTCTTGCCTTCTCGTCTAACATCTTCAATTCTCCATCTGATCTACTATATTAAATCGCTCAGATTCAAATCGGTCCTCAACTGTTTTCTTTTAATCCGCCTAGGTCTAATTTGCGGTGACCAGTCTGTTAAGGCAATTTTCACGCACGCTCGGCTCTCATCTGACGCACTTCACCTAAAAGGGTAATCCAACAGTCATCATGAACTCTGACCGGCCATCGTTCACAAGCCGATGGAAAGTACGAGATATCACTCAGCCCATTACAAAATCGGCACACGAATTTGTCCACGGAGTAAACCACCAGGTTTCTCATATTCTAGGCCAATCGGGCCGTTGTCCTGAACGTCGCTTCCGCGGAGACCAACGAGCCGTGCTGAATTCACCTAGTGGCCTGCCGTCCCCGGCATATGACGGGATGGCTACGCATGTTATTCAGATTCCATCTATGACAGACGCCGCCCTCTGCTATCCCAACTACACCCAGGACGCACAGTCAAGACAATCGGCCTACCAGTTCCCTATGGACCATTACGGGCCCGAGACACATCCTGACGGCTTTCACTTTATGGAAAATGGCTGGCAACAACCACAACACTCGACGCAGTATATAAACATGGAGCCTGAAAGCCCACCTCCATTCTCTCCTTCATACTCATCGTCATCACCATCAACACCAGTATTTCGTCAACACATTCCAGTCCGTGCTCATCAGTATCATCCAAATTTGTCATTCGTGAACCCACCCACCTCGTCAGCTGTGCCGCCGATCAGTGAACCCTTTCAAACACCTTTACACCCTCGCTTCCGTCCGCATTACCCATTTGCTCCTCATACTTCTGTAAGACCTTCAGGCGCCTTTCATTCGCCCGAGAGTCCTGGGTTTCCATCTATCTGTTCTCCGACCCACTCGGATCACTTTCATTCCAACTTTCATCCAAAAATCCCCCAGTATCAACATCAGTTTGCACTTCATTCTCACTCTCAGTCGCCATCATCCTCTGTGCCTCGCTCATTTCTAGCAGATCAGCAACAACAGAATCATCAAGCGTTTTTTGAGTTACAGCCCTCACCTGTCTTCAATTTGCACTCTACCAAACGGCCCCTCAACGTATCGTCAAATTCGTCATCCGGTCATTCTCATCGAACGCTCTTTTCAGCTTCCTCACCTAAACATCAAGTTCCCAATCGAATCGAGTGTCAAGGTTTATTTGACCACCTTCAACCTTTCCTTTATTCAGCCGATCCTTTCAGTTTAGAAAACTCACCGGAATTAAATAATCCTCACGCACTTGTTTTCCCTACCGCTAAACAAGAACTCGATCCAGATTTTCGTCGATTTCCAAAAGGTATGCCTTGATTATATAGAGTGTTCTGTGATCAGAACAGACCAAACTAATTGATTTGTAACAGGTCCCTCAGATCCAAACAAAGACAGAATGGGTAACAACAAGGTTAACGAGAAAAACTCCACCGCTTCCAACCATAATTTGGTAGGACACCGCATTGATGGCGGTAGGTTAGAATTTATGAGTGTTTTAGGACTTGGTGCCTACGGAGTTGTATATCTTGCTCGAGGTCAGTGTCATTTTCCGTTTTATTGCTCATGCACGTGTTACAGGATATTAACGCGATGTTTGGTTTTGTAGATCTTAACTCACCTGATATGCAACATCCTAGACTTTATGCGGTCAAAGCGTTGAACAAAGTCGGCCTCGATGCGCGTCAAAAATCGTTCCAACGACGCGAGATTGCCTTACATTCTCTTGCATCACCTCATCCTTCAATTGTAACGCTTCACGCCGTCATCGAGTCACCTTCTTGCATCTTTGTCATTCTTGATTATTGTCCCGATGGTGATCTTTTTGGAATGATCACTGATAAACAACGATACTTGAGCAAGACCGATTTGATCAAACAGGTCTTTATTCAAATTGTTGAAGCTGTCCAGTTTTGTCATCGACTTGGTATCAGTCATCGAGATCTCAAGCCTGAAAATATTTTGTGCAAAAAGGGTGGAGAAGATGTTGTCCTGGCTGATTTTGGGCTTGCTACTTCTGAGCGAACAAGTTCTGATTTTGGATGTGGTAGCACGTTCTATATGAGTCCTGGTAAGTTGGCATTTGACATTGACCACCCGAGTGTTCACTGATTCGACGATCAAACTCTTTTACAGAATGTCAAGGTGGTTTGTTCCAACGCTTGGGTTCATACTCAACTCTTCATAACGATATTTGGTCTCTCGGTGTGATTTTAGTCAATTTGACTTGTGGTCGAAACCCTTGGAAGCAAGCATGTCCATCGGACGAGACCTTCCGAGCTTACTTGGCAAATCCTGACTTTCTACGATCAATCTTACCCGTCAGCGATTCTTGCAACAAAATTCTCAAACGGATTTTTGCTCTCAATCCATTGGCCAGAATCTCACTTGCAGACTTGAAGACTGAAATAGCTAAAGTGGACACCTTCAACATGACAACTGAGGAATTGAGCAAGTCTACTAGAGCTACTCGTGATGCCGCTAGAGCCTGGAGGAAGGATGTGCCCGCCAGTCCCAAACCTGCACCACAGCCGCCATCCTCGTGGAAGAATACATTGACAAAGAAGACGAAGAAATCCAAGAACAATGAAGCTCATGCCCAACGCCATCCGATCCCAGCAGATGGTAGTGTGTGGGATCAACCAGTCAGATATGAAGAGAGTTCTTCGAGTAGCTCTGCGACCTTCTACAACAACGAATCGAATGATAGCTCACTTTGGAATTACCCCAACTCCCGACCTGCTCCCCGTCAAACTGATGCTCAAGACAAGCTTCGTTCGCCCATCAATGGTGTGGGTGCAGCTGCAAAGAATTTGGATGATGAGACACCTCGTATTAGGTTTGTTAGCCCACCTCAAACGCCCCGAACTCCCCAAAGAGTGCATGCTCAGAATGCAATCAGCGGACGAGTTCCAACCGGTCCCTTGGTTAACGCTTTCACCTCTACCTCCATCTCATCCAGCAATTCATCTTCTTCATCTTCTGGCGATTGGAGTAAGAAGCCCCGTAACTTCACTAGTAGATTTGGTGTGAGAAAGCATGTCAACTTTGTAACCCCTCCTACCGAACCTACTGGCCACACGACGAAGAAGAAATTACTCATCAAGCCCATGTCGTTCAACCGACCCAACGCACCTTCGCCTATTGTTCTTAAACCTTCTACTCCTGATTCTTCAGCATCCTCTTCGTCCTCTCGTTCCCGAGGACTTGTCACCCCCACTGTCAAGAAAGGAAAGCATACCACTCTCACTTTCCTCCCCTCAACACCTCCGTCGTCTGCTTCGCCCAAGTCCACCACCTTTGGATTTTCACGCAACCCGAAGAAGTTCTATGCTCAAGAGTTACCGCTCACACCGATCACCCCATCACACCCCAGACGTGAAGATGACAAGGATTGTATCACAGGACACCCTCCTAGACGTCGTATGAATAAGAATGGAGCACCAATCACACCACCCAAGAAGAAACACGACCCCAGCAAGTTTTCTCTCTTTAGTTCATCTGATGAAGAAGGATTTGAAGGAGTAGGAGAAAAGGTAGATGCCGATTTTGATCCGGAAGAAGATGATGACGAGGATGAAAGTTACCGGAGTAGTTATCCTGCTTATGCTGAATGGGCTAAAACTAATGAATCAGTCATTACTTCAGCTATCAAGGCATAGAAAGAAAGAGAGAGAGAGAGGTGTGTAATTGGACAATATGTATCGTGTAATGCTTTTTTGTTTGTATTCTTTCATCTTTACTACTAGCTGTTGTACGGTTTGTTTCTTTTTTTTATTTTCACTCCTTATTTCTGTGCGAGAGACGATGATGATGACGAGTATCTTGCAACTATCTGGTGTTTTTTTTCGATGATCGAACTTTTTCTCTTTCTCTGGACGCTTTTATCTTTTACTTTTTTGGCTTTACTAATGACACTAAAATATTGAATGCGTAATAATCAAATCAAAGAACCCGTTTCAAAAACAATGAGAGCGATTTACCTGAGATACATTTCGAACCTTTGTCGAAAGTTCAGAGGCTTTGTGAGTGGTGACAGTATACCAACGTGGACAAAATGTTGTTTGCTGAGCAGGCACTAATTCTATTTATGAAAGTTGTGCATGTTTAATGACCTGTTTGCACCCAAACCTCTAGGCCACATCCATGCAACGTTATACATCAAGTTATTCAGCGTTGTTTGCAAAAAGCTTGACGCTTTGCTTTCTTGGCTCATTTGACCCTATTTTTGCTCTGTGCTGATTAATTTCCTAGCTCAGCACTTTGCGACATATGGTGAGCAAGCATTCGATACCTGCCGAGTTACAAAACCATTCTATGTATGGTCTCGCTAGAGTGTTCATGTGATGCAGCATCTTGACTTTGTTGGTTTAGGTGTTAAAGTGAGGTCAAAAACAGTCTACTCTGACCGCCACCGTCAGCTGAGCCCACAGTCCTCCCAAGAATGCTGAGGTACCGATCGGGTTAAGCTGATCGACCACTCAACCTCAAAAGCATCTCTGTATTAGCCGTGTTCAAACATAACCGGGTTGCCCAAAGACCCGGTACACCCAGTCAATTTTTACACTGGGTTTGCTGGGAACGTGAAAAAAAAAACATTTCAACCTCTCCACATTCCCCTCTTGATTGATCAAGCCACCATGCCACGCAAACAGAAACAGAAAACCAGTAAACCCCCTCTTAAATCCAACAAATCAACAGAGCCACATACAGCTATATCGGCATCAACCACCAACACTCCAATTGATTCTCTCAGCACGGTATCTTCTAACTTCACGCCGGGATCGACTTTCCCAGCCTTTCAAGGTTCACCCTCGGCTTCCCTCTCTCAAGCAGACTTGATCCCATTGGGGCAGGTTTTGGCTAGCTCAGCCACATCAGCACCTTTGATCTCGACTTCGCCTCAGGGTTTGATTTCCTTGCCAACAAACACCCCAGCTTTGATCTTGAATCCCGCTTTGTTCACACCTGTTGGATCACAGCTGACTGCAGTCACCCCTATCAACCCGATGAGTGAACCTCAAGTTGAAAAAAAAGGACGCGGACGACCTAAGAAACCTGTTAGCGAAGAGAAGCCCACTCAATCCTCATGGTTTGTGGACGGACCTGACGGCTACTCTGACATGGACATTGTTGCATTGTGGTGTGCTGAGTTGGATAACTTCAGTCGATGGAAAGAAGCCATTCCGAGCAAGATTGCTGTAGCTGCTATCTTGAGTGATCATATGGCGCAGAAAAATCGTCCTGGTCGATCACCAAGAGAGTGCAATAAGAAGGTATGTACTTATTCTACTTGATTAGTCATGTTCAGGTGTTAATATTCTTCGTATCCTTTTGTTTAGATCGAATGGCTCGAAAGGAAGTTCAAGGAAGGGTGGCAACATGTTAAATCGACTGGACAGGGGGTTCTCGACAATGAAGATCACCGAGCAAACTTAAAGGAGATGAAGTTGTTATCAGTTGTTGTCAATAGTGATGGTGAAGAGGAGATGGTTGGAAAGATATGTGATAACTCACAAAAGAGAGGCCGTTACCGAAAACCTCTCAAAGGTTCACCTTTAGGTATGTGGTTGTTTGTTAACATTTCCGAACTGTGGAGCTGATACAGTGGTGGATGTATGTAGATTATGCGTTAGCAACCTGTCCTTGGTATGTAGTCTTGGAGGGTGTGATGCTCGAACGCTCAAACATCATACCCGAAGCGACTCACGATACCCTAGGAAACACGTCATTAAATTCACTCAACAACCTTGATTTAATAGACAACAACATCGATTTTGTAGATGATGATGATGCTGATGGCGAGGATGGCGAGGATGGCGAGGATGGCGAAGATAGTAATTCTAAATGTGTTCATGTGGCATCGGATGAAGAAGAGGGTGATGAGAAAATCAAGGTGAAAGATGTGCAAGAAACAAAGTTATCAGTCCGTCAAAGACACAACAAAAGTAAGTGACCTACATGTCTTATCTTCCGTTTGATCGTGGTTTTGATTTATGATGATCCAGAGTTCAGAAGAGATTCTAGGAACGGAAACACTTCTCGAGATCCTCTTGGACTTCAAACCCTTATGACCAACTTTCTACCTTCAAAATCCGAACGCCAAACCGTAGCAAAAGCAGAAGCCAAAAAAGAAAAGCAGCAAGCTCATTTGACATCCAAGATAGCTCAAGCGATTACGGTAATGTCAGACAATCGCAAAGAAGATATCAACCTTAAACGCTCTCAACTCCGTGGTGATGCCGTGACCAGATTTATGGGCATGGGGGATACTTTTGAGAAAGCTTTTGAAAAAGCTTCCTTGTTGTATCCGGACCCTCAAGTTACTCAAAGTCAGGAATTTGTACAAGGTAGTAGCAAGGATGCCATCATAGGTGACAAAGAGGAAGATACAAGTGACTCTGACATCGAATACTAGACCGATTGATCCTCTGAAGTGTGCTATCTAATCCACCTTTTTACACTAACACCCAGTTTGATCCTTAACAATTCCAGAATAACCGCTTGTCCTTATCTCTTCAACAGAAATTCACATAGTATCGTTCTTGTTTAACTTCTCAAAAGATCGTTTTAAAACTCATTCTTATTCCAATCAAATTCACGAAAAATTATTCTTTTTCTTCAAGTGTTCAAAAAAGAAATTGTGGGTGTTTTAAAACTCGAGCTTATTCAACTTCACCGCTTAAAAAAATGTGGTTGGTTTTGATTAACAATTAGAGTAGTCTATTTAATCTTAAACATGATTAACTTTGTTTCGTTTAATTTCCAAAAAAAAACGTGCCTATTTACTTTACTTCTTCTTGTTTTTTCTTTTGGTCCAAGAAATCAAATGTGTGTGCTCTCAAGTTTGTTATGAGATCAAAATCTTTTCTTGCAATTGATTTAAGTATGTGTCGATTTCTTAACTTGAAAGAAAAAAGGGAGCAAACGGAAATCTGGATTTCCTAAGTGAGAATAAAAAGGAGACAACTAAATGAAAAAATAAGACCAAGTAACTCAATTAAACATTTGCACTATATAAAAGTTGGGACATCTGATACTTGTTGCGTTCATAGCCAACCAGTTACAATTTTAGCTATTTTATTGAAAAATTTAAGACATCGACATGACATATTCTTGAAACAACCGCTCCCGTCTTTGATCGCCTAGACGTGCATTCCCCATGGCGGCAAAAGCTTCCTCTTCATTTGTTGGAGGTGGCTCCCGATGGTTTTCCCAATCATCTGATAGGCCGGATTCCCAGTTGGACTCGTTGAGGTTCACAAAGTTGTGGACCACACAGCATGCGGCAAGCCACATCGACAGGCGGAGAGCAGACCGTGGACCTTTGATAAGCACTCGAGCCTCCTTACAAGACTGAGTCCTACCTTTCCATACGCCGTTCGTGTGTTCAGAAGCAATTTGCGCCATACTCAACTCGTAGTTGAAGTGTCGTTGTTGTCGGTCCAGGTCCTTATTCCTTGGCTTTTTGAACGCAGGAACAATCCATTTCGAAGCGCTGTATCCCGAGTCAGCCAAAAGATACTCTCCAGGACTAAAATGACTTTTGATGTTTTTGTAAAACTGTAAGAAATATCCTTTCAGTGAATAACTTGTTCAAAAAACCCATCACATGCAATTAGACTTTACCTCAGTTGATTTGAGGACTCTTTGATCGTGTGCACTCCCACACCATCCATGATGAGCATATGTAATCTGCCTCCGATGATCACATATGATCAGGGAATTGACCGCATAAATTGACTTTTGGCAATAGTAGGCCTCGCTGTTCTTCTGCGGTGCGTAGGCAAGGGGTATGAGTGTCCCGTCAATGAATCCAACACACTTCTTGAAAAATGAAGATCTTCCGATTTCTGCGCTGATGTCCTGTCGTTCTTCAGCGTTCGGCCACCTGACGTATTTTGATTCGAGTGCAACAAGTGCCACAATACATCGATTTGTATAGTTTTCAACCGTACCTTCTAATCAAGATGACAGTCATCAGTATACAACATAAATTCAACGCAAGTTGAACAATTCTCACCGGACAGTTTGAATAATTTACCAATTACTTGACACTGCCCCCCGTTTCCAGACAGTCCAAAGTTAGCCATCGTAACCAAGAGCTGCCATGTTACTGGAGCTTGCGGGCAATGTGAATTGTTATGAAAGATAGGATTTGCAGCAATATCGTGCACAAGGTTAATGAACGTATCCTTCGACATACGAGCCTAGCAGAGAGTCAGAAAAGTTCCAACAAAACAAATCAGTCAACTTGAAAATGAAGCAAAAATACATCATCTGATTCTACATACCACCATGTTCCACTTTCGATCATTCTCATTAAACCATTCATCAAAACATTCCTGTTTCTTGTCACGGGTTGAAAGATATTTGAGCCTGGGAACCAGGTAGCGTCTTTTTCGAGCACTTTCTAAAGCAAATGCAGCAATTGCCAGAGTTGCTTCATCCTCAGTGTAACGACGTTTGCATGATGTACGGATCGATAAAGAATTTGAAGTATTTGCTAAAAGTAAGAGACCAGCCATGAGGAGTTGATCGCTTGTCTCTTCTTCGGAGTCGAGCTGATCAAGAATCATGATTGCCGCCAAGATCGTAGTGATGTCGGTGGGTATTTTGCAAGATTTTTGATAACTGGTGACCAAAGACACTACTTGAAGTGCACAGAAACACTCCAAGCAGGCCAACACGTCGGTACGTAGGGTGGAGTTTGGCATTTGTGGTGGTATAGCATCGACAGGTGGAGTTTGGCAGTGGTGGAGTTATCAAGAGGTGGAGTTCGAGTTCGGTGGTAGTTGAAATCAGGGTCCACAAGGTCTCAAACTTGACTTCTTGACCCGGTCTACCCAGTACCGCCAAAAATTCAACTGGGTGTACCGGGTCTTTGGGCAACCCGGTTATGTTTGAACACGGCTATTACTCCACATCATCTCGCTATCACTGCCAGCATTAAATATGTTCCCTGGTCGGAACATGACCTAGGCTGGGAATATCATTGAGAGAAGAATGGTGCATCAAATCATCTTGCACTGCACATCTGAGCCATAAAGCATACACTACATATGTGCAAACATCTGAGTAAATCCTTAGCTATCAGCTACATACAGGTCCGCTCAGTTTTCTGCTCATCTAGATAAGAAGTTCATGTGTAATACATGCTGTAACTTTGTTCAGATTGAGCCACACATCTCAAAATATTGACTACATATATCACAATGGCTACTCAGGAAATATTCATGGAACTGTGTAACAGTAGCAGGATGGGAATCTGATCACTAGGACCCATATTCCCATCTGGGAACCTCTTTAATGCTGGCAGTGTATTTGTCTAATCCGAGCAACCAACTTCGCAACCTTGTCCAAACACACAAACTGCATCAACACATGCTCAATTTAGGAAACTTAGGAAACTTCCCATCAACTTCAAATATAAAAATCAATTGACAGTGATTAAATTGCAATTGCAGGTCTTGGGTCAAAGGATTTACTAATTGCGTATACAAGCATTCATTTATATTTATCAAATCAACTCAGCATCTCTCATTAACATTCTCATTCAAGAACTTATCATTCATCAGCATTCATCATTCATGGAATCGGTCTCATCAGATAATGATGATCAATCAGATCAAATCAATCCATCAGTTCAAACATCCACCACTACAAGCTCAACCAATTCATCTTCATATCGAGTTCCAAACCCACCAACAGAAACTCCATTAGCTTATCATGCAGTCATCTCCCTCTTTCGATTCGTACTAGCGATCTTCTTCTCTAGGATAGTCATCGAAAACATAGATCAAATTCCGACCAATGGACAACCGACGATCGTCTTAGCAAATCATTCAAACTCATTAACAGATGCACTTATCATCATGTCCTCAATCCCACGTCATGCTCGTAGAATGCTTAGAATGACAGCTAAAGCAACTCATTTTCGTAGAGGAACGTTTTCATCTTGGTTGATCGAAAAAGCAGGATCAGTACCATTACAAAGATCTAAAGATTATACAAATCATCAAACGATTGATAATTCATTAGCCAGAAAGATGTTGATTGATGCATTGTGTGAAAATGGAGATGCGATTTGTTTGTTTCCAGAAGGAATTTCAAGATATCATCCATCGATTGCACCACTTAAAACGGGTACTGCTAGAATCGCATCAGATGTACTTTATAAAGAAAAAGAAAATGATCAGTTTGAATTAAATCTATTGACTTGTTCTATAACTTATTTACATCGACAAAACTTTAGATCTGATGTTTTAGTTTCATTTCATTCACCTATCAAACTTAAACCAAAGGAAAATTTAGATTTGATTTCAGAAGATTTAGAGATTAGAAAGATTGCAATCAATGAATTAACTGAAAAACTAAGTGAAAGGATTAGATCTGGTACACTAGATTCACCTTCTTGGGATCTCATCAAAGCTGCCAATTTAGCTAGAACGATTTATGCTCCTTTTGGTACTAAGATCGGATTAGGATCTCATGTTAGACTTACTCAAAAATTTATTGATGCATTTGCTGGACGAGATGGATCAGATTCAACTACCAGTTCAACCGATTCATTAGTCAAAAGTTTATTAGATTATCAAAACAAATTAATTCAATTAGGCATTAAAGATGAAAGGGTGGCTAATAATCGATTGATCAAAACTAGAGTGATCTTTAAACGATTATTGGTTAGATTAGTTGGTGCTGGATTTTTAACTTCGATTTGTTTTCCTGGAATGCTTTTATGGTTTCCAGCTTTTTTTACTGCTTGGTTTTTTGCTGAAAGACAAAAACGTACTGGACGTAAGTTGATGAGAATTTCAAAAGATTCTAATTAGACATTTGATGATTCTGATCTTGATTTGTTCTTGTGATTCAACAGCTGCATGGGATACGTATGATGAGGTAAGTATCTGTTATTGTTTCTTGATACGTATCTTGATCATCACAAACTGATTTACCCACTTCCTGGTGCGAATCTTGATATCAAAACAGGTGACACAAACCAAACTTTTATACGGTCTGGCATCTGGTTTGATCACCTATTTCACAGTGGTCCTTTTTACATTTCCGATCTTCCCGATCACTGCTGTCGGAGTTCCGCTATTGATGTGGTTCACCCTGAGGTGGCTAGAAGATCTAGTTGCAACAGTACGTCGGATTTCTTATTCCTTTTATCTATATATCTGGACATTTCTGAATCTTGCAACTTTTTATTTGTTCTTTTTCTTTAGTTAAGAGCAGCAAGATCATTATCCAAAATGTTAATGTTAGGACAAAAAGAATTAAATTCACTTAGAAATCAACGAATCAATTTAATTGAACCGGTTAAAAAGATTGCCATTGAAAAATGTAAATTACCAATCGAAAGTGAAAAGGTTTTGTTAGATGAAAAAAACCTATTGAAAAAAGAATTGATCATCAAGAATGGAAAAGTTAGTAGATTAGGTTATTTTTCGATTAGAAGAAGAAGAAAGAAAGATTATAATGAAGTTTTAAGACTTTGGGATGTCGTTGATATGTGATAGTTTTTTTTTGTTTTCTTTTTCGGTGTCGTTCTTTTTTTGTTTGTTTAGTGGTGTTTCTTGACCTTTGGTTTGGTCAGAGTTTGTATTAGAAATTTAAGAATGGATTTGGGTCCCTGATTTCCTGGATAATGTTTTATTTCTTACTTGATTTTTTTATTAGAATGATTTAATTTGAAATGTACATTGATGATTGATATATATAAAGAAAAAGAGTAACAAAATCGGTTGAGCTATCAAATACCACGATTAAATGATGTTACAAGAAAAATGATGTAGATTGTGTGAGATGATATATCGAAGTGACCACATATGTACTGAGGAAGTGTTGAGATCTTGGTACTTTTTTCAAAAAACTTGGTTATTCATTTTGATTTAGTGGGTCCAATATTACAAAAGACATAGGCAACAAGCTTTGGAAAAAAAATTGAAGTGGTGTTAAATTTATTAAATGGCTCAAATAGGTTGATTCAAATTTTGGAATGGTGAGCTCATATTTGGTGTAATAAAAACTTGTCTGTCCAAAAGAATTCCAGTGTAGCCAGATGTTTTCAAATCAAATGGCAGTCACATCTGTCCCCACGAATAAAACATGCAATGTTTGTTGTCCACCCTGTGTACCATGAAATTTGATACGCCAAAGAAGTGATTTTATCAGGGGCTGATCGTGAATTCCTTCCCTTGGAGTTGCCTTGCACGAAAAGGGAACTTCACGTATATCATCACAACACTTACCTAAGAGAATGTCGATAAAATATTCCGAAGCAATATTCTCGTCTCATCTGGGACTGTGTTTTTGATACATATTAACATTATCATTTCAAGACGTCAAGCGTTATGCTTTGGTTGTTGTTCTGAAATTCAGCAAATTGCTGAACAAGAGAGCTTTGTACATACAGTTTCTCTTCACACTGTATCCCACATGATTAATTGTTTGAAGTATGAATTAATATTCTTGGACAATGCAAATAGAGCTACAGTTAAAAGTATACTTAATGACTACAAACAACATGTCTACAAACCAATTAACAAAATAGAAAAACATTTGAAACTTCATACTGCTGGAGCAGCACTCTCTACTCCAAATCGACCACAGACAAGCATAGATTCTTTGATGGTAAACCAAGGTTGATAAATTTTGATTGTAGCACCAGGTTGATAATGTCGAACTAATTCAGCCATCGTGGTCGTTACTGGTCCAATGGCATCGGAAGAGGAAGTAGCTCCCATGACTACAGAATTGTTTAAAGATAACACTAATGTCCAGCTCTTTCCCATCTCATCTTGTCCTTCAACCATGATACTACGACCTTTGCAAGGCTCAAGCTTTGGATTATGAATAAGGTTAAATGACTTGAAGGGTTGTACTAGGGATGATTTGGTAGACTTGACATTCATTCGTCGTTGTGCATCGCTTCTCCACATTTCCCAGTTAGTTTGTTCTGAGTTGATGATCGCCTGAACTCTGTTTTTCAAAGGAGATTCAGGCTCCATGTTCAATGTTCCCTTACGGTGACGACGTGTCGGAGAGATATCGACCACTGAAGGTTTTTCGACGACGATTGGTGGTGGTGGATGACAAAGAGGGCGAAAATCGGGACGGTCGGGAGTTTGAGCAGGTTTGGGTAAAAGATTTGACAAAGGGATATGTTTTCGTTTTTTGGAATTGGTAAAATCGGACAAAGGTAAAGCTTTACTATATGACATCAATGTCGTCGAAAGTGATCGACGGGCTTTCGAAGCTTGGCAAGGTGATTCTGGGATTCGTAAAGTTTGTAACTCTGATAAGGCTATAGTCTTATGTTTGGCTGAATTGTTCTCCATGGCAGGTGAGTCGACCTTGAATCTTTTGATTCGATGTTGTTCGCGCATGACCATTGCAAGGTTTGATAATGTTTCATTCCGCGTTGAGGCTTGAGCTTCAGAAGGACGCGCCACTTGACTAGGTGTAGGAGTCGTGCAAGCGGAAGTTTTGTTGGATGGGATTCTGGATGGCGAGGCTGGCAAGTAAAGGTCAACCAACCTGCATCGGTTTACTGTCCTTGCTTGCGCTGTTTGTGTTAATTATTAAAGTTTGTATAGATTAAGAGTCGCAGATCATTTTAGTCGCGGATAGAGAATTGAACGCCCAAATATATCAGCATCCTGACTGTTACTTTGGCCTATCAGAGTGAGGCACCAAATGAGTCGCAGACCTTCGTTCTCCTTCCCCTTTGATACACCCCGCGAGTCCGTATGAGGAGTAACGTGCTGGAGGGCACGTTGGGCCATCGAAGTCAGAGTCGTTGAGTCTTTTGAGACATAGGTTTTGACTGGGGTATGCTGGTGTGTTAGCTTTTCCAATTCTTTAGCGGGACGTATCACTGATGTATTCGGGTTGTGGTTGCATGAAGGACTGGTGTTAGTATCTTGCTATCAAAGTCTAATTTGACGCGAGTTTTTGATAAGCTAACAATTAGATAACGGAGCCAATGGTTTATCCTTTTTCGATCTCCTCCGACATGGTATTGGTGGCACGACGATCCCAACATTATCGTACTGCTTATTCTTGTCGTTTCTGCGATTAGGAACAAAAAAAGTTGAGGATGCGATTGTGAATGTGTTCTTGGGTTTTGGATTGGTTGTTACGAGTTGGTTTTCTGCGATTTCTTTGGCTGGTGTAGAAGGTCTCGTGTTTTTATGTTTGATTCGGCTCATACTGTCGTCGTTTCTGCGCTGCATTTGAATGATAGATGATGGTGTAATCGATATTGGAAACTTGATGAGCTCAAAGAATGACAAATTGATTTGACACAGTCACGTCTTCGAGAATCACCACTTTGTGCCCGTTTGGAACTCCGACCCGACTGACGACTTCCCGCATCAGGAGACCGGTCATGCCTCAGGGTCATGCGGATCTCGGAGCTTTGATTCACCCCTGAAAGATCCTGGAGAAACTTGATCAACTTTATCGCGGCCACTATCATAATCATTGTTTTAAAACGTAGACCACCAACACGTTCAAGATGACACACTCTTCGCTGCTAAACATCTGAAGGATGTCGGTGCAGTTTATGGAATGATATCTTTCAATCGCAAATATTCGATCAAGACTCTGAATGCGCTAGCTACGAGCGGCTATCTGAAGCGCGTCTGATTTTTTTCTGTGCAAACACCTTCGTGGTTGCAAGTTACGGTGTAGCTCAATCGCTTGGAAGATGCTCCGCGCGTCTAATGATGCAAAATGGTGTTCACATAATCAGCTGCCAGCCAGTCTCTTGTACCGGACGCACGCACACGGACCCAGAACACGAGTGATCCGGTCAATGATTCATTAAGCATGGTCAATCTGAGTGTATCTAATTGATGACCAGTGACCGAGTTGAGTGGATATGGGCAGGTGTGTTGATCGAGTCCAAGGTAATGATGGCCAAAAGCACATCATCATTCGTATCTCCCTACTTATCCGTCTTTGTTCGCACTCCAGTGACGACATCAACTTCATCCTCTTAAGCCATATCCCAAGTCAGCAATAGATTCCTATTCTCACACTTAGCCTCTATATTGTAACCCCCGCAGTGGCGAGTCCGTTTGGGTGAATTAGGTGATCATCTTCAGTTACAAATTCGTGCCTTGATTTGCTTCATAACATTGTAGGTCGAGAAAAAGGCGTTATCTGCTTGTTTTTCAGCTTGGGAACTATCACGTCCAAATTTCTTGCACTTCTCATAACTCGAATCATCAAATCCACTTTCCCGAGCGTCGTACACTATGGACTCCACCATTTCATCTGACACCCGATTTGACATCATCGACTTCAATCATCTATCCCCTGAGCTAGACTGGCATCGACTTGGCGCTGGCTCGTTTGGAAGTGTTTACCGTGCAGAGTATCTTGGTCTGCCAGTTGCCGTTAAGGAAATTTTCTCCCGAACAGACTATAATGGTAAGCGATTTCAATCTTTTCCTTGCAATACCATTTTAGTAACAAAAAAATATCAAATCTCTTTTTAGTCGAAAAGTATTTCGCGCGTGAATGCAAGATTTTACAAGAAGCTCGACACCCTAACATTGTTCAATATATTGGATTGTGTCTCGCACCTCCTGGTCCTCCTAAGCATGATTATCAACCTGATTCAGATGAAGAAGAAAATGCACCGCCAGTCGTCGGGAAAAAAGCTCGACCAGCAGCTAAACGAATCTTGATCATCAGTGAATACGTCAGTCAGATCAGATCATCATTTAATGAATTTTTGATTTTAACGTTGATTCTTTTACTAGTTGCCGAAAGGAAATTTACGAGGTCATCTTATCACCCATGCCACCGGACCAAGTTTATCATGGCGTCTTAGATTATCTTTTGCTATAGATATCACCAGATCTATTGCATATCTTCATGAACGGAGATGTTTACATCGGGATTTGAAACTCGAGAATTGTTTAATCACAGACAATTTTCGAATCAAGTTATGTGATTTTGGTTTCGCTCGACTTGAGGCCAAAAACGAAGAAGAGGTACGAAGGTTGAGCTACTGTGGTACAGATGGAGTAAGCATTCTGTTTTGTACATTTAGTGTTTGACTCGAATATTGTCACTGACTGATGCATCACCATACCTATTTCACTTTAGTATATGTCACCCGAAATCTTGAGAGGTGAACCCTTTGGTTTGGCGACCGACATCTACAGTCTTGGTATTCTCTTTTGCGAATTGATCACACTTAAATTGACGGGACAGGCAGGTTCATCTACAACAGGATTTCTTGAAAGGGTACCACCGGCATACGCTATCAAACCAGCAGATTTGAAGGCCTTGTTGTGCGCCAAAGAGCATGGTTGTCCAGATGGTTTTATTCAACTTGCTCTCAAATGTTCTGATACAGACAGCTCTCAAAGACCGCCAATTCGAAGTGTTCTACGCACGCTCGATCAGATCGAACGTCAAGTGGTCACAGCTGAAGCGGAAATGATCGCCAATGCAGCCAAAGCCGCTGCCCGTGCGGGAGCAGCAGCTCCTAAAGGCTTAGTGGATAGACTGGTCAAGATGGACTGTGTGGGAAGCTTCAGTTTTGGGTCTGGAAAGCGTGAAGGTAATCTAGCAAATCCAGGCGAGACTGTCTCAACTTCGAAAAGGTCGAGATCAGGACATCCTAAACGCATTCCTAGCTTTGGGGGACGAGTCGTTGTACCTCATACCGAAACGAAACCGAATGAAGCTGATTCAGATGACGAAAGTGATGAATCAAGTAGTGAGGAGGAAGATCGACCAAGTTTAGTAGAAGTACAATGTTTACTCAAAACTGGAGGACACCCCACGACTTCGTCAATTCTCCAAGGAAGCGGTTCATCTACACCTTCTGTTGCGTCTACTGTTCGCCCTCACGCCATCCTGAAATCGAGCTTCTCAGAAAACACGCTTATGGATGTAGTTTCAGATGCTATGCCGACTGAAGTAGCCAATCACGAGTCTGGATCCTCATCATCGAATCGCGTAGAGCTGGAACCCATAGTTGCACCTGGGTCAGAAAATCTAGTCGTTGAGAAGCATCAACATCTTTCTACGTCAGTAGGAAATAGTAGCATACCTTCGAACATAGGTACTATCAAGACAGTTCTTAGTGATTCGTCTTCTCGAAAAATGCCAGATAGTACTTTATCTTCCAAGGAGCCTTCCACTCCCACGTCTTTGGTTGTGACCCCGTTGGTCGAGCAGCAGGAGCAGGAGGAAGTACCAAATGAAAAGCCAATTGTACCTACACATTCTAGCACTTTGAACACCAACGAGAATGCAAGCAACGATCAAGAGGTTTCTATCACCGAACAACCATCAATCCCAGCTACGACAGAAATAGCCGAGCAAGATCTTCCTGTTGCCGAGCAATCTCCTGTCAAAGATTCTGAAGATAACACCATCAAAATCATTGAGCCAGCCAAGAAGATTGAAGATAAAAAAAACTTGGAACCGACCATGGATGCTCTGTTGGCTGCTTCGAACCTCATCAAATCCGGTCCACATCGATTTACACTTTTCAAAACTAATTGGCTCACACACCTTTTCTCAAAGAGCTCTACAAGTGGAACATCGGGTGATCCACCTAGAAGATGTGGTGCATGTCAAAAGAAGATTAGTATGTTGAAAACTTTCTTAGAATGCGATGATTGTGGGATGAAGGTCTGTAGTTTGATTTGAAAAATTATTCAATTCTGGTATATGCAACTGATCGTAAACGTTTCTTCTCTTTCAATTGACGTCACATTCATCAGTGTCATCATAAATGCAGTGATCTTTCTACCCTGCCCCACTGTATGAAGAGCTCCAAGAGTGGATTGATATCGAACAATGGGGAAGTTGTATAGAAACAGTTTTCTTTTCTTCATTCCATTCTAATATTTCACTTTTGAATCCTTTCTTTTTCTTATGGTCGATGTGATGTCAGGGTTCTTGATGTAGGATATAATCGAAGTCTGTCTTTTCTTTGATGAAAGTGTATAATCTGAAATTGTACTTTACATAGGATTAAGGAATCGATGTACACTTTAATATTATTTTAATGAGCGTATTTGTTTTTTGTCATCTTTGTTTTCCCTCCAATATACCCTTTTGCCTTTGGATACATTCAAGACTGTCTGATATTTGATATTACCAATTTCAAAGGTACAAAGGCTGACACGTGATTGAAATTCCCCTCAAAAAATTCAACAGATTGTTACGTCCATACTGTAGAAATAAGTGTCATATCAACGACACAACTATATTTTATGGAATTGGGAAGACGTCTTGCTATCTCTGAAGAGGTTTTTTGGAGAATACGATCATCCGTGTTAATGATAGTTTTCTATTATTATTAATTTCTGATGATTTCAACAACCAGAATATCTACAAATTCGGCCACGTTCGTCCAGTGCAAGTCGAGAGGCTATCCGATCCAGAGCGCAGCCTCTCCTTTGACGAGGCACATTGGGGTCTGAACTTTTGCCTCACTCTGAAAATGATCAATGTATCAAAAATCTAGGGGAGTCAACATTGCTGCAAGATTGACTTCTGCGTATGGAGAGTAATATGAATATTGATGTTCGCAGTGTACTTGTTGGCTCCGAAAAATGGGACCAGAGACTAACTTAACACAAGCCCCAATTCTCGCAGGGGCTTTCTTACCTTCACAAGCTCGGTGCCCAGACACCCGAGCTCGTGAGGAAAAAGTGTCTGGATCACAGAGAGACTTATTAAGTTAGGACCAGAGAGCTACCTGTATGGCTAGGTCCTCCAAATCTTTTCTTGAAGCCCATTTCCATCTTGAATTTGTTTGAAATTCATGTCAATTTCTCTAACGAAGTTATTAAGGCTCTGTAGATTATAGGCGTGAGATGACATGCCGGCTTCAAGGCTGTTCAAGGGTGTAGTTGTCAGAGAATACGAGATTAATAGCACCTTGATGACTGGTAGTTGCGACTTGGAAATCTTCGATTAAGTTGAGATTACAGTCGGCCACGAATGGAGTGCACAACGAAACATCAAGGGGAGGTTGAAATCGAAGAGTGGCTATGTGAATCGAGCCATCGGACAGTTCTACAATCATACTCAGCTTGGATGAATCCCATCTCAAGACTTTCGACAACCCAATCTATCTCAAGTCACTTAACTTTATCGTTGAACAATTCAAAGAAATGACCTTTTCCACTTTTGCACTGAGCCAAATGCAATCGTTCACCGTCCTTCAATTTTTTAATCGAACTCAGAAAGAAACTAAAGAGAGTTTTTTTATCTGAAGAGATTTAGGATCAGAATATACCATTCTGATAATGGCGCTGGATTCTGAGATCGTAGTATGACGGTGATGAGCAATTTGAAGCTACTCTCTTCTCCTTTCTGTCGCACAGTGTTAGCTCTGCGCCGGCACAAGGAGGGGAGCCAAGAAGGACACCGTTTTTTGAGTATGGTGAAGGTGGAGCAAGGATATATAAAGGCCATGGGAAATAGCCCAAGCCGAATGAAAAGAGCTAAGGTCATTTGTGGAGACCTCCCACAGGGCGAAGCGACAACCTGATCTCTTCATCTCTATATAGCTCATTGACCTGTTGATTATCTTGAGGATATAATTATCTCGCTTTCATCAAGCCGTTTTCTGTTGTCCTTGCGTCTCTTTGATCTCCACTTTTAAGATAATAAACAACATCGTTCTTTATTATTCGTTTCCTTCGTATTTATCTAGATATCTTACTACTTTATCACAATATTGTCTCCTTTCTGAGCTAGCTTTCTCCTCCGTGATATTCCTAATTTTCTTGTGATCATGGCTTCTCAAACTTATCATCAATCAGTGCTTAAGTCGGATCATGATCAAGTTGAAACCATTGATATTCAAAATCAAAATCAAATCAAAATCCAACAAACTTCACCAGAATCAACATCGGATCTTACCATTTGCAGTCCAGATGAATTCAACAAAACAGTTTATAAACAACCATCGGGATCTTTCTCTTCTAGTTCTAGCGAGCTTACAAGATTTGGATCCAAATGTGATTTACCGCATCTTAATACTAATCTCAATGGTCCCAATGTTGGTTCTAGTGTTACGATGGTGGCTGATTTAGATAGATATAAAAAAAACGACAAGAAGGAAGAAGGAAAGTCTGATGAGAAAGCTATAATTAAAATTAAAGATGATGTAAAGTTTTCAAAAAGATTTTACAATTTTTGTTTAAATTTCTTGACTTGGTTTACACCTTATAGACAAATTTTATTTCTCGTGATCTTCATAAATGCACTAATCATCATAGCTATATCTTCTGGTTTGTTTGGTGGAGCTAATAGAGATTTATCACTTCTTGTGATTATTAATATCTTCATTGCTATTGGAATTCGAAATGAATGGGTGATCAGATTTATTTATTGGATTTTCATTAAAGCTTTCAGAAGTTCTAGAATTCCTGTTGGTATCAGAAAAGAAATTGTTGGAATATTGTATCATATTGGTTTGTGATTCTTTTGAAACATTCATCTTGAAAGTTGCCTGAATCTTTCGGTTTCATTGACATAAATGGTTCTGATGATTTGATTTTTTCGACTGTTTAGGTGGATTGCATAGCGGTTGTGGAGTCTCCGCTATGTTGTGGTTGGGATTATCCGCTTATCAACACTTCAAGAATCATAAAGAAAAGGCATATCATCCTGCACTTTTAAGTATATTATCGATGGCTATCTTGTGTGTTGTGATGACCTGTATTGTGGCTACTCCGATTGTACGCGGTCCCAGACACAAGTAAGTTTTCAGACAAGTATTTCGGATGATGTGAGGTGTTTTATCATTAATATGACTTGTATATACTTTGACCACATTCAGTTTATTCGAACTGATCCATAGATTTGTTGGATGGTCAGTCTTATCCTCCGTTCTGCAAAATACTAATGATCTTAACAAGCTAATGTTTGCACGCTTCTTCTTTCAATATGTTCTCACTTTTTAGGCTAGGAATCATTTTAACCCTCGTCTTTGTTCTACTCAAGCACATTTTATCCAAACATGATACGATTGACGCAGTTTCTTGGGAAAGTTTCGTCGTTGACCCTCAATTCTGGATGATGATCATCATTCTATTCTTGTAAATATTTTCTTTGATGAATATTGATTCCCAAATTCGAATTTGATCTCTCGCAATGACAATCTGATGTATTCTTCTATCTTCATCTCAAGTATAATGTCTTCTTGGATCACGACGCGACAGGTCTCAGTTGAAGTCTTCACCGTAAGGGTTTATTTGGAAATTTTCTTCCAGAAGAACATAAACATGACAAATTCTCTCTTTTCGTCTGTTTCGTTTTTTGTTAGTCTTCAAAAAAAGCAACGGTTATCAAAGTACCAGGCGGATTAACTTCAGGTGTGCATACTCGTATCTCTCGTGGTGGATTAAAAGAATGGCACATCTTTGGTTCTATAAGGTATATTTGTAGTAACAATTTATTTCCTAAAATAATTCAAAACTGACCAGTTTATTTAACTTTGGACAACTTAGTGAAGGAAAAAATGCGGATTGTCACTATTTAGTTGCAGCTGTACAAGGTGACTTTACAACAAGTTTAAATTTAGAACAACCCACACGACTATACACAAAAACTTGGAAGGTGAATCCAAACAGATTTCCATCAGTTTTCTTTCTCTCTTTCCTAAACTCACACTTTTTTTTTCTAACCTTCAAAAAATAAGCCTGCTGGATTACCGTACTTTTCTAGAATGTTTAACAGAGGTGTAGCGGTTTGTACAGGATCGGGTATTGGTGCAGTAGCTTCTACTTGTATACAACATTCGGATTGGTTTTTGATTTGGATTGGACCTGACCTGAAAAACACCTATGGTACCGTCTTGATGGGTTTAATTGAAACCAAGATCCCAGAAGAAAGAAGATTAATTTGGGATACTCGTAGTAAATTAGGTAGACCTGATGTTTTTCCACTTTTAGCTAAAACTTATAAAGAATGGAACGCTGAAGGTATGTGACAATTTGACTGTTCATTCTAAGAACTTGATTTTCTCATTTTGATGCTAACATTTTCAAAAATATTCTCCTATCATGATGAATTAGTCGTCCTTTTTATTGGAAGTCCAGCTCTTAATCAAAATATGCTTAAATCTTCACTCGAAGCTAAAATTCCATTGTTTGTGAGTCAATTCAAATCATCATATCTGAAAATGAAACAAAGAATTAATTTATTAATGATTGTCTGTTTGATAATCAAGGGATCAATTTGGGACGCATAAGCAGTAAAGCCTTATACACTCAAACAAAACACAACTGGTTGTGTCATTGGGGAAGCAGATGACAATAGTTACCATTCTTACTGAGTTTGAGTTTTGGTTTGAGATCAAAAACTTTGACTGATGATCAAGAAATTTCTGTAGTCCTGTGATCACTTTCTATTTCATCTTATCTCATATGTAATTTTTAACAAGATTTTCTCTTTTTTTTTCGAAAAACAAAAAATATATCCTCTTTTGTAATACATACTTTAGAAATGATATGTGATTGATCATTGTTGTGGCGCTGAAAGTGATATTGTAATTTGTACAATCTCGATTTTTCTCTATCCAAAACAAAAATAAATATTTTATATGTTTTACTTAACTTCGAAGTGAAAGACTTACAATGGGTTTGACGACGAGGAAGGCTTTCAACGAAGGACGGCACCGGGGGAAACTAAACAAGTTCCTCTCCCACAAGTGACAGGGCTCTCTCGAGTGGCCGTCCGGAAGGGGGAGCCCGGATAAAAGCTCCGACGGTATTTTTAGCGCATTAAGCCCAGTGCCTCGGATCATCTTTCGGGCTGAGTTCACCTCTCTTCACCTCTGGGCCGCCATTCGAGAAAATACCTCCGAATCCTATACCGAACTTTGACGCATGGATGATAGCGGCATGTTGGCAGTGAAGAAAAATTAAACAATCAGTAAGTTTCAAGGTAATTCAAGTTGTTGAAACCTACCTCTCATAAGTAAAGAGAAAAATCCGTCATGCATGTGAAACATATCCTATGAGGCTAAAAAGAAAACTTGCACTCGGATTCTGCTTGTTTACAACAATATCAAGTTCAAGTACACCGAGAAGATCTATGAAATGAATGCAAATCTGACTGGAAGGAAGATGTACGCATTAGAAAGAAACTAAAAGTCTGATAATATTTTATCAAGCGATCTGTTCTACTCATGAGTACTGAGTTGATGACATTGGACTTCAGAAAAGGAAAAAAAAAAGAAAAAAAAAGAAAAAGAAGGAAAAATTATGAATCAAAGTCGTGATGATCATTGTCATTTTAAGAAAGAATATGAAAGACAATTATCATCCATCAAATATATGATTCGGGATCAACTTGAGCAAAACTTGACAAAAAGGTAGAGTGTGATAAAAAGAAATGTGCAAAAAAGGAGAAAAACATTCCATAGTATAAATATCGAGTAAATCATTTAAGCGTTCAAGAACACTCATGGAAACAACAAAAACCCAAGGATCAAAAAGCTATACGTATGAAAATGTAGATTTTTATAATCTTTTGTTACTGCGTACATATAAAGATCTTATATAAAGCGAAGAATCTAAAGATGAAGAATTGCAAAAGAAGACAAGAATGAAGGATCTAGTTCACCTAGAACCGATTGGAAAAAATGCATCAGGAAAGTGCACCTTGATTGAAAGAGACTGGGCCAATCAATACAAACAGGAAAAGGTTACCGTCTTTCATCGATTTCTATGTTGACAGTATCAAAGTAGGTTACCTCGGTCATCTACATAGCAATAAATGTTTTCGAAATTACATATTTAATGGAAATTCTTTAACGTGGCTATGTTACATTCTGTGGATGTACATATTGGCATTTGAGGTTCTTGTCTTTGTGGGATCCGGATCCAAAAAGAAAAGAAAAGAAGTGGTATGTAACAATGGTCGGGATTGGCCAATCTTAATTTTTGAACCCATTAAAGATTGTATTTCGAGTTGAATTGGTTTTCTGAATCCGAGAATCAAGCTTATGTGAACCTTCCCTAGCCACTATCTCTCGCCTCAATAGGCCAAGCCCAAGCAACAGCGCCATCGAAGGAATTTCCGCGCCAAGGAGTCAGGACATTTGATTTCAAGGAAAGAAAGACGGTCGGGTCAAAATGGTGGAGATAAAGGTCCAATGAAGAAAATGCTGGAAATCTTACACTGCCTTTTTAATTTACAATCAAATTGAGAGATTCTACTTACATACTCGAGATTCGTATCTAGGAAGTTGATCAATGAGAAAGTATATCGTGGCTTGTTTGACCCAAGTGGAGTCGATGTTCTTAATCCAACAATCAGGCTGGGGTTGAAATCATTGGGCACTACAAGGGGGCTTCTAGATACGAGAATGGGTTACAGAGGTCATGTGACGTAGCCACGACGAACGATATACCGTCGAGTCGCGCGTGTTTGCACTCTTGTGCTGTTTACCTTGCGTTAATCCCTCATTACCTCTATTGCAATGAGGGTGCTCTTTACCCTGTGAATGAAATATGGATGATCTCCTATAATCTCGAACTCCGTTTCCTTCTGCTTTCCTTATCTATTAATTTTTAAACTTACTCTCATCAAAGTAAGTACAAAAATTGTACTCTGATCAATTCTCAAGTTTTCGAGATTTCTTTCTTTTGTCTGTTCATATAATTTTTAGAGCCCGCTCACCTTTCCCTTTTTATTTAACCTTGCAATACTTTATTTAACCTTGCAATAATTTTTTTAGTCCGCCTCATAGCGGACCTTTTTTATGCATTTGAGTCAGTTGCAATCTAATGTAGGAATTATTCTACACATAGCTTTTTAGCGGATCCATATCCGTTACTTTGTAAATGGGTCGATAGATTTTTACACACCACGCTTTACACTCCTTAGAGCATCCGCACTCGTGCGGTAAGTCGGGTGCGGTAAGGTTAAATTTACCGCAAACGCGGGGTCTTTTCCACACCGGTGAAAAATTAGCCCCGCGGTAGTTAATTTTCGGTCATTTTGCGTTAGCGAATCGGTAAATTTACCAATTGGCTAACGCATGCGGTATCACACATCACGACTTGTTCCCGGCAACTCGACTCCAAAAACAAAACTCAACCAGACCTCCAACACCAAAGTCAACAACCAATATCTCCTTTTCACCACTCACACACGATGAATTCCAAGCCTTACAGTTGCATGAATCAACTCGAGAACGTTTGACACCGATTGATGTCTTCAATTGAAATAAGTCAATCAACCATCTTGAACTCGACTCCAAACCATTCAGATGAAAATGAAAGATGTCTAGATTCATATAGCTATGTAGAGGTCAATATTTAAGAAAATCAACATTAAAAGACCAATCATTGGAGGACTTTTAGGATCAAGTGATACAAATTAAAAATTGAAGTTTGGATTTTTATTTCCTAGTTTTAAATCTTTAAATCTTTTACAAGATCATTATGTGTATTCAGACTCATTAAAAGCTTTCTCGATGTAGTAAAGCCTTTGTTTTTTAATTGGAATTCATGTATTAAGATCTGAACAAACTCATGTTAAATTTGTAATTTTAAATTAAGATCTATCGATCGAGTAGATGAACAGGATGATATCGGGTCTTCATGTGTAGATGGAGTATTAGTATCTTAGTGCAAAGAAGAGAACAGTGCCTCTATCACATGAAAACTGGCCATGAAAGCAGGTGATGTGTACTCAAAAAATTAAAACTTTACCTTACTGCACGACCGGTGCGGAGTACATGCACTATCTGTAAAGTTATAAAAGTTACAGCGCTGCTAATGCAAACGAGTGCGAAATTTGGTTGAGTTAAGTAACTTTTTACTTAATGTTGTGTTTGTTACCGCACGTGACCAAATTAACAACCGCAAACGAGTGCGGATGCTCTTATTGAGTGTAATTTCGTATGTGTGTAAAAATCCATGTCACCAACGGTGAAATGTAATTTTACACTCGAACCTGCCCAGATTCACGTGTGCAAAAAAATGCTGTGTAAACCCATGAGTGTAAAATTGTATGGCCCCGGGCCCGAAGTATAATTTTACACATGATATTTTACATACCTTATGGTAGGTAAAAAAACCAGGGTGTAAAAATCTTTACAAGGGCCAAAACCCTAATTTTACTCTCAAAGTTCCTCACACTCCTTATCGGACGTAAATCCTCGGAGTGTTTTTTTCCGAAAGGACCCCACCAAAGTTGAGATTTCCACCCCATCTATCTACATAGCTTACACTCCGATCGGCGACCGCGGCTACAGCTTTACCGAAGGTTTTGATTGGCTTACCTGCAGGTACCCTACATGCCCCAACCTTCTTCGATCAAGGGCAAACTCTACCTTTTTGCCAACCTTCTTTCGTTAACTCTCCTTACCACCACCAACATCAACAATAATGATACCGATATTCGATGTGCCCTTTCCCATGGCCCATGTCAACTAAGGACCACCAATCGCCGACTATATCCCTTCGTCATCTCATAGCCAACCGAACCTACGAGCTGATCTATAAGAACGAACCTCTCGCAATACGACGACCCCCTTCCTACCCAACATCAAGTCTCAGAAGGCCACCTCTCTTGACACATCACGCCTTACGCACGATGTCCCTGGTCCTCCTGCGTAAGGAGGCCCCTGGCCTTCTCAATGGCTCACCCCAACCGAAACCTCCTTTCGACTTGGCTCTTTTCCTTTGCTCAGTGCTTTCTGTTCCTCCTCCTGCTCAATTGTTCGACCCAGATTCGAGTGTACCCATTTCTATTTACCACTGCCATCAAATTCTTCAGTTGTATTGGTCTTATCAATTTTACCAAGTTACTCATTATTATCGATTATTCCCGTTAGATCAGTTCATATCGTTCTATTACCTCTATCACTACCTCACTTTCCCTTCCGAAAACTCATCACCGAAACAACTCATCATGTCTTCTATCAAGAGCTCTCGATCTGTTACCCCTGATACCGACGAGGCAATACCACAAACCCAATTCAAAGGACCACCAACTCAAATTGACGAAAAGGCCGCCGCTTTGGTCTCACACGTGTCTGAAACGCCTCCTCCTACCCCTACCAAACTGAAGCGACGCCCTCCCAAGAAAACTGGGAAGAAGTTCAAGATGCCGGTTCCAGCCTCGGGTGAACTTGTCACTTTCATCGATCACGGCACGACTCGCAATCCCCAAGGTTATCCACTTTACCCCAATGGTGAGACTGTGTTTGTACGCCAGCCGCATGACAACATCACGAACTTCGGCCACGTCGCCTACACTCATACCCAAAAAACCAAAGGCACCAAGGAAGGACCCTGGAAGACCGTTTGGTATGCTTGCCTCGGGGTCCTCCGCTGTGATGACGACTTCTGTGCATACACGGCACCTCCTCCAACAGCCGAAGGAAAGGCTGCTGAATACATAAAAGAGTATGTTTTCTCATTTTGTATATATATTCACTCGAAGTTCGACATGTTCCTAATGAACGTGTTTCTTTTTTTCCGTTTGACCATCTCTAGGAACCCCGTCTGCCCGGCTATTGAGTGTAGTGGGACGCACATCTGGACTCAATGCCCCGGGACTATCTGCCGAATCGACATCCAGAAGGACACCGGATGGGGTGTCCTTCGCCATTCCGGATTCCACGCTCACCCTTGGCCTGCCTTGAAAAAGGCCGATCCCTTGGCAATGCTCGACCTCACCGAGGAGGTAGTGAAAAACCCAAAAGCCGGGCCTCTGGTGCTGAAGGTCAGTATCTCGCAAAGTATTTCCAAAAGTCAGGTACGAGACTGACCACTTACACATGTGATGCTTGGTAGGTTGGCCAAGCCGGAGCTGGTCAGACCATTACTCCACCCGTGGTCGATATTCATCCCGCATTTGCCAACGGTGGCCGTTTAGCGTACCTTCGTCGCAAGGTATTGGTAGAGAAGGGCTTGATTCCGGAAAAAGAAAGCAAGGGTGGAGGCGACCGTCTCATAATGGACTTGATGCATTGGGTAAAGTACGTCTTTCACCTACCTAGACTCAAAAAAAAATTGATTGCTGACTCGTTTGTACACATGACATCTAGCCACGGCCTTCGTTTAATCTCTACCTCTCTCCTGGGTGCCAACGTGCACATCACCTTCCAGACGGACTGGATGGCCGAACAGTTAGTACGCCGCGACGCGCTGGGTAAAGTGTACTGCGGAGGTCTTCTTTCGGATGTCACCTATCGGTTCTTTCATCACGGGTACCTTCTTACGACCTCAATGTACAGCAATATTCTCCACCGTTGGATTCCGATTCAACTCACATGGATGTGGGGCTTAGAAGAAAGTCACTATAAGGCTCACTTCACCACGTTGCTCGGCCAGATCAAAGGCGCCGATTTGACTTACCACAAGCGGGACCTCCTTGTGCAACAGGTAGTGGACTTTTCCACCGCGAAAAAGAAAGGGTTTGTTACAGCCCACATGGAAGTTTTCCAAGAACACGACCCCGCCAAGGCCTTGAGCAAACTCAAAGGCTGCCATGAACACTACCGGCAGTTGATTACTCGAATCAAGAAGAACCGGAATGTGGTCTCAGCGGGCCGGCTGGTGAGTCAAACTGTAGGACCAGGTTCACGGGCTTGAGGTTAGATGCTGATCTTGACCCACTTGCATACATAGGCTGAGTTTGAACGACTTGCTCTGGATCTCCTCGAACCCAACCAAGCCGGCGACCTCACTCTCACCGAGAAGTTTGCGCAAATCGGACGACTCTTTCCTAAGGCAAAGCCTTGGATCGACTGGTGGAACACGGCTGACATTCACAGCATGTTGTTCTGCGCCCGGGTCCGGCTCCCCATGGACGATCCTCCTCTCCCAGAAGGTGAGGATCCCCACGAGTATCCGGATACGACTAACGGACAGGAGTCCATGCATCGGCAATACTATATTCTCACGTAAGCTCTTTGTGTATGTGGATGCCTTACATTTTGTACTGACGCGATGCCTTTCAATTTCTCACAGTTCTGGTCACTGTACGATCATTCAAGGATTCATTCAGTTGTTACTCTTCGGCGAGTCCCTCAAGAGGGACTTCAACAGCGTCCTTCGAGGCGTATCAGTCAAGTACGGCAATAGTTGGCAATCTGTCGTTGAGACGATGGGTTGGTCCAAAGAGCAAACTCGACGACGCCCCAAAACCAACGACGGTCGTCCGCCTGACACGACCAACGCGTTGCTTTGTCCGAAGAAACTTGGCCGGCCCACAGGTTCAGCTAATGTCAACAGGGATCCCCACTCATCTTATCAGTCCTACTCGGCAAGCACCGAACCCGGCAAACTCAATTGATGTTGGGAGACATCGACCTTGGAGGCTTTGTATCCTACCTTTTCCCCTCTTTGGATCGAGGGATCCAAGGGCAAGGGGAAGGATATCACTTCCAAATTGATCCGCCATTACTCGTCAAGACTCTCAGCCGAAATGCATCGATCGACGCACATCAAGTCGGTCTTAACCCGGGGTCTCAAATCAGTTCAAACCGCGGTTCAAAAGCTCTCGCCGGACTCATTCGTAACCGACGCCTTCTGTTCTGCCGACTTATTCATGGAGTATCTTCTCATTGCGCAAAGAAATCGCCCAACATCCGCCGGTCGTCTATTTACTTACAAGTTAGTGCGTGACTATCAATGCACAGCTTTTTCCTCACATGAAGAGCAAGAAACTTCGGTTAGAGCGACTGTGGCAATTACCAACAATCTCTTTCATGACGCCAATCTGCAATATTTGGAAGTGGGTAAGCTGATCACCCTTTGGAGTACTGAAGGTCTCTTCTCCAGCAACCTTTGATGTTGCACGACCTGTCGCGCAGACCATACGCAGAACCCTGCGTCGACGGACGGGGACGTTTCCAACAATGAAGTGACCGTTGGCAAGGTGGACAATATCCCTCGCTTGTACGAACGATGCCGTTTGGATTTCACTGGCCAACCTATGAATGTCTACTTCCACCTTCGAGGGGTGGCAGGTTTAACCGAGGATGATCGGATCAGCTTCATGGCGGAGATGGACTGGCCTGAGACTCTGGTTCTCAACAACGTCTTGTATGAAATAGTTTTGAGGGGTTTTTGGGGTTACCATCATTATTGGAGCAAGGTGGTGAGACACGTAGATGGTGTTAGGGGCGTGTGGTTCTATGACGATCGAAAGGACGACGGCCGCGCTCAGCTTCTGGGTCGAGATCTCTCGTCAATTTCGGGGCCTCAACCATCCACCAGTTGGCTCATATATTCTTGCAAGCCTACGTCAAGCGAACAGAAGGTGATAGATCTTGGAGTCGCCAAAATCTCTGCGAAGAATCCTGATGCCCAGGGCGATTTACCTTTCATTTTGCAACCGGAGTTGGATGACGTCGAGGACATCGAAGAAGATTTGCCAGACTTACCGGCATTGGATCCTCCCTTGGCTCCGGGGATGGGCGGATCAGTCGCAAGTCAGACCTCCTTTAAAAGCGCCAAGCTCGCGTTTACATCAGCTGGTAAGTGACAAGTCACATTTATGGTGTCGCTTTGTGATACAATCAACCTGACCCATTGCAACCCTTTTGTGTAGCGTCTCCAGCCGTCGATGAACTTGAGGAACCAATGGGTTATGCTAATTCGCAAACCGATCAAGCCAAGCAGGCATTTCTTCAAACTGAGAACTGTAGGTGACTTCTCATTCCACATTTCGCTTCATCTCAAACTGATATGGGGTGTTTTCAGGTCCCTCGTCAACCGCTCCACCGACTGTGATGAGAAGGGAGGAGGGGGAGGAGGATAGCAAGCAAGTGCCAGCCTCCCTGCCCGAAAATACGAAGAAGGCCGACGTCAAGGGGCCGTTGAGTGTCCGCCTGCGTGTTAACAAGCGCCCGAAATCACTGGCTTCTCCGTCACCTCAGAAAGGTGCGAAGGTCAAGAAATGTGGGGCCAAAGGGAAGGCCGATTTACAGGTGGTCAAGAAAAGGACCTGGTGGTAGAGGGAAAGGCTAAGGCCTCGCCAAAGCTCAAAGGGAGAAAGAAAAAATGATGTAATATTGGTTATGTTTCTTTTCCGCACACGGTTTTTTTAGACAAATTTGTGATGATTATGAATGTGAAGGTAAGCACAGGAGTCGTCGTTTTTTTATCTCATTGTCTTGTGTCTTCGTTAGTGTCTCAGTTTTATGTATGATGGGGGCCTGAATGGAAATGCACATTGGCCAATTAAGCGGTGGACCACCTGCTCAGCATAAGCTAAGCTCGAGACATTAACGTGAGCGCAAAGAGCGAGAAAATAGGGCCCCGGAACCGTATTGTCTTCCTGATTTTGCGCCAAAAAAAAGTTCTAAGTCCAAAATTTTTAAAAAAGTTCTAAGTCCAAAAATTTTTGACACTTCGTCGCGTGTAAATTTGCATGTCCCGGGGCGGCTGATGGATTTTTGCGCTCCATCCATATCGACTCCTTATTGTGTGTAACATCTTGGAGTGCAAAACTAGGGCTTAGGCCTCCAAAATTTATTTTTACACCCTACTTTTTTTGCCTACCATAAGGAATGCAAAATATCGCGTGTAAAATTCAACATTGGGACAGTGCAACTCCACTTTTACACTCATCGTTTTACACGTGATTGTTTTACACACGAGGTTTTGGGGAAGCAGGAGTGTAAAACTGCATTTCACCCGTGTGAAAGTGCATTTTTACACACAACAGGATTTACACTCAATAAGGAGTCAAAATCGTTGTGTGTAAAAATCTCCTAACCCTTTGTATTACTTTTGCTAAAAAGGAAGCCCCGGTTGAAAAAAAATAAAAAAGAATGTAGCCCAGTGTTTCACCGCAGTCACTGCGGTGGGTGTGGAGCCTGAGCAGCCGCATTCCATTACCTATCCCAAATTTGCCAATCCCCTCACCACCTAATTTTCTTTTTCAGAACTCAATCATGAAATCAAAGCATCAGCACGTCAACCCAATCTTTCTTGATTGTTCCTCCCCATCCAATCCATTGGCCAATGAAGTTCTCAATATTGATTCCCCGGACTCTGGGACTGTTCAACTTCAGGTGATGTTTTCAAGCTATTTTTCACCTATAATGTCCAGTATCCAATATACTCATCTTTGACTATTCCAAATCTTACAGAGCCCACAACTGAATATCAACAATGAAGAAGACGGTGGAGGCAGCACTGCATATACTTTCTACTTTGAGTGTGAATTTTGGGTCCCTTGCAATAAGTCCAAGTCAGGATTCTCACAGATCTCTTGCTCTGATTGGATTCAACTCGGGACAGTATGGTGGTAAGTAACGAAGAAGAATACCTAAAGTTGTAAAGGTCCCGCTTGAGTCAGTGGATTGAAAACAAGACACAGGAAGGATAATGAGATTAGACACACCTCTCTTACGACAGAGGTCAGAAATTGATCCACCACGATGGATCGAGGCATTGTCCAGCACTAAGACACTATTGTCCGCTGGGAATCGATTCATGCAAGGAAGCTGTACAATGAAATGAGGTCAGTGTGGAACAATGGGTATTGAAGTAAAGGTAAAATCACGAACTAAGCTGTATTTCAAAAATTTCTCGAATCGCTTTCGATTCACCGGCCCCTCAAGAACTGAAAGATCCAGCAAGCCATCATAAGTGATGGCTGGAAGGAGGGAATACCGACCTTGATGCATCTTAGGCACCTTGCGAGTAGTGCGTATTCCAATCTTGCTTCGCTGTCGTTTTCGTAGCAGATCCCGTCCACAGACTGCGCTCTCGTCTGCAACTCGTGAGAAGGCAGAGGATTTCAATACAGAATATTTGAGATAGAAAGTGAAATAATACTGACCCGTAAACACTAAGAAATTGGACGGATAGCCCATCATATCGCGCATCCATTTCAACTTTGGCATCAAGGATTTCCGAGCATTACTGACACAGGCCTTCTTCAAGCTTATCATAAGACGGCTCATAAGTTCGAGATGAATGGTACTTATGGAAGGCATCTTCCCATGTGCATTGTAAAGCTTTTCTTGAATCTCGTCAAGGAAAAGTGCTGGCTGGTCAAGGACCAATTCTTCCATGAATTTGCGATCCGTGGCATTCAAGTGCTGGCGCCGACCACGGCGTTCGTAGGTGTCGGGATCGCGTATGACTGCACGAGTTAGGTTGTAGAGCTCAATCCATCGACCAAAGGATCGGCGAGAAATACGCTTGCTGAGTCGCTGTCGGATTAAAGATCTTGAAAGTCCTTGAAGACTGTAGCAAACAGCAAGCACCTTGATATCAGCTGAATATTTACGGAACCCCATTGAGAAGACAACTATTGAAATTGATTGGTTGGTGGTAGCCTCTCTTGAAGGACCTGAATCAAATTGGCCGGGATTGGAGGCGGGGCTGCACCTGCTAAACCTTGTCTGCTGATGTACGCCCACCGCAGTGACTGCGGTGAGATTCTGGGCTACATTCTTTTTTATTTTTTTTCAACCGGGGCTTCCTTTTTAGCAAAAGTAATAAATGGCTTTACACCTCGATTCTAGCTAAAACCTTCTCATTGTGAGTTTACATAGCTCGGATCAGCCAGGTTCCCAAGAAATCGAGATTTTCTTCAAATCAACTGGTCGGCAGTAAAGCTGAGATTGATTGTGACATCTGTCAACCTTACACGCCACATCCAACAATTATGCAGATGCTTATCAGCGATATGTACATCTCGGGAAACCCGGTGTTCAACTCTCTACATACACTGCCTTGTTATGGGCCTTTTGCATAAGTTATCCTACGAGGAATCACCCCAAAGGTGAAGTTTGGACCACCTTGACCTTCAATTTGTAAGTACGGCCCGCAAAATCCAAGTGATTTGACTTGGAACTCTCCTCAAGCTTTGTGAGACTGACTGTGCCTCATTTTTTTGATCCAAATCAGCTTGAATGATGATTCGGCGCATACAATAGTGTACGACAGTTCGATTAAGACTATTAAGAGTTTACCCGGGATTTTGAAGTTCGATTAAGAAGATACCTGGGATTTTGAAGTCCAATTGACACAGACCCACACCTTTTCTTTCGCTTCCATTGGTACACATGAAAGATGAACAAAATGTTTGAAATCTAATCATACATATGTGAGCATATGTGATCAGACAGTAGGCTGTGAGATCAAGAAAAGACGGTTAGAGTTAAGGTGAAAATCATCAGCCCTATTACTCATCGAAGGATGTCCCTGTATTTTTTTTCACTGTGTTCACTCACACAATCACTGTCCGATTGAAAAAGGCTGTACCAATAGATAACCGTGCTGTTTTCCACAGATAGCGGAAAACAGTTCATCGACCATTTAAGCTTTTGGGTTTCTCGGCGAACTTCCCATTGGTGAAGTTTGCCGGCCGAGCTTACTTATGAGACGGTAAACTGGTGGCTGACTGACCTCGTGAATCATAACGGCGATCTCATTGAAGATAGGTTTGAATCCATTCTTCATCAAGGATTAGTCGAATTCATTTAAGCAAATTTCACGGAAATATTTGTTGTGTAGTCGATGTCTTAGTATGGAAGAATGAGGTCATACTAAAAAAAATAAAATAACACACAGCTTTCTTTAAAAGAAGCGGATCAAGAATGAGATGTGAAATCTAGATAAGAATCAAAATCAAAACTCAGGGATTCAAACCATTTTCAACGTTCAGTGTCGGGGTTAGGGTACACCATCAAAGAAAGAGCAAGACGAGAAGGCTGTGTGAGATCAAAGAAGACAACCAGCATGTTAGATTGGACATGTAGTGAATGATTGGGCAATTCATTTTACTCATCTCTCCTTTCTCAGCACAATGCTTGGTGTAGTTTTTTTTCTCTTCCATATACCACAATGCTATGCTGTTCTTTATCTTGGATATCGGTTTGATTGATTTCACTGATTGCGTTATGGTTGTGTTGAAAAGATGTGAATATAAAAGGACCTATGTGGTCTCAATCTGCTTCATCCATTCTCTTCATCAGTTTCTTTTATTCGATCAGAAGTCTACTTTCCTCTATTTCATTATTGACCATTATAAAAACACTAGAAGATTCAATCATCCTTTTAGTTTTCAAAGCGCGTGTCGTTAGTTTCTGAGAAGCGTCTGTTGTTCTCTGATCTGCGTGTTGTTATCATTATTCATAACAGCGTATCATTCTCATCCAGAAATCATATCATTCTCGTCTTAATATAAAGCTCTCTTCGCACCTATCTATCACCATTATCTACAGCCAATCTCCATAGATGGATTCTCTTGCAATCAAACCAGTCCAATATTCAGGTCAATTCGATAAAGACTATATTACCATTACTCCTACCCAAGAAGATCCGCAAAACAAAGTTGTAGTTAAAACTTTACATCAATCCAATTCCAGCTCAACCTTAAGGAACCCTCCAAGTCTGCGTTCGATAGTGTATAAGGCTGAATTTAATTCTAAATCTAATCTATCACTCGGATCAAATCAAAATCAATCAGAATTAGATTCTCAACATCATGCTACTTCTTCTTCTTCTGATTCAACTAGCACTGTAGTAGAAAATATAGAAGTTGTTGTTAAATTAGAAGAAGTAACAAGTAACATTAAATCAGATAAAGCTGTAGTTGAGAAAAAATCTCCCTTAGATAGTTTTAAATCACATTGGTTAGATTTCTTAACTTGGTTTACGCCTTATCGTCAAATTTTCCTTGTGGTTGTGACTGTGAATGCTTCAATAGTGATTTCCATCATATCTGGTGCACTTGGAGGTCCTAAAAGAGATCTTTCCTTAGCAGTTATTCTTAATATCTTTGTTGCTATTGCAATTCGAAACGAATGGGTGATTAGATTGATTTATTGGATTTTTATTAAATCATTTAGAAGTCCAAAAGTTCCGATTAAGATTAGAAAACATATCGTTGGAATTTTATATCATATTGGTTAGTTTTCATTTCCGATGGATTTCTTGTTTTCCCGTGTGATCATCATCCTAAGAATTCAAAAATTGATTATTGGTGTTTTTTTTTTCACCTTTTTTTTAGGCGGACTTCATAGTGGTTGCGGTTTATCTGCATTGTTTTGGTTAGGATTATCTGCATATAGACATTTAAAGAATCCAAATCACTTTCATCCGGTTGTGATTACTCTTTTATCAATATCAATCGGTTGTATCTTAATCACTTGTATTACCGCTACTCCTATATTTCGTGGTAAAAGACATGAGTCAGTTTTTAATTCTTTCTATAAATATCACCCTTTTTTGTCTTGCCTATTATTTTTCTTGTGCTGATGTTTATGGTCGTTTTTCTAGTCTGTTCGAAATGATTCATCGGTTTATTGGATGGTAAGTTTTTATTTATCCTTTCCAATTAAGATTTCTGAAACATTCTTTTAGAATTGTCTAATTTTCTGTTTTTTGTACTGTTACGCTTCTTCAGGTTGGGAATCATTAGTACTCTGGTTTTTGTAATCTTAGGACATTTATTATCAAGGACGAATCCAATTAAAAATATGATGGATGTCATACTCGATGTTCAATTTTGGTTGATGATCACAATTCTTTTTTTGTGAGTTAAACTGAAGAGCTTGAATACAATATCCTCTGACATGTTTCATACAAATATTGATTTGTATCCGAACATTCGCAGTATCATTTCCTCTTGGATCACAACTCGACATGTCGATGTCGAATGTTTTGCGGTAAGCTTTTCAAATACTGTGAAAATCATATCATGAGTACAGTAGGACTGATTTAAATTCGACTTTGGATCATTTCTTTGTTTCTTTCAAACTCAATCAGTCTTCCAAGAAAGCTACGGTGGTCAAAGTTCCGGGTGGATTGACTTCAGGTCTTCATACCCGAATCTCCCGTGGTGGTTTGAAAGAATGGCACATCTTTGGATCAATAAGGTTCATTTTTCTTCAATCTCTTTAGATTTCAGTGGGAAAGAATAGAATGAATTCTGATCCGTTAATATTTTCTTTGCTTTGATGATCTTAGTGAAGGAAAACATTCAAATTGTCATTATATCGTAGCAGCTGTTCAAGGTGAATTTACGGGGGGTTTGAACTTAGATCAACCTACTAGACTTTACACCAAACTATGGAAGGTTAGCTCAACAAGAAACCCATCCTCAACCTCTATCTCACCCATCATCCCACCACTAATCGAGCCTTACGTTTTATTTTTTCAAATCGTTCAAAGCCTGCTGGATTACCATACTTTTCTAGAATGTTTAATAGAGGAGTAGCCATCTGTACAGGATCAGGGATCGGAGCAGTAGCTTCAACTTGCATTCAACATTCAGATTGGTTTTTGATTTGGATTGGACCTGATTTACAAAACACTTATGGATCTGAAATCATGAATTTGATTGAAGATAAAATTCCAACAGATAGAAGATTAATTTGGGATACTCGTGGTCCTTTAGGTAGACCTGATGTATTCTCACTCTTATCTAAAACTTATAAAGATTGGAATGCTGAAGGTATGTGAATTGTTTCGATTCTGCTTCATTTAAGCTACTTTACTAATTCCTTTTCATGATTGAACACAGTGGTACTTTTTATTGGTAGTCCTGCTTTGAACAAAAGTGTACTTAGATCATCAAGAGAACATAAGATTCCATTATTCGTGAGTCTTTTGAGAAACATCCTTCTCTTTTATTTATGATCATTGACCAATTTTCCGGATATCATGGATCACAGGGATCGATCTGGGATGCATAAATGTATTTTTCGATAAAACATTTAAGAAATTATTAGAATCAAAATCGAATTGGATTCATCCAATTATTAATAAGCATTATTATTCAACTATAGAGAATCTATTTCAAAGAGAAAAGATTCGGGTTCGTTCTTCTTCATTCTGCAAAGCTTATCATTTGGGTTTCAGCACTATTCTTTGAGCTGTATGTTTTTATTTCTCTAGATTTCATGTTTTTACTTTTCGTTGTTTTTTTCTTTCGTGGGTTTAATTTCCTCTAGAACTTTACATTTTTCTCAAAAGGACCAATTTTGAATCTTCTTTTTTTGTATTTGTGGTGATCTGTGAGTCTATGGACTTCATCTTTTTTTCTTATAATCATTGAGTTTACTTTTTGCAATCTTCTTACCACTCTGTTCTGTATCCTTGTACAATTATTTTAGATAGAAATCAATAGAACTTTTTTAAATTTCTGTCTTTAAGTTATCAGTGGCACTGGGGTTCAAGTTAAGCAAAAGGCAAATTTAATGTACTTGAGCCTCTTGGCCCATCAAAGTTTATCTGTTTCCAAAAGGAAAACACTAGGAATGTGCTTTTCAGTTGGGACTTTCTCAGAGTCTTGAATTTTCAAACGTTCAAAGCAGCATTTTGATGTAGGTAAGGGACAGCTATCGCTTAGGCTTCTCCCCAATTCAAACCCCCCTATTTTGAAGGCATCAATGTATGTCCTAATTCAGGCTCAGCTCCTACCCCCAAAAATCTTTCTGTGCTTTTTGTTTGGCATGCCACTTCAATTTGTTGCATGCCTTGGAGTGTGAGTTTGGGTGTGTTTGTGTATCAGAACAGCAGGCAATTTAGCTACCACCATGCACAGGACCTTCATTCACAGGATAGCATTGATGTTAGCCCTTCTCTTTGTTCTACTCAAGCATATTTTATCAAACAGAAATACAATTCACTCAGTATCTTGTGAGTTTTTTGTGGTTGACCCTCAATTCTGGATGATTATCATCACATACAAGGGATGTGAACTTAAGCTGACAATAGGGGTTATGTAATCATTTGGATTGAACCTTCCCAAGGAAGGCGGCTCAATTTACATTGTGAATACAGGCTGTACAGAGCAATCCTTCCTTTTATAGGGCAGACATAAAGCTTGACAAGTAACCTCAAGAATTGAAAATGGGGTATTCTTTTGTGGTTGATCAATGGTAGAATACATGTACAAAATCAGTCTGTATGACTTTTCCTGCAAGGTAAAGTCCTGCGTCCACCACATATGTTTTCTTGATGTCAAGAAGGGCAGATTGGTTGGGGTTTGGTGGCACAAAGAACATTTCAAAGTTTTCATTTCTTCCACTCAGTAGAAACCTCAGCAACCCTCAGCTTTTTGAAATTTTGTACAGCTCAGACCTGCACACCAATGTGCTGACTGAGCTATATACTGATGATCCAAGGAAGTGGAAGTATACAAAACAATATTTAATCAGTAAGCTTTGAAAGACCTATATAAGCTAACCTTAACACAGGAAAAGTGGTTGATAGGGGATTTAGTAAATTGATGGATCTGGAAAATTCAAATTACCATCTTCCTCTGTTTTTATTTCTGGTTCCCAAAGTTTGCCAACATTCAGTCTTCTAACAGGACAATCAGATTGAAGTCAAATTAATTCATCTTGCCAATTATCCATGATATCAACTTTGCATATTTTGAAGTGTTTATTGAGATCATATGAAAATGATATGGTATAACAGCCCTTGACAAAGTTTCAGAAATCAGTCTTAAGTTGATTAATTCAGTATAAAATGAAGTAAGGTGGTGAAGTTTTCTAGAATTTGCTTCATTTGATTGAACTTCTTTCCAAAGTTGGTATACAAAGTCATTTAAAATTTGATGGATAATTTCATATGGTAATGCATTCATCTTGTATTTGATGGCCATTTGTCTTGTTGATTTTAATAATTTTGATTTTTGGTTATAAGTTGAATTGAGTGGTAATTGAGATGATGACATAATGAAATGCTCATTGAATCATTTCATTGGTTTTCTATTCCTCTCCACCATCTACCTTTATGCTGTGTCAAATAGCTTGAGTATTTTCTCTGTTTACCATTGCAATAGTTGGGCAATGAGACAAATTATTTTCAATTGACACCATCAAGTGTTAAACAATTCAATTACCAGCCCAATTGTCCATTTGATCAATGCCATTGTCATTGTCATTGACTGGAACCATGCATTCATCTTTTCACTATTGAAGAGCCCAATGACACAAGCTGCTCTGGTGTCTCAAGTTTTATTTTTGGATGCCAGATGATCTTGGGTCCATTTCTTAGTGAAGTGTGGTACAAGTCATGTGCAACAGGGCCCAAGCCTATAAGTTTATACTATACATAGTATGAACAGACTCATTGTAGTTTGTTCCTGGCTTCTTAGAAGCTGTCATAGACCTTGGATACCAACTCCTTACTGGAGGTGGTCAGAAGCCTACAGAGTTATGTTTTGGGGTTGGTCCCAAAGGTAAGGAACCTTGGGAGGTAGCCTCAGCAAACCCCCTTCCTGAATCCTTACCTCCAGGATTAGAACAGCGCCTGAGAAGCATGAGAACTTCTCAACCTGGGAGGTGGGTGGGGTTTTAAAACTTTGAGATCTATAAGGGAGTGACATGTATGATCTCCAGAGTGTGTGTTAGGAAAAGAATAGGTGTGATGGACTCGGAGAGAGAGTAAAAACTCTAACTCTCATCATCCCATTACTCCCTGGTACCCAAGTATCTCTTGGGTTCCGTGCCTACCCGTTGTGGTGATCAATTTATGGGATCAATTAAAAAAATTCACAATTAGCAGTTTACCAGTTTATTAGAAGGATTTAGCAGGACAGAAAATTTAAAATGGAGGTTTTTTGATCAATTGAAGCTCTTGTAGGCTTATGTATTGGTCATAAGGATAAAATTACATCATTATATTTCACATTACTTATTAAGATCATTATAGTTTATTCACAAACTTATTACAAAAAGAAAGAAAGAAAAACATAAGAAAAATTTGAAAATATAGGTACATAGGTTGGAAAATGGTTTTTAGGGTAGTAAAAATAAAGTTATGGGTATTATGAGGTTAGAATATGACAGAACAACATTATATTATACTGTGACAATTTTAATCTTGAAGGTTGATAAGAAGAAACAAAAGTTATTAGAGAAAAGGCACTTTTTCGAAGTTGGTAAACAAGAGGTATACGTGTAGTTTGCATATGTAATGGTGGTAGTAATGGAATTTAAGGTTGCCAAGAGGGTTTCCCGGGATTTTTAAGGCTACAGAAGATGATGTCATATTACATGAGCAAGAAAAAGAGAGTAGCAGCTGTGAAAATTGGAAAAAATGGGTGAATTTCGTCAAAAATGCAGGTTTTCAGCTTATTACATATGTCAAATGACGTCAGATTAGGTTGGTAGATGGCTCATTCAAAGCAGAAGAGTGAATTACATAATGTACAAACTTTAAATTAATATTAGCGGAGGTTTATGAAAAAAGTTATAAGGCAAATAAAGAATTGGTGTGAATCTCGAATTTACAGTCACAAGTCAACATGTAATGCTCAAAACCTTAACTTCACAGCTCAATATCTTACTCATCACTCATCAGAAGTAGGTCATATGGGTGTCATAAATGATCAGTAACACGAGGGCTACAAGATGCACTTTAGTAATCAAAAATTGGAGCACATCTGAAAAGATTTGTAATCTCAAAAATTGGTTTTCAGCTAGTTTACAAGGAAAAAATCACCTGTATTCATCATAAGAAGTGCTGTACATCATATTATTGCGTCACTGATCACTTTTGGCTGTGAAAATTACATCATTTATTAGTAACAAAATTATTACATTGTGTCATCATAGGGTTTTTAGGGATTTCTGGGCGGATTTGATTGGTTTTGAGGCTGTTGACCATTGTAAAAGTTAGAGTACATTGTTATATATACTTTGAGAGGATTCTGGGACTGTTGTTCCCCTTTTTTCTTTATCATTTACGCAGTTATTATTTTGTTTATCATTATAAACTTATGTTAATAGTACCTGGTCACTTAAATACGCCCTTTATTATAGCTATAAAGAGAAATTTACTTCAGTTTTATAGTCAAAAAGACTCATTGGGAATAATACCAATAAGATATTGCTTATTTTCTTCAGTTATCATTTGGGAATAACACTATAGCAGTGTTGATAGTAATAAAAATTGTGCTTTTGAAGTTGGAACACGTGTGAAGATATATTTCTCTGGTGCCTTATCTGTACTCAATACAACAGAGTCTTTTCCTGATTGTGTTGTTTTAGAAGAGCAGTCTCAGACAACTTCTACTAGTCATTTTATTAGTAGATTATCCTCTTCTAGCTCTGTATAACCCTTGTTGGGTTATAAGTTCTACACCGTACCTGTAGCTTCTACCATTTCCTACACCACAGGAGTGTTCTGTGTCTGAAGAACTTCTGTTGGGCAGGCCGTCTGTAGCGGGACCATAGGGTGTCCTGAAATGGTCTTATCCCAGCACAAAATGGTCTTCAGCAACCCCAAGCTTTCTGAGACTAGATTAGACCATTCTGTGACTCCTGGAGTCCCTGTGTTCCTGCTACAGACCACCTATCCCACAGGCTCTGGGAACACATGCAAACAATTCATTCACCTCTTCCTCCTTGAATTCAAACTGCAGTTGAATTCAAACTGCAGGAGTTGCTGCATTCAATGTAATTTCTGGACAAGCATGATGCTTCTGGTCTTATCATGTGATATACTCAATCATTTTAGTAGAGTGAAGTTTCTTTTTCCTTCCTTCAAAAACACATTAGACCCCAACAAACTCTGGAACACTGCATTCAGGCATGATCAACTTTCAGAATCCTCCGATCAAAAAAGGAGTTATGAATTTTTTTTGTTTTGACTTTGGTTGTTGTCAAAAGTAATCCTGATTATTGGCTAAGGAACGGTACCCCACAACTTGAACCACAATACCGGTCATATTTTAATCAAGTTACAAACTCTTGTAATATTTGATTGATGAGTTCTACTGGTAATTAATGACATATCAATCTGGTTCATTTCTTATGTGGATTATCTTCTGGCTGTTTGATATTGTATATTTAGTATTGTTGACAATCAAATTTCTTGTTCAGTTCCTTGTAGTTTTGTGTTTATCTTGAAAACCAAAACTTAAAGAAATCAAATTTGAAGAAATCATTTTTCAAATCTGCTGACCACCACAGTAAAGATAGAATAGCCCCCCCACCATGTAAATATCCGTGTAGCACGTCGACGTGCACACACGGAGAGTTTTGAAATAAATCTCAAAGTCTTTTGGTTGAAATGAGACTGAGATTACTGTTGAGCACCCTTTGTGCTTTGTGATTTGTTCAAAGGATTTTCATAATCCTTTGTTGTCAGCAGGGGTCAACTGCCTTTCAACCTCCCAGGTGATAAGGGGAAGATGCGCTTGATGTGGCACCTCTTTGATGGGTCGTTACAGGTTCTACGGAGAGGCTTTCGTGTGTGCACGTCGACGTGCTACACAGATATTTACATGGTGCCCCAAGGCAAGTTGATCTTGCACCAACACTTGCTTCAAGGAATGAATGACATTTAAGGTGTATTGATCTTCCTTCTCTGGCATACTCAATGCAGGTGTGTGTGGGTCTTGGCACTGATTGACTGGTGGACAAGGGCACCCAATCCACCCATCCTTTGAAGAAGGGATACAGGTTGATCCAATGAGCCAAATGCAATGAATTTTGGCACTGAATTATCAAAATTGAACTTCAAGAATGCATACTCTGTGCCAGGACTTCTTACTTTCTGATAGGTTGAAATCAAAAATGTTAAATTAGCACAATGGAGCTCACCCTATCCAAGTCCAATAGACCACCATATCAGGTGGTGGGTGCAGCATAAATGGTGCATCAGGCACACCAAAATATTTCAAAAATAGGGGGTGGCACGCCCATATGCAAGAATCAAGTATCTGAAGATTGGCAAGCCTTCTTGAATGTGATCTTGGCCTAGAGAAAGGTCATATGGTGCATGAAATAAGAAAATAAATTAAATGCAATCAGTCTTCCCACAGTACAATGTCTCTGGGCTTCATGTGTCAATAGTTTTTTTATTTATCTAACTCTTAAGACAGAGAAAGTTGAGCAGATGGACCGGTGACTTGCAATATTATTGCCATCAATTGCCATTCATAGTTGTGCAAGACTGGAAATATTGTTTGAACAATTTTTTTCTCCCATCATTATTTTAAAAGTATGAATTCTAAGTCAAAATTTGTGTGCAATCCCCTTATCACAGATCCAATTGCTGTTTTCAATGTTTGGGTTGTTCTTCTTTCCCTTTTTTTGCACAAATAGCACACCCTCACGCCCCCTGCTGTTCAGGTGTGCCCAGGAGAAAGGATTTTGTGCCTGAGTGCACCTCTCCCTGTGAAACCCTTGCCTACCACCTGACTACCACAGCATGTTGTTTATTACATTTCCTACTACACTGCAAGCCACAATTTAAGCAAGCAAGATCTGCACAGTGGCATCCTATACAGTCAACTCCCTTGAAATCCATATCCCTCTAATCCCATACTTCTGCCTAACCCATAGAAATTTGGGTCCATAAAATTTATAGGCGGGGAAAAGTGGCCCAAAACCCATACCTCACACTATTCCCATGACCCATAACTTTTTTTAGGAAACTCAGGTCAAAATCCATAACCAAAATTTGCCAAAGACAAAGATTTATAAAAAAAAGCCGCATCCTTGTGAATTTTTCAGCATAATCAATCTCAAAATGCTTCCAAAAGACCTTTCACAATTCAGCGTATCAGATATTGAAACAGGTTTCAATGCTTTACAAACAGAGAATAACAAACAACTCAAGCCTCTCAAGCAACTTATCAGTGAAGGGAAGAAGTTATCAGAGGCAGATGAAAGATTCATAGACTGTGCTGGAAACTTAATAGATGAAACACTTGTGTTGAGGAAGATCATAGAAGAGGGGAATGCGGCTAAGGCTGCCAGTCAATTCAACAATGATGAACTGAAGAGACTGGAACTTTTGGTTTTGAAATTCAATCAGACCAAGGAAGCGGTGATTGCTAAAAGACCAAGTAAGTGGTAACCTTCAGGATGTAATTGAGTTGTTCACTTGTTGAAAAGATGTGTTGTTCAATGTTTTAGGCTCCAAGAAACATGTAGCCAAGGAAAGTAAAGGAAAAAATAACCGGCCAACAAGTAAAAAGAATAAAGCTGCAAAGGCTCAATCAACTCTGGCTCAGCGAGTTGAAGTCCTTGATTAGTACGAATGGAAGGGTTGCAATCAATCTAAGACTGCCCGACACTTTTCTGAAATCTATCCCAAGTTGAACATCAAGCAACCACTCGTTTCAGAATGGGTCCAAGACAAGACCAAGATTCGAGAGAATCATCAAGCTGGTCACACTGGATCTCGAAAGAACACATCCAAGCATCCGCAGGTCGATGAAGCACTTCAAGCCTGGGTTCAACAGGCTGTCATTGCAGGCTTAACAATCACGGGCGATGTGATACAATCCAAGTGGTGTGAATTCGCTAAACTCTTCAAAATCTCTGAACAAGACTGGCTTGCTCTTAGTGAGGGATGGCTCACTCAATTCAAGACTTGGAACGGTTTACGCCACATAAGAAAGCATGGAGAAGCTGGCTCCGTCCTTCCCGATACAGTAGCTGCCGAGCGTCAACGCCTCTGAGAAATTACCAACCTTTACCATCCATGAGATATTTGGAACATGGATGAGACTGGTCTATTCTACGGGTTGGTTCTCTCTTTAACATATGTATACAGTGTAACATTTATCAATAACAATCACCTTCTTATGTTTTAGCATGCCCCCCAACAAAGGTCTTGCATTTGGTCCAAAATCAGGGGTTAAAGGTGATAAGCAAAGATTGACCTATGCCCTTGCTGCTAGTGCTGAAGGTGAAAAGATTGAACCTTTAATTATTGGCAAGGCAAACAAGCCTGCATGCTTCAACAAGAAAAGTGGCGAGAGAGAGCCTCCCGAGCACAAGCTTACAAACATTCGGTTAGAATTCTTCGCACCCAACCTAACCTCACATATCCAACCCTTGGATGCCGGAATCATAGCCTCATTCAAGTGTCGCTTCAACAAGAAAAGTGGCGAGAGAGAGCCTCCCGAGCACAAGCTTACAAACATTCGGTTAGAATTCTTCGCACCCAACCTAACCTCACATATCCAACCCTTGGATGCCGGAATCATAGCCTCATTCAAGTGTCACTACCAATCAAACTTTATCAACTATTCACTGAAGTGTTATGATGCAGAGATCCCGGTTTCTGAAATATACAAGATACACCAGCTTGATGCAATGAAATTGGCTCAAGAAGCTTGGTTTTGTGTTAGTGAAGGCACCATATCAAACTGCTTCCGCAAGACTGGGATCATCTCACCTCGCAAACCTGATGGATTGATAATTGATGACCCAACTGTCTTAACATCAGACTCGGACACTAACCTCCCAATAGTCCCAGATTCCAAAGCTGAGGCTGTGTTGGCCGAAGATCTCAAACAACTTGAACAGCTCAAACTTGTCCATCAACGGAACGTGATGTCAATTGCCAAGCTTCTCAATCCCCTTGGAGAGCATTCTAGTGGATTGGAGGAATGGAATGTCGACGAAATATTTGAATCGATCAATAATCGAGATACTGACAAGGATCAAGATACTGAAATAGACATTTTCAAAGTCTCCACTCCTTGACCAAGCTATACAGCCTTTGCATCTTCCCTTTCTGTTGTTTCCGAGTACATCAAGCATGAAGACACACCCGAAGCTAAGTCTTTTGAAGCTGCTATTCGCACTGCTGGCAGACACTTTTGCTTAATTCACACGTGATCTTTAAAACAACCGTCATTATCTGACTACTTTATTAAACATTAACTACAGAACTCTTATACATAACTATTGTTATTGCGCACAAGAATGAAGAAATGATTTTTTTTTTTGATTTGCTCGTTCCTTGTTTTTATCTCCCTCTTGACCCATACTTTGCCCGCCAAACCTTAATCTATGGGTGATGAGGGAGATCCTCCAAAACCATACGTCCATAAAACCCATAGTTTTGGGCTTCCATGAAACGGTATGGGTTTCGAGGGAGTCAACTGTAATATTTACTTGGCTGTTGGGGTACAAGCCCTGTTACTCTCTTTGAGTTGGATGTGGATGTGATTGAATGACTGTATTTCTATTTTCATTTTGAAGTAATGAATTATAGGGATTATGGATCCTGATGGGTCTTGTGAGTATTCAGACCCCTGTGCAGGGTGTTATATTACACAGAGCACAGTCTCATTGAAGAAGGTCCCTGTTCTGTGGCCTTGTGAGGTAGATAGCCTCCTGCTGAGCTGCATTCCATGTTCTGCTGCACACAGTGCAGTACAATGGCCCACTTTTGAAGAATGCTTGCTTGGTCAATTATATGATCAGAAGTTGATAATTCTGCTGTCTTTGAAAACTCTACTATCAGGTGCTTCTTAGCAATTATTCCAATGTGGACTGTCCAAGAAAAACAAATCAACTTCCACAGCACCATCAGGAATTGATAATAATTGAACAGGATTGGACACACCACCCATGATGGAGGCAGAAATTTACCAAAGGTGTTTACTTGGCAGGGTCTAGACTGTCACCTGGATTGGTTTCCAGTTGCAAACATTTTTGTTGATCTGATAGAAAAACACAAACTCATAATTGATCACTTTATGTGACTTCAACTATTACTAAAGATCATCCCAACTCTTGCCTTGGCTTTAGATAATCCAGACAAACATGCTTAAGAATCAAATTATACAAACCTTAAAATTGCTAGAAATAATACAAATTTAGTCAACAGTAAAAAATTTAGGATTACTGGTAAATGTACAATTATACTTAAAATTAACTTCAAAATTGCTACATACAGATTGCAAAACATGGATGGAGGTTGGTTTTGAGGTGGTTTGATGCTTGAATCTGATGAATCACTACATGGGTCCATTGAGCTGATAATCTAATTCCTGATGATCAAGACAACAAATCAGTATGAATTTTTCAAAACCTATACTCTTCAGTTATTTGCCTGGTAAGAATAAAATTGATACAAACCATGCATTCATCTGGGGTTAATTCATGGCTAAAATGACATTGGACCCCATGAGATTTGAAGGCTTTGACTAATTCAGGATCGATTTCTTGAGATTTAGAGTGTTCAGATTTAGTAAAGACAATGTGTTTGAAATTTGGTGCTCCTTTCAAAGCATCCACACCCGCCAATTCTAATGCTACAATCCAGTATTCTTCACTACAATCTAAGTCGGTCACAATCGTTCTTACATTCTTCAAGATTGGATCTTGTAACCAATAGATTTCTGTTTCAACTTCTTCAGGAGGATAGTGAGTTCTGATGACCCGTAAGTTTGGAAAATCCCACTCTGTGACATGTTCAATAATTTGATCCGCAGATGTGCTTGTAAAGAGTCCTTCTAATGTATCTTTGATAGGTTCAAATACCCTTTCTACACCTTCAGTTGGCTCGCTACCACTCAAAAGCTCGATGATTTTCAAAGTTGTTTTTGAAGTTTGAATAATGTGACAGATTCCTTCTAAGCAAACCCACTCTAACATAAAAGAATAGTGGCGTAGATTCTGCAGAGCTGGAGGTTCTAGACTCATGGGCTCTACACAATTGATACCAAAATATAACGATTCAATTCGAGGTAGTGCTGATAATAATCTTGATATTGAGTCCACATCGATAGGCCCGGTATCCACATTGATAGGCTCGTTATCCACATCTATGCAGTCAAATAAGATGGATATTGACTTCAACTCTCTGATAGTTTTACAGGCTTCGACCAATTCGTGAGAAACACCCATTGAACAAAAAAAGGTAATGTTCAATGTCTTCAAGTTGATACCGAGCAGTTCAATTAATCTTGCTACCTGATTCACCGTAACCAGATTTGCTCTTTCTGCAGCTGAACAAGAAAAGGTACAATCTGAGTTAGTACTTCTGAAGCCTTATCTTGGCTGACCAAATCAGAAACCAAAACTACCATCTTCTTTCCATTTCTTACAATCCACTTCTTCTTCTTCTTGTACTACTTCTTTTGGAAGCGAGAGTCTTCCAATTGTGAGTCTCTTAACTGGACAATGAAAATTTGATCCAAAGAAACCATCGTTCCAATTATCCAGAATCAGGTTTGCATATTTTGAATTATCTATAGAGATTGTCTCGAAATAAAATGGAATGACTGCATTAGACCACATTTTGGAAACCAATCTCAACTTGATTAATTCGGTGTAAGATGATCTTCTGAGGTAAGGTTCTCTAGCCGCTGACTCGTAGTGATCTAAGTTTTTTTCTGATTGATTTACAAATTCTCGTAAGATTTGAACGATAATTTCGAACGGTAACCGACCGATCGCAATCATCGTGGTTTTTGAGCCTTAAGCCTTCTCGTTGAATACTTTCTAGAATGAATAAGTCGGTTTTCCTTATGAAGCGTTGCAAAGATTCTTCAAGATGAGATAGATTCGTTTGATTAAATGTGGCTCAGTCTAGAGTCTTGAAGTCACATAATGTTTTGGTTTGGTTTTTGTTCGAAAGCGATTGCTCGGTATCTTCTGTAGTTTGAGTCTTGATTCTTGCCAAGCTGATCAGCCTTACACATACATAACGTATATGCCAGGCTTTACGTACTGACATGTTCTCATTTGTATATTTAGTGGGTTCACGCTCTTTGTGATGTCTTGTTCTTTTCGCGGTTTTTTTGGTTTCTTTCGACCGCATCAATATCGAAAATCATGGCAAAATTTCCACTTCACCAATCACACTTTGAAAGCCACCCGAGAAAAAACAAAAGAAACACGCTGTAGGACCAAAACGTACTTTGTTGTAGGCTTCGAAGGTGGTTCAAGCTAGCGTAAAAGTCAACACTCGCGTTTGATTGACTTTTACGCGCTGCACATTCTCGGGAACTTATCTGAACTTATGCGCCGCAAAATGTGGAAAACGGAGGCCGCAGAACCTTGTTGAATCCGAGTAACCCAACATTTTCAATGAAAGCGCAGATTGCTACCTTTCTCGTCACCCCACCACTAGGGCAGTCAAGGGTCCTTATGAAAGAAGACAATCACCATGTTTTACTGGATAGCGGAGGATTGTATTTGATGACTCAACCCCCGTTTCGTAGTCCCATTCTCGCTGTAAATTCTTTTTCCTTCGGCGCATACCCAAATCCAATGATGTTCTTCATTTTTGATATAGCCTCGATTTGAAGAGATTTGGCCATAAAAGTCCTTCCTTCTTGGCCGAAATCAGGTCCCACATCTGCTTTGTCAGTTCCTTCATTCGTTCATATTTTATTGTTGAATCCTAGACGAAGAATTATTATCAGGATCATATCATAATCATCGAGATCGACTCTTTTGTAAGCGTCATCCTTACCTGAACTGCACGTTCTTTTCATTCGGAAAGCTTATCATTATCATAAAGAGCTCCAACTCTCTCGTCATTCGTTTAAAACCTCAATCATTACTGGTTCATTTGTGATTCTTATTATTATGGATGCTCTGATCGCTATAACAAATTTATATCTAAACCAATCTGATCACGTCTCTCTAACATCAAATTCAAACCAAGATCAATGCCAATCAACTTCTAATGATCATTCTACTTCTTCTTCCGCTTCAAACAAAACGGTGATAGGACAGTCAGAAGTAATAATCAAGATAGAGAAAGATCGAAGTCAGCTTAAATCGCATGAAACTGTAGTTGCGAATAAAACAATTCTAAATAGTTATAAATCACATGGTTTAGATTTTTTAGTCTGGTTCACACCTTATCGTCAACTTTTGATTTTTATTGTGACTGTGAATGCCTCAATAGTACTTTCAATCCTATGTGGTCCACTTGGTGGTACAAGTAGGGATTTTTCTTTGGAGGTTACCCTTAATATCTTTGTTGCTATTGCAATTCGAAACGAATGGGTGATTAGATTCATTTATTGGGTTTCTATTAAATTATTTAGCAGTTCAAGGGTCCCGATTATAGTTAGAAAACATATCGTTGGGCTTTTATATCATATTGGTTAGTTCAGTGTTCCTTGAATATCTTCTCCAGTTTGCTGATCTATATATTTGTCTATCATTGATGGTTTCACTGTTTTCTAGGTGGACTTCATAGTGGTTGCGGTATATCTTCTTTGTTTTGGTTAGCATTATCAGCATATAGACACTTAAAAAATCCTAATCAGTTCCATCCATTTGTTTTGACTCTTTTGTCAATATCTATCGGTTGTATCTTAATTACTTGTATCACCGCGACTCCTATAATTCGTGGCAAAAGACACAAGTGGGTTTAATTTCTTTCAAATTATCACTCTCAATCGTCTGGATTGTTCTCGCGCTAATAATTTTTTTAGTTTGTTTGAAACTATCCATAGGTTTGTCGGATGGTAAGTTTTCAATTCCTTGCGAAGGGATCAAAAACGACCGCAACACGCTTGTACATTTTTCCGGTTTTGAAACTATCTGTGTTCTGCTATTGTAGGTTAGGAATCATCTGTACTTTACTTTTTGTAATCTTGGGGCATTTGTTATCAAAGACGAATCCAATTCAAAATATGATGGACGTGATACTTGATGTACAATTTTGGTTGATGATTATGATTCTCTTTTGGTGAGTTGAAATGACGAGACTCGATATGTACATCCTTCGTTAATCTGCTTGATAACGAAAATATTGATCGTTTCATCTAAACTTCCGCAGCATACTTTCTTCTTGGGTTACAACTCGACGTGTTGATGTCGAATGTTTTGCGGTAAGAGACTTCTTGTTTGATACTAATTAGTTTCTATGAGAATATATCAAGACTGACTTAACTTCTGGTTTACATTGTTTGCTTCTTCATCTTTTATCAGTCATCTAAGAAAGCTACTGTGATCAAAGTTCCAGGTGGATTGACATCAGGTCTTCACACCCGAATCTCACGTGGCGGTCTGAAAGAATGGCACATCTTTGGATCGATAAGGTTAGCCTTTCCATAACTTGTGATTCTTAGGCTTCTGGGGCAAAAATTGAAAGATTCCTGAGCCGCTGACTGCTCCTTTTCATTGATGATCCTAGTGAAGGCAAGCATTCAAATTGTCATTACATTGTAGCAGCTGTTCAGGGTGATTTCACTGGGAATCTGAACTCAGATCAACCTACCAGACTTTACACAAAACTATACAAGGTTAGCTCAACAAGAAACCCATCCTCAACCTCCATCTCACCCATCATCCCACCACTAATCGAGCATTACGTTTCATTTTCTAAAATCATTCAAAGCCTGCTGGATTACCATACTTTTCTAGAATGTTTAAAAGAGGAGTAGCCATTTGTACAGGATCAGGTATTGGAGCAGTAGCTTCAACTTGTATCCAACATTCAGATTGGTTTTTGATTTGGATTGGACCTGATCTACAAAACACTTATGGATCTGAATTGATGAATCTAATAGAAGATAAGATTCCCAAAGACAGAAGATTAATTTGGGATACTCGTGGTCCTTTAGGTAGACCTGACGTCTTTTTGCTTTTATCTAACACTTATAAAGATTGGAACGCCGAAGGTAAATGCATTCGACTTCTTCTCCTAAAGCCTTGCGTTCCTCATCTCCTTTCTGCGTGTTTTTTTGCGCAGTGGTGCTCTTTATTGGTAGTCCTGCTTTGAACAAGAGTATACTTAGATCATCAAGAGAACACAAAATTCCGTTATTCGTAAGTATTCTCATGGATAATCTTCTCATTGATCTACAGTCACTGATTACTTTCTTGGATTTTATTTATTATAGGGATCTATTTGGGATGCATGAATATGCCTTCAACAGAAATCTACATACGTATCAGAGCGTATAAAATTGGGTTCATCCTACTTATATATTAATGAGCGGACAATTCTTCAACTATAGAGAATCTATATCTTCAAAGAGAAGATTTGGGTTTACTATCATTCAAAATTACATTCTTGCTCTTGGCACTTGATCTGGGGGGTTTGTTTTTTTGTTTTTTTATCTATTTATATATTCCTAATTTTCTGTCGTCTGTTTTGCGGTTTTCCTCCATGTAATAGGACACTTCAACCCTACAACCAAAAACTCGACTTTTGTAGTCTTTGTATTACTTTTCAATGTGGAGTGCATATTTACTCCCATAGGATTGACTCTCCCTTTTGTAATTCTTCTTGGTGTCTGTTAGTATTTCTTGTATGAATTGATCGTCTTGGATAGAGATGGATATATTATCCTTCTTGTGCTTTTGCTTCAACTTGTCAATGCGCTCTGGTGTGATCAAAGATGAGGATGATCCCTACCATATTTAGGTATAAAGACCAATCATGAACAGCACTGAAAACCGTAAGACAAAAGTTGGAAAAAAAATGAGAGGGCCTATGTATGATCATGTATTGGATTTGATATCTTCAGCTTGCTCAAAATGTGACGCTCGAGATCGGGCGATTCCACGCAGTGATCGGGAAGCGATATCTCCTTGTTCGAGTTAAACATATCCGGTCTTTGGGATGTGGTGTTCTTCTGTTTGTTTTGGTATCTGTTGACCGCATCAAGATTGAGGATCAAGCGTAAAATGCTAACTTGACCAATCCCACTTTAGAAGCCAGCCAAGAAAAACAAAAGAAACGCGCTGTACATTCTCGAAAATTTATGCGCCGCAAAACGTCGGAGGTCGTAAATCCAAGCACCCCATATATTCTTGAAGAATTGAGACGCCCTTGCGCCTTGTTTAGATTTCTAGCGGTGTTCTAGCTTATCAATAATGATGTATCAATACGAATACGAAGTACTATCGCCTGCATGGACTGTGCGGTGTTTTTTGAGTGCCTTTTTTCTTTTTCCAGCTGTTTCAAAATGATTGTTGCTCCTGTTGTTTTCGGTTATATTTTGCATATCCGTGGTCAAATGGTCTTTTGTCCTTCCGGGTTATCTATCCCGATTGGGATCAGACATAGAGCTCATGCAGGCTCAAGCCCGCTCAAGCGTTGGCATCAAGGGTCGAAGCAGGCTTCAGGTAAGCAATGCGATTCAAACCCAGGCCGCGTCAGAAGCCATTTCCACGCTTTTCCCACCAACTTGAAAACTAACGATATGAAAGCTGAAAATTCGGAAATAACAGCAGGAACACTTCCCTCTTTCCATGAGCGTTTCCTCCAGTCGTGTTTTTTTCATGCAAATCTCTTCCTAGCCCTTATGGCCCAAACGCATAGAGAGAAGAAGACAAAGATCACATGACACGGACAACTAATCCCCCAAAAAACTAAAGACATCCACTTTCCATTATCAATCTATTTCGTTCAGGGTAAGGTGTTCGCATCATATGGGAACTTCGTCTGTTCAATTGATTGATACGACTCTTCGCTCTGATAACATCCGATCACCACTCAACTCGGACAAAAGGCATGAAGCTCTTGACACGACATTGCTTGGTATGAATACAAGAACGCGGTCATCATCGTACGAAAATCCGAAGCTCTCTTCACACCTCTCAAAACCTTGGACCTTGTCCTCAAAGATGCTTTCTCTAGAAATTCAAACATGTTTAAATCCAAGTCAAGCTGATCACATGTATACTACTCCTACGAGGAAAGACGATTCGCAAAATCAAGTTGTAAGGAGACCTTCACAAGAATTCAACTTTGATTCGACATTAAACATTCCTCAAAGTTCGTGTTCGACGGTGTTCAAATATGGGACTGGATCTAACTCTGATCTAGCATCAAAATCAAGTCAAGATCAATTAACTTCAAACTGGAATCTTCAACCTACTTCCTTGTCTTTTGATTCATTTCAAGCTGTTGCAGAAAAATCACAAGTTGTTAAAGTAGAGAAAGATCAAAATACGACCCAATCAGACGGAACCGCAGTTGTGAAGAAAACATTTTTAACTAACTTGAAGTCTCATTGGTTGGATTTCTCAACTTGGTTTACACCTTACCGACACCTTTTCTTCAAGATTGTGACGGTTAATGCTGTGATAATACTTTCAATTATATTTGATTCAAATGGTGGTGCAAATAGAGATCTCTCTTTGGGGGTGACAATCAACATATTTGTTGCTATCGCAATTCGAAATGAATGGGTGCTGAGATTTATTTATTGGATTTTCATCAAAACTTTCAGTAGTCCAAGGATTTCGATCAAGATTAGAAAACATATCGTTGGAGTTTTATATCATATTGGTCAGTTATAATCTTTTCTTCAGTTTGATGATCCTGATGACTGATGGTTTTGGTTTTTTCCCTAGGCGGGCTTCATAGTGGTTGTGGTACATCTTCTTTGCTTTGGTTAACAGTATCAGCATATAGACATTTCAGAAACCCAAATCAATTTCATCCAATTGTGTTGACTCTTTTATCAATCTCAATCGGGTGTATCTTGATCACTTGTATCACCGCTACCCCTATATTTCGTGGTAAAAGGCATAAGTAAGTGAATACGTCTACAAACATTACTTTCGACTATCTTGCCTCCATTTCTCCTATGCTGATATGATTGGTGTTTTGTAGTCTTTTCGAAGTGATTCATCGGTTCATTGGATGGCAAGTCTTGAATTTTTCAAAAAGACGAAGGACCGTACCAAGTTTTCGAAATTGTCTGAAGTTTTCGAAATCCTCCGTTTTACAAACGTTTCCCATGCCGCTTCTTTAGGCTAGGAATCGTTTGTACTTTACTTTTCGTAACCTTGGGACATTTATTATCAAAGACAAAATCAACTCGAGATGTGATGCCTCTTGTACTTGATGTCCAATTTTGGTTGATGATCATGATTATCTTCTTGTAAGTTGAAATGATAAACTTGAATAAGATACCCTTTAACTCTAACTCACTCAATACATCGTTTCTAACCATCTAAATTTTTGTAGTATCATTTCTTCGTGGATTACAATTCGACTTGTTAATGTCGAATGTTTTGTAGTGAGTGATATTCTCGTCTGAAGTTTATATATTTGAGTTCAGTAAGACTCATGTAAATGCTCGTCTCAATTATATTGGTTGTCTCCTTCATATTACACCAGTCCTCCAAGAAAGCTACGGTGATCAAAGTTCCAGGTGGGTTGACTTCAGGTCTTCATACCAGAATCTCACGTGGTGGTTTAAAAGAATGGCACATCTTTGGATCAATAAGGTCAGTCCCTCTATACTTTTTTCTCTGAGAGTTTCTGCAGAAAAAACAATGTAGATAATACCGACCCGCTGACTGCTTCTTTCCTTTGATCATCTCAGTGAAGGAAGACGTTCAAATTGTCATTATATTGTAGCAGCCGTTCAAGGTCAATTCACCGGGAGTTTGAACTTAGATCAACCTACCAGACTGTACACTAAACTATGGAAGGTAAGTGTGACAAGAAAACTCCAAAACCAATCCAATCCAATTATCCTTATCCAATCACTGATCAAGCGTTGTGTTATGATCCAAGCCTGCTGGATTACCATACTTTTCTAGAATGTTTAATAGAGGAGTAGCAATCTGTACAGGATCAGGTATTGGAGCAGTAGCTTCAACTTGTATCCAACATTCAGATTGGTTTTTGATTTGGATTGGACCTGATCTACAAAACACTTATGGATCTGAATTAATGAATCTAATTGAAGATAAGATTCCAAAAGACAGAAGATTGATTTGGGATACTCGTGGTCCTTTAGGTAGACCTGATGTATTTTCACTTTTATCTCAAGCTTATAAAGATTGGAATGCTGAGGGTAATTTCCTACATCGCTTGTTGAAAAAGCTACCCAATTGGGTGGTTTCTTAAGCTGTTCTACTGATTTCTTTTATTTGTAATTTCTATACGCAGTGGTGCTTTTTATTGGTAGTCCTGCTTTGAATAAAAGCGTACTTAGATCCTCAAGAGAACATAACATTCCCTTATTTGTGAGTCATCAAACTCTGAATTACCTTGATACTTTTGCTCAAGAAATGCTCTCATCGTTGATCATCAACCACTTGTTTTGGATTCTCCTCATTATAGGGATCCATCTGGGATGCATGAACATTATCACACTCATTTATACTTCGATATTTCACTATTTTAGTCTACATACTTGATTTTTGGCATTTGGGGTTCCCTATTTTTCTCCTTTTTCTGCCTTTTGTTTCACGGTCAGGTTATCTGTAGGACTCTTTATTATCCTCAGATACCTCAATTTCGAACATTTTTTGTTTTCTTTCAGACTGTTGTACTTCATAGGCATATGGGCCGCAAGCTTCTGTTATAATTCTTGGACTCTTATTTGTACAATTTTTTATAAGTCTGTTGAGCATTTTGTGAAAGTACCTTCCGTAGAAAGACTTCACTAATTCTTTGGTCTCAATTTTCATGGGGCTTGGAGAGAAGTGAACTATATTCTCAAGCCTCATCATAACGTAGCGCGCCCATTTGAGCATGATTGTTTTTTAGAAAACATCACACTTTGGAATTTACAAACGCATTCACAGTATTGCAATTGGTTGACGGGGTAGCAGAGCCAAATATGTATCGAGTAGTAACAATTTTATGTGTCGGTCATAAGCACTTAAACAGGGTGATCAATGTATCTGGCTCAACTGTCAATGGGCTAATCTGATGAGATGTCAACTAGTTTAAAGGGGCAAAGGTAAATAATCTAAAAATCTGAATTCTTCAATTTCATTTTATTTGCAGTGTAGAGTAGAGTAGTATTGACGGGGGAATGTACTCAAAATTACTCATCCTTCATCTCAGCTGCTAATTTATCAGCCTTGGCCTTAACATCATCAATGGCTCCTACCATGTAGAAGGCAGCCTCAGGAAGGTGATCATGGTGACCAGCAAGGATACCCTTGAAGGACTCAATGGTATCTTTGAGAGGAACTAGTCGTCCTTCGAGACCAGTGAAAACCTCAGCGACGGCGAAAGGTTGGGACATCTGTTTGGTGGAGAGCCTTTCTCAGCGTGTCATGTGGTTAGAGACAGATGGAAAAATGGTGAACGTACGAATCGTTGAACTTTTCGGGCTCGCTCGACTGTCAATTTGTCATCTTCTGACAATTCATCCATACCCAAAACTATTGTGACGATAAAAGACCAATCAGTCACCTTACAGTCAGTGGTGGGCAAGGCGATAGAGACATACTGGCAATGATATCCTGGAGACCCTTGTAATCTTGTAAGAGCTTCTGGATAGCGGTGGCCAAGTTGTAATGTTCCTCTCCGACCTTGATAAGTAAGAATAGATCAGCATGAATGTTCAAAGGCGGAGTTCAAGGCATTTGACATACAATACGGGGGTCAAGTAGACGCGACTTGGAGTCGAGGGGATCGACAGCTGGGTAAATACCAAGTTCAGAAATACCTCGGGACAATACAGTGGTGGCGTCCAAGTGTGCGAAGGTAGTTGCGGGGGCAGGATCAGTCAAATCATCGGCAGGCACGTAAACGGCCTGGACGGATGTGATGGAACCCTTTCGGGTGGTGGTGATACTGTAGGCCAAGACAGATTAGGCGATGTCAGTCGAGATAAAAGAAGGAATTCACTTACCGTTCCTGCATACCACCCATATCGGTACTGAGAGTAGGTTGGTAACCGACAGCAGATGGGATACGACCCAACAAGGCAGATACCTCGGAACCAGCTTGGGTGAATCGGAAAATGTTGTCAATGAACAAAAGCACATCTTGTCCCTCTTCGTCACGCTGATTGAACAAGAGATGAAAGTAAAAAAATCAGTCTCCACAAAATGTCCCCTCGAACAAGATCGAAGACGTACGAAATATTCTGCAAGTGTCAAACCAGTCAAAGCAACACGGGCACGGGCTCCTGGGGGCTCGTTCATTTGTCCGAAAACGAGGGCAGCCTTACTCTTGTCGTTCTTGAGCTGGATGACACTGTATATGGAAGGCAAGACAGCATGGTCAGCGGTGTTCAACAAAGTATAGAGTAAGCAGTGACAACATACCCAGTTTCAATCATTTCGTGGTAAAGATCGTTACCTTCACGAGTACGTTCACCGACACCACAGAAAACGGAGTAACCACCATGAGCCTTGGCAACGTTGTTGATCAACTCTTGAATGAACACAGTCTTTCCGACACCAGCACCACCAAGAAGACCAATCTTTCCACCACGAGCGTATGGTGCAAGTAAATCTACGACTTTGATACCGGTAACAAGCACTTCAGGAATTGTCGATTGATCAATGAATGATGGAGGCTCGGCGTGAATAGGCATCTGTGTCTTGGTGTTGATCGGTCCACGCTCATCAATCGGTTCACCGATAACGTTCATGATACGTCCCAGACACTCAGGCCCGACTGGAATCTGAATGGGAGCGCCAGTGTCAATAACTTTTTGACCACGGACGAGACCTTCGGTACCTGTGATCGATGGATGATGGAGGTGTGTCAATCAAAAGATCGTCATGTTTACTCCCCTGAAGGAACTTACCATCCATAGCAATTGTTCTGACGGTGTTCTCTCCCAAATGCTGGGCGACTTCAAGAACCAAACGCTGTCCGAAATCTTGAACCTCGAGGGCGTTAAGACTGTATAGTACATGATCGATGAGTTAGTGAGGGCACCACACCCGGCAAACGATTAACACAATCAAAAAGAACTTGACTAACATCGGAGGCAAGTTCTCGCCATCGAAAGAGACATCGACGACGGCACCAATAACAGTCTTGATTTGACCGACTACCAAGTCAAAAAAAGTGTTAGTGCAAGACTTGGACCAAGATTTCAGAGATGGCGACTACTGCAACTTACTTTGACCCTTGGCCTCGGTTGCGTATGATCGAGCTGAGAACGTCAAGGAAGTGAGCAAGAGTCAGTCAGTGATAGTCAGAAAAAGGGTCTGGAGAGAAGTCCTCAGTAGTAAATTGGTGATCGGAAGATCCATGTGATCGCTCATCAAGTTAGTTGGTAACACTTTCCGATCTCGATCACCTCATATTGAAAGATAGAAAGAAGCTTGACTTGAAATGAACACAATCTACTCACTTTGATCGACTTGGGATTGAGCGAACTTGGGGATAGCGCATTTCGAGATGAGTGGGGTGACATTAGGCTTGCTGAGAGTAGCAAGGCTACGAGAAGCGCCTAGAAGGGCGTTGTTGGCTCGTCGAGCTTTGGTGGCAGCCCGAGGGATGGCACGCATAAGACCGGAACCTCGATGCATGATGGGATTGAAGGAAGTGAGAGACAGATGGTGTAGTGGATAATGTTTGGGTGGAATTGAAGTGTGACCACGAAGAAGTGGAAGGGGGAAAGGGAAAGGGAAGGCAAGGAAGAGCTGATGAAGCCTGAAGGAGGAAGTCGTCAGTCAATCAACTTCAATACAGCTCAACCCATCGGATCGAGTCAAATAGGTTTCGATAAGTGGAATCTGTCGGAAAGTCACGTGCTGCTCAATCACCTAGAAAAAACTGCTGGGGTACGGCTAAAACCGTTTACATACATTCACTGTCAATGGCCTGTCACACAAAAACTGACATCGCTATAGTAAATTCCTCAACTCTAAATCCACACGTTTGGTCGCAATCCTCACGTGTGGCTTTTCAGGGAAACGTGGTTCACCTTTTGTAGGGGGCAGCTCTCAGGTGGAGGGTATTGCAATGTATTCATGAATCAAAAGATAGTCTTTATTATTGAACTCGCACACTGCAAGAAAAATTGAATACTAAGATCCTTGATATGATGTTTTCATAAGAAAGATCAAGAAACACAATGACCGATGATAACAGTTTGGAAGAGATATGTACATTTTTAATCCTTGTTTTTTTTATACGAATCTCGTCGCATCTTTTTTGATTCAAATCAAATACCAATAGAAACAAAGAAAATCATCTGCTCCCATATGACTGGCGGACATCATGATTCATTCTTGTTATATTACCTTTGTTATTGACACTCATAGTCAGACCAACATATGATAATTCGTTTAGATCTTCATTGCCTGTTTGAGTTTGAGGACTTGAGATAGAACCATAAGATTCCCTTTGCTTACTAGCTACTTCTCTATGAACAGTTTTAGTATGACGAACAGGATGATGAACTGGGATTTTCATACCGTATGTTTCTCGTTGCAACATGGCCAATTCTGTGTCAGTTTGCTCACTGGGTCTTCGGGGACGAACGGGTATAGGTTGAGCTATCGAGGATCTTGATGCGATAAGATTAGAATCGATTGGATCACAGCGAACAGGGTAATCGAATTGGCCAATCGATTGCCGCATGACCGAATGGTTCTCCAATCCACGTCCACTACGTGAAACAGGTCGTGCGGTCCTTGGACTTTCACTACGGCAAATTGATGATGGCCTAAGATTTCGCGGTTGGTCAGATAAAGGAGGAAATATCTTATCGAAAACCATTCTTCCGCGAGTTTTGGACTTATCATTTTTAGTTGATTCGGGTAAACAAAATCCATAGATATCTTTGCCAACGAATTTAGGGTTTGATGGCTTGGGAGTAAATTGAGCTGGGCGGTTAGAAATTTCTGAATATCCTCGAGATCTAGAAGGTAAGATATTATTGCATCTACCGGTAAAGTTATGAGTTTGTACTTTGGTGTGATTATTGAGCCAGTCGAAAGCTTGTGCCGAAGTGGAAGCCAATGAGCCAGAGATCTTCCGTGTCAAACGTGGGATGCTCTCCAGTGAGATGTTTCCAGGGAGGGAAGCTCTCCTTCGGCGGGTGTTCGAATAGTCGACATTGGTTCTATGGCTGGGGGAGGGCATGGTGGGAAAGTTGTGAAGGGCTTGAAGGTTTTGTGGAGATAAAATGCAGTGGAAGAAGTTGTCAGTGTTTGGATTTAAAGCTTCGTGAAGGTTAATGTGGCAAACGGTGGTGCAGATTCGCTCAAAAGCAGACACCAGAGGTCAATGAATATATAGTAGGCCATCTGCTGAGCTCTTCCCTTTTGCACTGTAGGCATTTTGTTTTACTTGCTCTAGAAAGCAGCCGTTTGGGCCGACGTTGTGACCACTTTTGAAAGCTTAGCTCAACACATCCCTTTGTACCGGTGTCCCTTTGTCTTTAACGAAGTGATGGGTGCTTTTATTCATTTTTGGTCTTCGGAATGTTTATGTGGCTGGCTGTGAGTGAAATGCGCTGATAGAGGCAGTTATGAGTCACTGGCCGCTCCAAATTTAATTGCAGGTACATGTGCTGAAGAAGGCTGAAGAACTGCCATGGGCTCTGTGGAATTTTCTCTTGGCTTACTATGTATGGCGTGGGCGGGTGTGAGCTCATCGAGTTCCTCTTCGAGACCACCGGTGTTCGAGACAGAAAGCTGCACTCTTTCATTCATATGCTCAGATTTACTTCGTGTCCGCCCAACAGCTTTTCCTTTTGCTCACTTGATCAGACCGAGCACTATACGGTGATACGTGATGATCGACCCAAAGGGTTCTCCAAAATGCCTACACTTGATATTCCTTGGACATGCCCATGACCGTGTCCTGTGTTGCAATCCACAAAGGTAGCTCGATACGCTCTTCCTTCCAGCTTCCTCCCGTTTGCTCATTTCCTTTTGCTCAAAAGGCACTTGCGCTATGAAGGGCTTTGGGGAAACCCGTAAACGATAGAAATACTCTTGAGAAATTAGGGCTGTGTGTATACTCAATTCACTCGGTGACTAGCATTGTTATTTAAATAAAGCGCCTTGATGAAGTCTGTGAGTCAGCTTCGGCAAGGCTGAAGGAGGTGGTTCATTCTCTGCTTCCACCATATCGGGTTAAATTAAATCCTTCACTCAACGCACCAACACATTCTATGACTCCAATTCAGCTCATTCGCCCGTGTAGAGAGTTTTGTAAAATATCATCCAGACGGTACAGGATTCGATTAGTCGCTATCAACTTTAACTTGTCTCACAATACCCACCCACTACCCTTCTGAGTTTGATTGTCATTGAAGAGCATGAAACGAGCTCAGCTTGAGAGAGATCAAGTATCACATGTCATAGCTTCACTCCCTTATACCAAAGAGTCTCAAACCATAGGCAGCTCGGTAGATAGTCAGAAGAATAGTTTTCACCTTGTAGCTCGACGTCCTACATTTTCTGAACGCTCCGATAATGAACCTCGACATCCTTTCACTGTAACAGAACGTGATCCTCCGAGGGCCTTATTATTGTCGTCATCTTCATCAAACAACAAAACACATTATCCTTCATCGCACTCCCAATCAAACGACCGTATCTCCCAGTGTCCAGCACCCAATTTCGACAAGCGGAATTATTCACTCACTCAATCGGTTTCTTTTCTTCCTCCAGAGGTCTCATCCTCATTTCCTGACATTCTACAACGTACTCAGGCTTGGGCATCTGCTTCTGCTAATTCTTCTCACTCTTTGAAAAATCCTAAGAAAGTCATCATCAGTTCGACTTCTGTTAAGGCTGTAGCCTTTGAATTCGAACGAAACCATATCCAGAAAGCTCGAGATAGTGTAGAACTCAATCTCAAGCAACACTCCAGGTCATCATCTAGGTCATCATTCAGTAGATGGACGGAGGTGCCCCGTAAATCAATGACTTTATCTAATTCAGACTCTACGACGGACATTTCCTATAGTTCCACTTACTATCCAACCTCGCCTGGTAACAAGTTTTTTGAATCTTCTTCCGCCAACGCCCCCGAGAATCCACCATCAGAAGAGGAGGTGGAAATCATCTCTAGCCCTAATCTTTCACGTGGCTCTCATATTGACATGGACGCACCATCATTTCTACATTTTGACTCGCCTGAATCAGTTTTTGTGAATCAAGGCAGTGAAGACTTGAAACTCTCAATGTCAATCAAGTACCCTATTGCCACCACATCGGACTCTCTAACCACCAGCCCATTATTAGCTGCATCACACGAGAAGCCTAATGACTGTTCATCTCAAAGCCTCCTAATCAACACCTCCAATATCTCGCAGAAGTTGACTGATGACCATGCCTCTCCATGCTCTTCCGAAGATTCTTCTCCGACATTCCATATCCCGGGTCACTTCAGCGCTGATGCAGTGTCTGTGGTTGAAGATGAAGTTGAAGACGACTGGGAGGATGCTGAGGACGACGATGCTCTGGGGGCCAATTCCACACCTGTCAACTACATCAACACCGCCCTACAAACCTATAATTTTGCGGCGCCTGCATCTTCATCTTACATGCCAGATGCTACGAAGCCTATACAAGAACTGATTTGTGTTGAAGTCAAAAGGCGGAGTCTCACCAGCACCCAAAACCGGCACTCGCCCCATATAGCATCTACTCATCGCCCGAAACTACGAAACAGCGTAGTTAGCATGCTGAGCATTGCCAGTCGCAGTAGTGCCGTGAGCCTCGGTGCAACTGACGACGGTGGTGAATTTGAAGACGCGGATGATGAAGCTGAATGGATGGACATTGACGGCGGCGGTGCCTACGAAGGTAAATTGATTTTATCTTTTGCATGCGTGAATCCAGTCTTACAATATAATCCGGCTAGATGGCTAACTTGACGATCTTATCCGCCCCAGATCTAGATAAGGCCCAGGAAATCACTCGAGAGGTTAGCCGACAATTGATCATTGATACAGCGCAGGCTTTACAAAAGGCCACAGAAGCTCGCCACAGGTACTCAGCTCTAACAGAAGCGCATCACGCCAATGATGTAATCTACACGCCTATGGCTGGTCCGCTGAGCAAAAGAACATCAACTCAGGTTCCAAAGGACTTTTTCAGTAGGTATGATGGTGTACCCCGGTCAAATAGCATCACTTCCTCTTCCGCGGTATCCAGTAGGGGATCGCGTCTCAGTGATCGATGTGATTGTGAAGTACATGATCGGTGCGGGTGTAGCAGTCCATCTTCTCAACCAAGAGACTCTGTGAGCAGTCGAGGAAGTCGAAGCAGTAGAGTGATGCTCTTTACTAGAAACTCGAAACCTACTTGGGTTGCTAGATCAGAAGAAGCAGGCGAATTGGGTCCGATTGTCGAGGTAGAGAATGGATCAGATGAACACACCCGAGTCTTATCGGAATCTCCCTCTACGCTAGAAAGCTCTCCTTCACAAGGTTCTGTAGACCCGTTGACTGGTCAACCTCGTTGGCGGCCTAGACCTTTGTTTCTTAAGCCTGCTAGAGTTAAAACGCCACCTGGCCCTGCAAAGCGATCAATCCATGAAAGTCCATCTGGTTCATCTTCCGATAACGATCCCACCAATGGAAGACAATTTTCAAGACAGCATCGACAGCTGTCAAAGAGTCCCTCATTCTATTCAGCCAAAGAATCTACTATCCATGGATCTGCTCCTTCTCCCCGACCTACTTCATCCGAATCTTCAGCTACTTCTATCAGCCGTGAGACGGCAATGACCCAATCTGAAGTTCTATGGCCATTCCCTCCCTCCACTAGCTCTAGCTCACCTGCTGGTTCTTCCCATTTAAATGTCCGTATTGCTCAGTCACCTCAAGATACCACAACCCGTGTCTCGCCCGAAGGGAAGATGTATCTGTCTGTCAATCAACATGTACGGCCGGTGAGTACCAGACTTATTTTCCTTTAGATTCGAAAGAAACCATTCACCAAACTGACTCTTTGTGGTCATAACAGCATACAGCCAATGTCACATCGTCCAACCCACCCAGACCATTTGGAACAACTCCACCAGTCACACTAAGACGTCTTCAATCACTTTCCAGTGACCGATTACCTTTGGTAAATTTAAAAGATCGAAAACCAATCAAGTACAGTACCCGGAGTAATTCCAGAGCTGGTCATCAATCCAACAGAAGCAAATCAACACGCATACAACAGAAAAATAAACTTGACCTGTCTGTTTTACCAGAGATTGTGGATTCTGGAGCACCGGTTACCCGTGCTCGTTCAAACACGCTCTTCGATGCGTCTTCCGTAGCTACTGGCCTTCTATCTCGCTCTGGATCTACAGAGCTACATTTTGGGCTATCAAATGAGACTGATGAAAAGGGTACTCGTGTCAAGTCTCGAAAGAACATCTTACGACCTGATAATTCTTCTGGATGGACAGTTTGCGATCCAGAATCTTTGTCAGAAGAAGTTTTGGATCCTTTTGCACGCGTACCCGGGGTTCTTGTGCGACCTCATACAGCTAACTCGATCCGTCGTACTCAGACAACGAGTTCAACATCTTCCCAACATACTCACAGAGGAAAGCGACGCTCGCTTACTGGGGCTGACTCGAACAATGCATCACAATCAGATAGATTGGAAAGGCTTTCATTGAAGAAAATCTCAGCCTCCGCAACTAATTTACGAGAATATCCCTCAGACGGTTACAGACCCGATTCTTCTTTGACTGACGAGGTTGGCCAAGGCTCCGAAAGTGGTTCCGAAGACTTATCAAGACCTGCTTTCCCTACTCGACCAGTCCGACCCCTTCGAATGGACGAGGATCCTTCGGCGGCACAAGATGGATCATTGGACAAGCCAAACATCTCTCCTCGTGAACGTAGTCAAACCTTCGGTCGGCATCCACGTAACAACCCATCGCATAAACCTCCGGTGATGGTATTACAACACGGAGAACATGTTGAACTTCCCCTTCCGACCGGCGTGAGTATGAGTAGATCAGGAGTAGATGGGTCAGACCGTATGAAACATCATTTTAATCTCCACAGAGGTGTTCCGGTCTCTCCGATCTCTCCTCCAACCCCCGAACCTGGACGAGATGAGGGACCGATGAAGAACCCAGTCTCTAGACCTTCATCTGGGGGACTTCAACCTGGATTGCCTCATAGCCCTCGAGAGATCTCGTACAACCTCAAGGATTCTAGCCCATCTCAGTTGTCATTGTGGCCCTCGTGGTCCGGTGGACCTAAAAGCCCACAAACGGAACCAAGTCCAAGTCCAACACTCTCCACCTCCACCTCTACATACACCTTTCACTCATCTTCTCGGGCTCGCCTCTACTCTCACGGGAACTCGACAGTGATGGAAAGTGCTTATGAGTCAGATGACCTCCCTCAATTATCTTCATCAACCCAACTTAACAAGGAACCAGAGTGGGAGAAGGGTGACCACCGTTCGGCGGGACACAATGATGCTTACCCATCAGTCGAACAAGCTAACGGGATGAAGTTATTCTACTCTGACAATAAACAACCTTCGGTGATCAATTTTAAGCGAGATTCCGCTTTGGACAAGATGAAATTACTAGATGTACAACGAGATCCAGTCACCGAAGTAGAAGATCGTCGACCTGCTTCTTTCATCATTGGAGGTAGAACCAAGTTAATCTCGGGGCCTATCAGACTTGATCAAGCAACTCAAACTGAACTTTTATGGAAGATGATCAATGGAACAGTATCTTCGGATGGGAGATTATCATTCGGTCAGAAGAAGAAGAAGAGGGGATTGAAGTTCAGACTTTGAAGGTAGTCATCTGGGGAGAGAAAAGGAAAGATAGTTGCAAAGTGATTTTGAAGGAGTTGATTTTGTTTTCTTAGCTCGATTTGTTCGTTTCAGGATTGTAGTCATTTATGTATTTTGTTCTCTATCCTCTTACCTACTTCTTTTTGCTGATCTGTGAGTAATATTCTTTTTTCTGCGCGCATGTTTGAAGACTTTGATTTGAGCTAACATGATTCTTTTTTTGAAACGACAGGTGGACCAGGAGATGGATAATTTATCCAACCTTTTTTTATTAATTCATTACATCTGTTTTCATAAATCTTTCAATTTATTGTTTTATCGGGTAACTTGCCTTCATCTATATTGACATTAAGAATCATCGACCGATAATAAAAAAATCCCTTTTTTCCCTCTCTCAAAGAAGCAACAAAACCAAATAGAAACTATTAGTTTTATTCTTCTTTTGCTTCATTCATATAATTTATTCTTATTTTTGATTTTCTTCGTCACTCCTTTATATGTTTTCTTTTTGCTGAAAATTTGTTTATGAAAGAGGTCATTTATCAGTAGAAGAGTTGCTCAAATGTCTTTCTTCTTTGTCTGTTTTGGCTTTTGTCTTTTTGATTTGTATGTGTGCGCGGACTTGATGATCTGATTGAAGTGTTCGAACAGACTACCTGTAACGGCTAATTGGCTAAACAATAAATACTGACTCAATCCATCCTCGAAAAATCTTCATTGTTGAGGTTCCCTGAGGAGAATAGTAACACTTCGCCTTGGCCGCGTGTGCTGAGTTGGGTAGGCCATGGTTTGTGCTCAAACCATCAAACTTTGTGTATCTTAGAGCATCCACAGCCGTGTGGCGTAAACCGTGTCGTACGGAAATTTAGGGCAAAAACATCCACAGCCAATGCCCTAAATTGTCACGTAGCTAAGGGCATTTCCACCGTGCGAGCCAAAATAGAAGAAATTTGTTCTATTTCGGCTTGCTCCCTAAATTCATCCGTACCTCGCTTTTCCCATAAAACTCCCACTTCCTCGCCGACACTCCCTGCAGTCATCCCCCTTGATGATCAATAGCCCATAACTCACCTTGCCAAATATGCTTCAAGCCGTACTGTACGGAACCACGGCTGTGCATCAGTTGAAAATCATGCCTCAAACACTTCCCTAAATGATCCGTGCAACCCTCCGTACGATATCGATTTACGGCACGGCTGTGGATGCTCTTACTGCCTTGCTGAGCTGAGAGGGAAATATCAAACTTAACAAAGTCCCTTGTTTTTGAGCTGTACTGGCCAGCTCAAACGAGGGACTTACGCGTAAAGTCAAAATTTTGGCGTGAGATCGGCCGGGGCTTTTTGTCAAAATCTAGTTGTCTTATAAAACTTTTTTTTGCAATTATAAGTTTCCTGAGCCCAAAAATGAAAAATGTGAGCCTCACTCTTGGCTACAACCTCACGGTTGTAGTATCCCAATAACATGAGTTGTGCTGAAAATAAATGAGAAACTTGGTGTTTCAATTACGCCCAAATTTCAACTTTTAGACGCGGAGCAGCCCAAATTACTTGATTTTTGACTTTGGTCACTGAAAGAAGTTCATGCATATCTACAGAGCCACTCATCATATTTAGAAGCGGAGAGTACGAGGCTATAGAGACACCCAGGGTGCACATCTTTCAATTTTGGGCCAGGCAAATTTATAATTGTAAAAAAATGTTTCATAAGAAGACTAGATTTTGGGCAAAAGCCCCGGCCGATCTCACGCCAAAATTTCGACTTTACGCGTAAGTCCCTCGTTTGAGCTGGCCAGTACAGCTTAAAAACAAGGGACTTTGTTAAGTTTGGGGAAATATATGCTCAATAAATTATACTGTTATTTTTAATGGTAACATTTACGGTACTCAAAGCTGTGCATAGTTTTGTGTGTATAGTTTTTTTGGCCCGAATATACTTTTTTTCACAACTATACACGACCTGGGCAAAGTATATTTTTGTTGACATTTTAGCCACCAGCATCTGATCAACAAACACAGATATACATATGGGGTCCTCAAACAAACTTAACAAAGTCCCTTGCCAAAGGCCCGAGCCCCAGCAAAGGACCTACCGCATAAACTGGAATCCTTGCGTGAGAAGTGAGCTGTATTGGCTCCAAGTTCTCTACATCTGTTTGTTTTTTTTGTCTCTCAATAAACATGTCTTGCAACAAAGAAAGAAGAAAATGGCAGGGGACCATTACATATGTACCAATTGCAACCTCCTTTCTATCTTGCTGGGAAGTTATCTTTTTGAGTAGTTGAAGATCAATTGTTTTGACCGCTTTCTGAGAAATACAGGCTTTGAGTCAGCTCGCCGCTGCTGAAAAATGAAAACAGACCCATTTTTGATTCCCCAGTAGCCCAAGTTCCAGACCAGATTTGGGGGAGCTTGCAATTGGCTCATATGTAATGAATATTTGCCACCATCCTTTTATTTAGAAACAAATTGAAGAATTCAAAGTAGTGTTTTTTGTGCCAATACAGGCTATTTCTCACGCCAGGATTCCGTTTTATGCGGTAAGTCCCTTGCTGGAGCGCGGACCTTTGGCGAGGGGCTTTGTTAAGTTTGGTCCTCACTTTTTTTTTGCGGGGAAAAAAAAGTATATTTGGGCAAAAGAACTATACACACAAAACTATACACAGCCTTAAGTACCTTAATTGTTTAAATTGGGTGCAATAAGTGTGGGATGTGAGTTGGGCAATCAGGTTAGGGTTAGGTTTTAAAGGTGTACTGCATCAGGGTCCAACTATACTTTGGTTAGGAGTGTTCCTTTTACTTTCACTTAAGTATAAATAGAAAGATGAAAGTAAAAGGAACACTCCTAACCAAACTATGCTTGCACCCTGATGCTGTTACAGATGGTACAATGTAGTTATGTGTCTGATGGGATTTGAACCCATGACACTGCGGGAAAAACTCTGACGCCCGCCGGGCTTGCGCCAACGTGACGTGAGCCACGGGTTGGCCCCATTTTGAAGCCAACCAAATTTCAAACCCTGGCTTGACGAAAGCCATGGGTTTGTTGAAGTCAGCCAGACCATACCCAAGATCCATCATCCAACCCAGCCAAAATCGGATCTCACCACCCTCATTCACCCAAGAGCGTTTATGATCGACACTGCCACCTTACCAAGAACAATCAAGAACGCCTGATCCTGTCTACATTGGTAGAATCCTCACACTTTGCGACTGACAACCGAGGAAATCTAATCACACTTACGTCTGGCATTACTCTCACCACACAAGAATGTGTTTCGCAAGTCAATCAGACTATAAAGTGGCCTGATTCCTTCGTACGTTCCATTCTTTTTTTGTCCTAACTATATCCAACTTTTCAAATCACTTCCCATCTGTTATGGACAGACTTGGGGGTTTTCGGCGACGAGGGTCAAGGGAGTTCTGGTGAGGATTTGTATCTATTACCAGTCTTCCTATGTGGATTGTCGGATGAGGGAAAATCTGTACAGGCAATGTATCTACAACTATAAGATGGTTCTCGAGCTTGTGACATGTAATGTGAATATGTCACTCAAGTGAAATAGAACCAGTTCATAACATTATCCCCCCTTTAATGCCCAAGCTTCCTCTTGCAAGCTCTGCATTCTTTCCACGGGCTGCGTTAAAAAACCCAGTGGGAAAAAGCATAGCCCTCTCACTTCTTCCGCCTTCTCCTTTTGTACTTATTTGTTGCGTCGGGATATTTTAAATTAAACTCATTAACTAAATCTTGACTATTCTTGAGGTTGATTTCGGGTTCCCATGAATTGTTTTCCTTGCCAAATCCTTTCCAACTCACAAAGTATTCCTTCTTGTTGTACCTTCTTCTACAATCTAGTATCTCGTTGACTTCCCATTCTTCTTCATCCTGTATTATGATTGGTTCGACTGGGGGTTGTTTTCGTTGATGTATTGTATCCGGGTTATGTTTCCTGAGTACAGAGACATGAAATACAGGATGGACGCTTTTCATGGAAAGAGGGAGATTCAATTTATAAGTAGAATTTGATATCTTTTGGATAATGAAGAAAGGACCTAGTCATCTATTTTCTAATTTTGGGCTTGGCCTAGTTGTCGAAATGTTTCGTCCGTTCAACCAGACTTGGTCTCCTACTTCCCATCTTGGTGTTTGTTGTACTCTTTTGTCAAATTGTTCTTTCATCTTCTCTTGAGTTAATTCTAAACATTGATTTAATTCAGATTGCACTTCGGCGAGTGTTTGCATCCTCTTCTCTACTGCTGGCACACACTGTTCAGCTGATGGTACTTTGTTGAATGATGGGTTAAATCCATAGTTAGCTTTAAACGGTGAAATGCCCGTGGATTCATGGTCTTTGTTGTTATACGAGAACTCAGCTGTGGGCAGTAGACTTTCCCAATCGTCTTGTCGATATTTAACGAAATGTCGTAAATATTGTTCGATTACTTTATTGACGATCTCGCTTTGACCGTCTGTACGTGGGTGGAAAGCGGTTGACGGGTGAAGGCGTATACCTAGGCGTTTGTCAATTTCTTCCGTGATCTGTGAAATGAAAATACTACCCCTATCTGAGATTATCGTCTTGGGAGTTCCATGAAGCTTCCATACGTTCTTCATCATGAGATCTGCTAGGTCTTCAGCCGACATTGATTCAGTACAAGCAATGAAATGACTCATTTTCGTTAATCTATCCACCACGGTTAATATGCTGTCGTAGCCGTTTGATGCAGGGAGGCCGGTGATAAGGTCATATGAGATATCCGTCCACGGGCCAGCCGGTATCGGTAATGGCTCCAGAGTCCCAAAGGGTTTCTGTGTGGTTGATTTAACCCTTAGACAAGAGTCACAACCGTCCACGTACCTGTTGACGTACGCTTTCTGAGATGGCCAGATGAAGCTTCTCCTGACCAATCCGAGAGTCTTTGCTCGACCTGGGTGGCCCGCAAGCAATGAGTCGTGTCTGCTTCTTAGTATTGAGTATTTGATGTCGTCGACGTCAGGTACCTCTATTCTACCTTGGTTGTAGAGGATACCATCTTGTACTTTGTAATGCTTCAAAGCTGCTTTCGTCTTGGCTGATATCGGGTTCAAGGTTGTGTTCATCAGTTCCCCTATCCTGTCACACTCTTTGCTTGCGTCTCTGATTCGTTGTATAATTTGATCATCCGTAGGAATGTCCGGTGCCTTAGTGTCAGTTTCAGCGATGCCCAATACATCCACCTCAAACCAGTGCTCAGAATTGTCGAGTGCAACCAATTCATCTTCGAAGAACCCCTCTACGCTAGCAAGCTCGACCGGGAACGTGTCTGGGCCGATGTTTTCGGGTCTTAACAACTGGCCAAAGGTCAATTTTTCCTCGTTAGTAGGCGCCAGGTCCGGTCTTCTAGATAAGGCATCTGGTTTGGTAGCTTTACTGCCGGGTCGGAATTTAATCACGAAATCGAAACAGCCCAGTGTCTCCGCCCATCAAGCCTGTCTGCGGGTAAGCTGCTTGGTTGTCATGAAAGACTCCAGGTTACGATGGTCCGTGTAGACTATCACATCTAGGCGGTTGGGGTTTCCCTCCAGGTAGTGGCGCCACTCTTTGAAAGACGCGACAATCGCCAGTAGTTCCTTATCAAAGATCTCGTAGTTCCTTTCAGCTTGGACTAGTGATCTGGACAGGTAAGCTACTGGGTGGAGTTCTCCATCGTCCTCGCTGCGTTGTGATAGCACTGCTCCTAATGCAAAATCGGAGCAGTCACATTCCAGAGTAAACGGCTTGTATGGATCGGCTATCTTCAGTACGGGTGCGGTGGTGAAGGAGGTCTTCAGGCTCTCAAAGGCTTTTTCGCATTTTTCATCCCAGACATAGTGCGCGTTGAGCTTGGTCAGATTATGAAGTGGTCTTGTGGTTCTTGAAAATTGGTCGATGAAACGTCGGTAAAAATTGGCGAATCCAATGAAGCGTTGGAGTTCAGATACTGATTGGGGTGCTGGCCATTCTTTGACGGCTTTCACTTTCGTCGGGTCCATTCTGATTTTATTCTTAGAGATAATAAGGCCAAGGTATTCAATTTCCTTCTTCGAGAACTCGCATTTTTCGGGTTTCAGCCAGAGTGTATGCTTGGATAGGACGTCAAGTACGCCATCAACAGCGCCTTCGTGATCTACTTTAGGCTTTGTATAAATCATAATGTCATCCAAGAAGGCCGCGGTGTCTTTACCTATACGTCCCAATAAGATATCTTGAATAAAGTATTGGAAATAACCAGGGGCGCCTGTTGGCCCAAAAGGCATAGTCAGAGGTGCAAACTGGCCTTGTTTGCATATAAAGGCCAGTTTATCCTCATCACCCTCTGCTACTTGAAGATTACCGTACGCATTGCGCATATCAAGCTTGGTAAAGTCTTCGGCATCCAGCAAACTGTCGACTAAGTCCATAGTCAACGGTAGTGGGTATTTGTTCTTGACGGTTAGGGCGTTGAGCTTACGGTAATCAAAACAAGGGCGCAGATTGCCGTCCTTCTTCCCTGTGAATAACACAGGGGCAGCCCATGGCGAAGTGGTTCGACGGATAGTCCCGTTGGCTAAGCCTGAATTCACCAATTCCTCCAAAGCAGCGTCCTCGGCTGGTGATAATGGAATTATCCTGCTAGCCTGCGGTTGAGCTCCTGGTATCAGTTCGACACGAAAGTCGTAGCGGCGTCTCGGGGGTAGGCGTTGGGCATTGGACTTCCTAAACATGTGTAAGTGCCTATGATACCTAGACGGGACAATTTCCTCTAGAGCTTTGACGGGTTCGAGTTTCTTTTTGTCGGCGGCGAGTCGTGCTGAGGTTGACCAGGACGTCTTGGCTGCTGTGACCTGGATTGATGTGTTATTCAAGGGAGAAACAGGCTTGCCAGCTGTTCGGGTTGAACATGGGTTGGAATCAGTAATAAACTCACATTGCGGGGGCGTTGATATATCTAAAAAGACATTAGCCCCCTCGTCACTGTTCCTTGCGTGCCCCTGAGGCTCCTCCTTGGGATCGTCGGGGTTCTGTGGCGGGACGGACGAGGCCGTATTCACTACGGCCGCAATGCTCGTATCCGGGTCTTGTGTCGTGATGTGTTCGTGGTTTTCGTTGTTCGTGGTGGGTGTAATCGTGATAAGGGGGGAACTATCGGGAGATAGAGGGTTGTCATCTGTTTCAAGGTGATTAGGATTAACTGGACTCTCGAACTCACATTGCGGGGATGCTAACGTGTCAGAATTGACACACATCCCCTCGTAATTGTGCCTAGCGTCCCTCATGGGGTCCAACGAGTGGCCAGATAAGGGTGTTTTCGGCCAATACGAAACCAATGAAGTGGTTGCAACGTGAGTCTCGGCTGGGTGTACCATACTTTTACTCCAGTCAATCAGGTGAAAGTTTTTCTTGATCCATGGCATGCCAAGTATGCCGTCGTACGAGTCTTTGAGTCTTGTAATGATGAATGGGGTCGGTAATGGGTCGGATTTGATAAAAAGGTGGGTCTTGAAGGAAGATCGGCTCTCAGAGCCGTCGAATCCAGTGATCAATTGGTCATGTCGATCAGCACCGGCTATCAAGCCAGCGTGGTAGGCAAATGATTCACTGAGCACATCGTGCGTAGCACCTGAATCAATGAGGAACGTAGCGGGAAATGTTTGGGACGGTGTGGCTCGGGGAATTTGGGACATGGATAATGTGGTGTGTAAAAAAATGCGTGGGTCGTTTGTATTGCACAAGTTCATTCTACTAGATCCCACATTAATTGATGACAAATTCTCCAGGTGGCTCAGGATGGGCACAACCTTCAATCCTGAGCTTCTCCATTTTTTGAAGTTTCAGCTCGTCCTACTCCTTCTAAACTACTGGTATGATTCACCCTCTGATTACTCAACTCTGCGACTTTAATTTCCAATCCAGCTATTTTTGATTGATAACCACCTCGACCCTTCCCTTTCCTACTAGCTCTACGATCGGGACATGCGCTGGAGATGTGACCCTGGCCATTGCAGCGGAAGCATAAACCCGCTCGCATACGTCGTGCTCGTTCCTCTTCGGACAATCTAACGTAGGCGGCTGATAAATCCATGGCATTGGGGTCTGAGATTCCTGCACTCGTGCTTGGCGTATGGAAGGTTGGGTTGGTCGCGCCGTGTAATTTACTGTCTATCTTGATAGCTAAATTAGTGATTTGTTCAATTGACGTGAAATCCTCTTGCGTCATAACCATTGCCACTCTAATCTCCTTTTTCAAACCTTGCTCGTATTGACTAATGAGCTTCGGAGTTTCCCAGCCAGTAGAAGTTGCGTGAATGTTAAATTCATGGGTATACGCGGCCACGGTGGTCTTCTGCGATAAGTTTCGCAGCGCGCGTTCCGCCTTCGATTTCTTCTCAGTATCGAAATACATAGCTTTAAAATTTGTAACGAAGCGTTCAAAGGTTACGAGGTGGGCGGTAGCGGGGTCGAATAACTCCTTTGTCAAGGGTTGCGCCCAACTGCTGGCTGCTCCCGTGAGGTAAGACAGCGAGAAAACCACCTTACTTCGGTCGTCGGGGAAGAGGTAGGGGTGTGCCAGCATATAGAGCTGGACTTGACTCGCAAAGATCTCTGCGGGTTCGCCTCGAGCGCCGTTGAATTTATCGGGCGTCGAGACTTTGGGGCCCTTCAGGACCGGTTCAGCTGGTGGTGGCTGTGGCGCAGTGGGTGGTTGAGTGGCTGCAGCAGGTGCAGATGGGCCTCGGGATTCCAACGCCGCTAAACGAGCTTCGGACTGCTGGTATCTGGCTTCAGCTTGTCCTCGCATCAGGCGTTCTTCAGCCAATGAGGTGGAAAGCTCCGCAAGCTTGCGTTGTATGTCTTCGAGAGAGGTCATGTTGGTGTCAGACATATCGATCTCGCTACCGGTAAGGCTAGAATCGGCGTCGAGAAAAGGGATCGGAGTTTCACTATCAGAGTCCTCCTCCTCTAAAGGAGCACGGTAAGATGGAGACGTGGTTGCGTTTGCTAGTCCAGGGATCACAGTTGGGATCGACAGAGTTTTTAGTAAGTAAGATAAGGTTCTGGTGGATTCGGTTTCAGCGTATGCAGATTAGTTAATAAGGTTTTCGATTTCGAATAGTTTCTTGGGTCTTTTCAACTTTGAATTTCTGAGATCTAGATAAGGTTTTCTAATGAGGTCGAGATTCGCTAGTATTCTGAATCTTGAGGTTCGGTTTTCTTTCGATTTAAGTCAATTCTACTTGTTTCTTCTTGGTGATCTATCTATAGTCCTTGAGTCTCGTCTATAGATCCGACAATATGTTATGGACAGACTTGGGGGTTTTCGGCGACGAGGGTCAAGGGAGTTCTGGTGAGGATTTGTATCTATTACCAGTCTTCCTATGTGGATTGTCGGATGAGGGAAAATCTGTACAGGCAATGTATCTACAACTATAAGATGGTTCTCGAGCTTGTGACATGTAATGTGAATATGTCACTCAAGTGAAATAGAACCAGTTCATAACACCATCTATACCACTTCACACTTATATCACTCATTTTGTTCATTGCTTCCTATCCCCATCAATTGATCGAAATGTCTTTAGTTCCTTTCACCCAATCTGAGCAGAACGGTTCCCAGAAACCTACCACTGGGCGTTCCCAATTCAATATTCAAAACGCCATTTCTCAGGCCCTTGCGACCCAAGGCCAACAGTTCCAGGCCCAACTACAATCTCGAGATTTGATGATCAACAAGTTATTACACAAGTTAGAAGGAAGCACAATGTCAAATTTCAATACTGCATCAGCCGGCGCATCCACCTAGGGCCAACGGTGGCTTGCTAAGCTAAGGATTTTTGCCACCTTGGCTTAGCTTAGCTAGAGGCCGCTAAGGAAAAATCCGCTAACGCTAATCTTAGCGGATTTCCGCTAACGCTAAGCCATTAGCTTAGCGGGCGTAAAATGACACCCGCTAAGCCAATTGATTGGCCGCTAAACCGCTAATAGCGGCTTAGCGGCCCTTTTTTGCACTTAAAACATGTAATTTTTTGATAGCTAAGCTCCCGGCTTAGCTTAGCGCAGACCCGCTAAAGGAAAAATCGAAATTCGATTAGCTTAGCTTGAGTGCGCCAAGGATTTAGCGCTAGCTTAGCGACAAAAAATCGCTAAGCTAATGCACCGCTAAGCGCTAACTTAGCTTAGCCGTGCCACCGTTGCTAGGGCTGTGACCCAATCCTGAGAGTTCAGGGCCGGCCCCGGGGCCAAATTCAGCCCTGAGTGAGCCCGATGACCTCTGAAAACTGCTCAGGGCCAATCAGGGCCGGTGAGAGACTGGTGTGAAGGCATTTTTTTAGCAAAAAAAGGGTCGGCACCCCGGCCGGGTCGGGTGCCCGAGCCGCCTGAAGCGCTCACAGGGCCATATTAAGCTGTCATCAAGCAGGATCTGGATGCCCTGGGGCGCGTACCATCAGCTCTGTGAAAGACGTTGGGCAGAGCGGCCGGGCAGGGCCGGGTCTGGGTCACAGCCCTACTTCCACCAGCACTTCTCAGAAAAAATCGGCTCCGCGCAAATATGTAACCATTGGCACAGCAACACCCACCAAAGTCCCGAACAGGGCTGTATCAGAGCCACCCCCCTCTATATCCAAGTTAAGAGCTACCTCCAAGGCTGGCACAGTGCCCCCGCTCACAAGTCCTCCAAGGAGACAACCCCATCAAGTGTTTGTTTTGGAATACCCAAAAGACTTTGACAAGACTAAGGTGATCATCCTCAATTTGTATTCCGCCTCTCGTGTAGACGTATTCATTGTTTTTTCTTCCAGGCTGCCTTTGAGATTCATATCCAAGTGCTCTGGGGAATGTTGCAGGTCAAATTGGTCCCGCCACCCGCTGGCAAGGGCAGCATGCAATTCTTTGCTGCCTCTTATGACAATCTCAAAGCGGTGAAGAGTGCGATCAACATTGCTGCAACTCCCAGCATCATTGCTAGGTCTCAAATCCAGACCCTCCGCAACGCTAGTATGGGCCAAATCCGAGTGGCCTGCAGAATGATTACTTTAGACACGCAAGCCATCCTTGCAATCCACATGGCCCTCTCCAAGGCTGGGCTATCAGTCTGGGGCCCAGACTTAACCCAAAGTCACGACTCACTCTTCAACACCACCAATTGTTACATTGCCATCCAAACGTTCCAAGAAGTTTCCTCCGGCCCGTGCTACCAATATCTACAGGTTAATGCAAAATACATGGACGACATTGGTGTTCTTACTTCGGCTTACAACCACTATGTTCATCACCTTTTGGCCACCAAGTTCAAGAGAGAAGTCAGAACTCCAGGACGTTTGGCCAAGGCTGAGAATACCAAAACAATATCTCAACGTTGTCAAAGGGTAAGTGATTTAACTATCAATTGGTTTTTCAAAATTCTGACATGTCTCCAATTCAATTCTCAGCTTGCTGAAGCACGCAAGGAATTCGCTTGCAAAAACAATTTTCCTCAACGCTACAAGCTTATCATAGAACAGCCTCACACTCATAGTGATGATGAGTTCGATCCAGAACATAAAGTCCATGTCATCAAGACCCTAGTGTACTGCTCCGCCAACGCCAACAATTTTTTTTGAAGGTTAAATTCAATGATGGATCGTGTGGCAATCATGTCTGGAAAGATAACTCAGCGCCAACCCTGTTTACTTCCAATGGTTCCTGTGGCTTCAAAATTCCTGGCTCCTCCACTTCAACTCCCAATCGATTATTACAAACCCAGCTGGTTCAACACCCTCACTCCTTCACAAAAGGAACAAATAGTCAAGCATAACCAGGTTGCTTTATTACCTGACGCTGCCAAGTCTTTCATTCCAGCTCTGAATGCTCATCCATCTGAAAAGTTGAGCGGTTGTGATTACAATAAAAAGTATTACTTACGTTTGACCCTACCGTATCAAATCAACACCCCAGCCGGTGACTCTGATTCTGAAGGTGGCGATGGACCGGTGTTCTCCAACAAACCCTTGCATCAATAAGACATGAACAACTCTATTGACTTGCAGGCCCCAAGTGAAGGAAGTAATGAAAAAGGCAAGGGTACTGCCAAGAACATCTTCTTTGCGGTTGGTGACTATGGTCAACTTTATGACAAAGACAGCAAAGACAGTGATTGGGGAAGCAACGGCTTCATAGATGAAGACAACAAAGATGAGGAAGATGCCCCTTTTGATACAATTGGGGATCAGCCAATGCAAGACTAGACTTATTTCTCGCTGCATAGTATGTGTGTGCTTTTGCCTTGCCTTGATGAGTGTTTTCCATTGTCCGTCTCTACTCAAATGTGTTAATTAAATAAAAGAAATAAAACCAAAAAAATTGTTTCATTATCCCTTTGTTCATCTCAATTGTAAAATCTGTCCAGAAAAATAAAAATAAAATAGTTCCATATACAGTTAAATGTTCCTTTCAATCGTAAAATGTTTCTACAAAAGCTACAAAATTTTTTCCTATTGAGTATGATTTGTCTTGTTTTCAATGAAGTTTCTTGAAGTAAAACTGTGAGCACACATGATACAATGAGCATTATTGCCCGGGGGAGCAGAGAGATTTTTTTTGTTTGAACATTTTTGTTGCATTTCTCGGACTACACAATAAGACAATAAGAGAAAGAAAATGTATCACAAGGAATAATTATAAGAGACAACATAAGAGAAAGAGTGTCAGGAGAGAGAAGGAACAAAGTATAGATTGGAAGTGGAACAGCAACTGCAAAGGTTAGTGTTGAATCCTTCATCATTATACCACCTTCAGGTAAACCAAAAGTATGAGCGAGCAGGAGACAATTAGCTGCAACTGCAACTATATCCCTTGCTTCCAGGATCAGAGTTGATTCTGGTTGCAACGTGCCTATCACACATCCCATTAAGTGCACGTAATACCTGAAGTATTGAGATGGACAATTCAGCCTCATATTAAAAACGTCAGTAATTGGCTCAACAAGTGCAGCCTCTTGAACACCACCCACCCCGTTCTCAAACCGATAGACCTGCTCAATCATAGCAAATTGCTTCCTCCCACCTTCCTTCTTATAGCACATGCAGTTGTTAGGTTTTTTTGGGTAAATGCCAAATGTGTGCGTCTTTTTATCAATCAATAACCTAGAAATCGGTGTTGCAAAAGGCTGGAAGATCTTTGAAGCCGAAGGGTGTGGGTAGTTGTTGTAGTGTTGCAATTTGGGATACTGAAGCTTCATTTGGGCAAAGAGTTGTATGTACACATCGTTGGAAATGTGAATGGCTGATGTGTCCAACGCAGGTTCTTCTTTTTCTAGAATAGGTACCAAGTAGTCTTTTGTGAAATTTTGAAGAGCGCATAACTTGAGCATCATGTTCCCATCAATCTGAGCTAATATGTCAACACAGGGTTAGTAAACATCTTGTGGTAGTATATTTGAATTTGTAGAACAGTCACTTACACAGCAAATGATTGGTTTTGAATTTTTGTAACAACCCATTGATACGCTTGCCAGAAAACTCTGAAACTTCCATCAACGGTCCCCAGTACTTCATCATGTCTGGTATGTGCAATGCATAGTGGTGGTTTGGAAGGCTGTTGATATTGTTGCAAAACATTGCCAAAGTTGCTCCATAAATCACATACATTTTGCGGAAATCATCAATGTTATCTTGAGAGACTTTCTTTGCAAAGAGGAATTGTGTGCATCAAACTAAGCTGGTGGTATTACGGACAATTGTATGGCGATTCGAAGTTGCAGGAAAATCTTCTACATCAAGCACTAGAAGCTCCAAGAGGACCAGCGGGATAACATACAGGAAGAGTGACTTCCCCTGACTCTCTTTCAACTTACTGTGGGAAACGTTGCCAAGGTTCTTTGGGATTGGCTTCACGCCAGATGGCAATATCACGTTTTTCAGAAGCCGTCGTATATCGATTAACTCGCATTCTGAAAAAAGACTTGAGTCTGTCCCTTCCTTGAGATCAAAATCTTTGGCCCAGTCCTCCATGACCACTTCATCATCATCTTCAGTACCATCATTGTCCATATCTTCTTTGATCCATTCAGTTTTACCCCGATATTTCTTATCCTTCCCTTTGAAGCCCCATCAATGCCGGACGTGGTGTTGGAGGACCCCCTCCAACCAGTTATGCATGATACCAATGGGTACATCATTAACTGGATGTTGATAATTCAATGAATTGAGACAAGAGTGTCGTATACCATACTCCTTCAACAGTTTGCCTTTGGCATCCAGCGTCCTTGCTCTGTTCCAGGCTTCTGCCTGTTTCAACACTTCTTCCTTAGTCCATTTGTTACCAAGGAGAAGACCCGCTCTTTCTTGCCGGGTTCAATGGCCCCACAAGCAGAACTGATTGGCTGAGTGTGATGCGTAGCCTGCACACTCGTGAACGGCAACAATATCACCGATGAGAGTGAGGAGTCTAACACAAACGAGTCTTCCTTTGGGGAATTGGATAGTAGAATTCCTCCCTCTATACCTGTTAGAGTATTACTATAGAGACCTAGACATACAATTCCTATATGATTAATTGAAGAATAAGCTACCAGTTGCTTAAAATCTGTCTGTCTTAGACACTCGTAAAATCAGGGGTGATAAAGGTATAATAATAAATTGTTTATAGCTAAGAATTCGAATTCGAATTATCTATATCTCGGATTACTTATACTTCCACACCTTCGATAATTCTAGTAAGTGCTGATTCTTATCTACTAATATTTGTAGGTCAAACATTCCCGGCCTAAAAGTATAAATATAAGTATAAATACAAGTATAAATATAAGTATAAATATAAGTATAAGTATAAATATAAGTATAAATAAAAGTATAAATATATGTATAAGTATAAATATAAATATAAATATAAATATAAATAATTTATAAATAATTACCACTCTTCCGGCAATACAGGGGTTGGCAATCAAGTTTTGAGTTGATGGTGGCAAGCTTGGACAGTTCAGAGCCATGACACCAAGGGATTCCTTCTTTCCAGTGATCTTGTTTCCACGCGGGTTGAACCAGTCGACATAGAGATTCACGACCAGATCAAGAGTGTTCAAATCACACCGCGGGAATGAATAGGTGTGAAACGCGATTGAGGAAATTTGCGGTGACAGGGTCTGCAACTTTCCCCAATCGCAAATTGCGTTCGCAATTCGTTCGCAATTTGTTCGCTAGCCATCCTCAAAACCGCATATGTACAGGATACAACCATACATATCCAGAAGCCGGCAATGTATTCGATTCATTCAGCTTGAGGAGTGTACGTGTGGATCTGCGACCGGTCTACATACGCTCCTTGATAAATGTGTCCAAAAAGGTCAAGCTCACTATTGCGCCTATTATACTACGGACCGTTATACTACAAAATGTAGCAGACAAACGTTCACATTATCACCAATGCCATTTAAGTGATGTGGCAACAGAGCAGGGTGTCAAGAGATGTGATAACAGATCGAAAAGCTGGTTATACTCAAAGAAACATCCAAGCCAAAACCACGAATTATGGTCATTTTTGCTTCAAAGATCTCATGATTGACTGTTCTGCCTTCAGATCATGCTATAGCATTACATCCAAATTGATGCCCTCAGGCTCCAAACTCATGTTGCTGTCATATTTGTTCACCCAGTTACTCAGCATCAGACAAAGTGATGGTATCACAAAGGCTTCTCAATAGATTGTTATAGATGGTCTTTTGTGACTCAAAGTAAGTTGTCTTCTAGATTCCACACAAGATGCATGACTTTTGATCAGATGGGATTGAATATGAAACAACCGCCGCCACGCAATGTAGGAAGACCCTAACGCTTTTACAAAAGCACAACCTGCAAAAGCGGCGAGCACAAGTATAACATAGAAAACAGAAAAGAACTTGTGAATCAATAGTTTGTCAACTGGCGGGATACAGTTGACCGAACTGATTGAGATCATCCTTGACCAAACCGTGTCCTCCGAAAACAAATTAAGTGCGACTTGATACATCCGCTGACACATTGTCTCAAGACAGGTAAATCAGCACTGCCCACATTTGGATATCATTCCTGTACTTGTGCGGTCTCGAGGGCGCACAGCGAACAAATTGCAAACGAATTGCGAACGCAATTCTCAATTGGGGAAAATTGCGGACCCGGTCACCGCAACTTTCCTCAATCGGGTTTCACACCTATTGATGTTATGGTATAATGGAAGTAAGTGTCAAGTCCATCACGATATCATGGTGTGCTCTTTCAAGATGTGGAAAACAAGTAGTGCTCAAGAAGTGTTAGAAGGGTGTTGGTTAAGTGTTTTGTTTGATTGTGTTGAAATTACTCAAAGGGTCAGAAGAATCGGTATCAGGACAGATTGAGAGAAAGGGGGCTTACGGTTGAAGTACTAATGATTCTTACATTCCTCTTTTGGGAACTCTAGTTGTCACGTTTCTTAGTCCTCATTCAATCCTTTCCTTTTTGGTCATGTCCCAATAGTTGTCAGAGTTTTTCATGTGTTTCGTTTCCAAACTGTTGAATTACTACTGTCGAGTTCACTTAGAGCTCATAAATCACCTGTTCTGTCCAGGTAAATATTAGCTTTCTACTTTTCTCTTTATATTTTGTTTGCTTGAAATCAATGACCGTTAGGAACGAGAAAACTCAGATTCTCTTTTCTTTCTTTTCCCTGCACTACTGCAGGTAAGGCGTGATCCTCTCCGCTCTTTCTTACTACTGTCAAGTTCACTTAGAGCTCATAAATCACCTGTTCTGTCCAGGTAAGGCGTGATCCTCTCCGCTCTTTCTTACTACTGTCGAGTTCACTTAGAGCTCATAAATCACCTGTTCTGTCCAGGTTGAATCCCTTGCTCTAAGCTGCGTAGATTAATCAATCCGCATCAAACAATTTCAATTGATTCCCGTGGTGTCAGTAGGGTTTCTATTATGAGCTAAAGTTTTCCACACGGGTGATTGTTGAAGATCAAACATGTCGCGAGTGTTGGTGTTCCTGATCTCACTTGCCCACTCATCGATACTGGCTTCAGTATCAGATTGGTTGAGAAACCAATTAAGCCACAATAAAACTGATTGAGTAACATACACACACTTCGGAATGTCAGGGTTAACAAGATTCTTTGGACAGATGCAATAAGGCTTCTTTTGATACAATCCTCTATCTTTGATTGGTCAAAAGTTGTTCCCTGCTTTGAAGAGTGTTTCACCACAAGCAGCCGATGCAATACTTGCTTTGTAGGTGCAGTACATTGGAGCATTGCGAGGGGAATACATTGTATAACACTTTTGGCAACATATTTGTTTTGTAAGTTCCAGAATGATATTGAGTTGATTCATCAAGGTCCTGATGTCCTTAGGGATTAATTTGAGACATTGGTTGCAGTTAGGAGTTGAGCGTACTCGACAATTTGGACCAAAAAGTCCCGTGCTGTTCGACAGTTTTCTTGACTAAGTTTACACTGCAAGTGAAGCCAGACCAAGAATACAGATGCTTAACCTTAAATAAACGCATCAGTGACGGCTCCAAAGGTTTAAAACATCAAATACTTACCTTCAACCACACCCTCCGGGTCACTAGCTTGACTCTTGCTGTCACTAATGTCAGGTGTGCTCTTGATATCCTCGTCGGTATCATCTACATTCTGTTCGTCTTTGTTCAGGTTGAGTTCAGTGACTGCTGCTGACAAAGAAGCTCGTGCTTCCTCAAAATCGGTGGCTTGGTGTTTTTGTCAAGTGCGGTGTGTCACATACATTCTATTTTGAGTTTGCGAATCATCATTGGTGTAAGTATTGGTAATGCAATGAGAGCACTTGCAAACAACTAATTTGGTGAGTGGCATGGGAAGCGACGTTTAAGAGGGGAGTCAAAGAAAATCTAGAAGTGTTTTGATGGCTTCAGGCTGAAAAATGGCGGACGTCAAGGCTGACTTCAATGAACCCATGGCTTTCGTCAAGCCAGGGTTTGAAATTTGGTTGGCTTCAAAACGGGGCCAACCCGCGGCTCAAGTCACGTTGGCGCGAGCCCGGCAGGCGTCAGTGTTTTTCCCGCAGTGTCAGTGCTAACTGAGACACATACTAGAGTTCTGCCTTTTACCACTAGGCTACAGACGCTTGTGTTGCCAATGTTGTCACTGTGGTGGATACATGTCTCTACAATACAGCTCCTCCAGACTGCAAGTGATTAATCATACAAGCACACTTCCAACAGCTCAACAGATGCAGTACACCTTTAAAACCTAACCCTAACCTGATTGCCCAACTCACATCCCATGCTTATTGCACCCAATTTAAACAATGTTACCGTTAAAAAGAACAGGGAAACTCTTGGGTTGGTGGAGTGTTACTTTTATTTTTCAAAATTGACCTTTCATCAATCCCACACAATCAACACATCATCACCCAATTCAACTTTTCTATCAATAAACATGATTTCTACACCTCCAAGATCTAGTATCATTGGAAACTGGTCATTCCAAACTCTTAAACCCCGCCAATGAGCATACAAGTGGCCTTATGATCTGGAATCCAGAGGAATACAACCACAACACAGATATACCTGTTGCAGAGCAACCCCATAGTTGAGGTAACTACACAGCCAATGTACTCTGATTTACTCAAGTCTGCAGATGTTGTCAAAAATCACATTAGACACAGATATCCTGAAGGAGTAAAGTGTGTGTGAGATCCTTGAGGAATTGGGTGCAGAAGACTCCAAACCACTGGTTCACTTCACACTTTGGTCATTCTTTATCAAGTTCTCTTCAATATGAAAATGAAATTGCTCCACAATTCTATCTCACCTTTCAAAAAATTCTATTAAACTCATGAAGCCATTGGTATGGATTAAGGCAAAAGCCCATACTCTATGCAAACCCATATCTTTTGGGTTTCATAAAAAGGTATGGGTCATACTGTAACTGTAGTAACCCCTAACCAGTATGAAACCAGGACATCTTGACCCAAGACTTCAATGTCTCCATAGAAAATATCACAGACTCAATGAAACAGATCTGAGCAAGCCTTTTAAGTGAACCTTCTTGAACACAGCTCAAGATCTTTGTGAAAGACATGAATGAATTCAGAATTTTCAAAATGTTGGGTATGATGAAGAAAGAATCATTTTGCAAATACACATTTGGAATCTTTGGATCATATGAGCCATAGCTGAAGATTTCAAAAACTTGGAAATGTTTAAGCATCAAACTTGAGTTATCAACTTGATGAACTTATGAGTGGTATGATGAGTCTGTGAACTTCTCTATTTCTTGATTTTGCATTTCACATCCTCAAAGTCTTGGTTTATTTTTGTCTAGACTAGAACAAGTTTTGATTCTGATGTTTTTTTTTGAGTTCTCATACTTTATGATCATCTTTGAGTCATACACTCTTGATTATTTGTAAAACTTTTTCTTCAACTTTATGATAATTTTGTATCTACATATGTACATTGAAAAAAACTAAAAACTTGTCAAGAAGACTACTTCATGAGTGGAATAGCAGGACTAGGAAATATGCACCAAAATTTGTTTTCAGTTCATGGGCTCTACACCACACATCACTTCTTGTCTCAAGTTGCCGAGCACTTCAACAGATGCACATGGGCTAGGGCCATTGAACGAGCCTGCTTCAAGGCCCTTCACTTCACCCAATTCGGCGTCAAATGGCTCGGCACATTTTTTTGGGGACGTCCGATCTTACGCCTGTTTTTGGCTGTTACATTCAAACATCTCGCGAAGTCTGGGTGCTATGAGGCTTAGAGGTAGCTTAAATGAAAGCCATCATTCTCATGCACATTTTGCACCACTGTAGGAGCTATCGAAGTGCAGTTTCGCTGCCGAAAACCTCTCCAACAAAAAGGTCGATATTCTCGGTCCCGGTACACACCTCCTCAGGCGTATTCTTGGGACTTGAGTATTTAGCCGATTGATAAGATCCGAATTCGAGATTTGCGAGACTTGATTTACAGATCTCATTCCGATTTGTTTGTTTGATGAATCATAAATACATACTTAATGAGTTCTTGGATCAAACTATGATGTAGGTTGCTGAGTTTTATCGAAAGTCAAAAGTGATGAGCTGAATGGTTTGACTGAAGAAAGTTAAAGGTTTGAATGAAGATGAATTTACTAGATGGAAGGGTACAAGTGTTCGAAGGAGGCTTTGTAAAAGGTTTCAGCGTGCTTGGGTTTTAAAGAGTCTGAGTTATGTAAGATGGTTTTCTAGTCTTGATTTACTTTATGATTTTGAGAAAGCTCGGACTGAGTTCTTTGGAAGATTCGATGAATTGTGTGATCAATCAGTGATTGCAATTTGTTTTTCATTTTCATTTTCGTTTTCGTCATAAGAATTCAAACCAAGCTTGGTTGATTGATTGATTCTTAGAACCCTCGTCGTTCATCATCTTGTCTCTCTGTCTCAGTAGAATTGTTGGTGTGCATGTGTGTGTTAAGGGTACTACTTCAACTTGAGTGTTTTTTTTTTTCTAAATGAAAGATTATTGAAGATCAATTTGAAAATTTGATGATTTTGTTTACACTCTGTCTTTAAACTTTTCCAATTAAATTTCACTACACTTTACTTTTTTTTTCTTCTAAACTCAATTTAACCAATACACCACCACTCAAGACTCAAACTTGATTTTTTTTTCACAGTATTTTTGGTTGATTTGAATTTAACCAGTTTTTCATTTTACACTTAGACCAACGCTTTCACTTACTTTTCTCTTTCTCTTTCTTTCTTTCTTTTTCTCTCTCTATCTCTGTGTGTGTGTGTCTGTGTGTTTTTCTCTGTCTCTTTACTCGGTCTAGTTTGCTGTTATTGTTTTTTTTTTTTTTTTGATTTTTGATTATTCATCTTTAAAGTTCTCTCTCTCTCTCAAATTCAATCAAATCATCTCTTCTTCAAATTCAATCAATCGAGTTTAAATCTCAATCAAGATGAACTCAGAACAACAACAACAACAACAACAACAACAAGACCACCATCAAGAATCAACTCAATCATCTTCAAATCATCATCATCATCATCAACACTCAAACTCATTACCTAAAACTCATCAAAACCCAATCAAATCTGAACTTACCATTCCACCTTACAATCCATCTAAAAAGAATCATCATTCATCTCAATCTCAACAACAACAACAACATCATCATCATCAATCTAACTCAACTCGTCCTAGACCTGTCACCACTGCCATCACACCTGTCTCTTCTAACAATCCTAATCATCAAACTGTAAGTCAAATCTAATCTTTCATTGTCTTTCTTCATCAGCATCTTCACTGACTAAAACTGGATCTCCTCCTACTTCTTTAACCATTGCTTCATTTCACTTTCTATCATCTATCTCTTACTAAAAAACAACCACTTATATCCAATCTATCTACATCCTACAATCATCTATCTTTCATCTTAATCTGTCTCTCTCTTTCATTCTCTGCGTGTGCGTGTGCGTGTGCATGTGCGTTGTGTGTGTACTAAAAACAAATGATGTGTCAAAATTGTGTCATGTTTGGATTTTGAATGTTGTTGGACCATGAATCGATGATTCCCACCCGAACTGAAAACCAAAACTCATCCATCAAAACATAAAAATTCAAATCCAATTGATTTCTTCAATTTCAATTCAATTCAAACTTCAAATCATTCATTCTTTCTTCATTCTTTTCTTCAATCTCAATCTCAAATCTCATTCGATTTCACTTCTTCCCTTTTTCTTTCCGTCTTCCAAATCAAACCTTAGCAATCTCGAAATCATCTACCACCCAACATGCCAGTTCCTGCTACACCTTCGAATCGTAATCGAGCATCTCATCAAATTCAAACTTCAAACACTTTACCAAACACTTCAACAGATGAAAACTCATCTCAATCCAACTCACTCAGTATGGTCGGACCTTCTCATCCAATGCCACGTCAAAGAATCTATTTCGGTCCTTATCTCTTACTTCAAACACTCGTCGGTCTCATCCTTTCTCCATCAATCCTCATCACCTTCATCTAACATCTTTTTTCTTTTTGCTCTTCTCTTGGAATAGGGTGAAGGTGAATTTGGAAAAGTTAAATTAGGTGTTCATTCCTCACCAGACAGATGGGGTGAAGAAGTAGCCATCAAACTTATCAAACGTGGAAATGTAGATACTCAAGCTAGAATGATCAAGGTTGCTAGAGAAATCGATGTTTTGAAATTGGTCAAACATCCTAATATCGTTCGATTATATGATGTGATTGAAACTGAAAAATATATTGGAATCGTATTGGAATATGCTTCTGGTTTGATTCTTTTCTCTATTTTCAATCCGTCTTCTTTCTTACTGATTTTCTTTTTTTTCGGGGCGTTTTGGTTTCTTTAGGTGGTGAACTCTTTGATCATATCTTGGCTCATCGTTATTTAAAAGAAAAAGACGCGTCCAAATTATTTGCTCAACTTATTTCGGGTGTCACTTATCTTCATGCTAAGAAAATCGTTCATAGGGATTTAAAACTTGAGAATTTACTTTTAGATAGGAATCGGAACATTATCATCACGGATTTTGGGTTTGCTAATCGGTTTGAGGATCGATCGAATGATTTGATGGCCACTTCTTGTGGTTCACCTTGTTATGCGGCTCCTGAACTGGTCGTACAAGACGGTCGATACGTTGGTAGTCAAGTGGATGTTTGGTCTTGTGGTGTGATTCTATATGCTATGTTGGCCGGTTATCTTCCTTTCGATGACGATCCTTCCAACCCAGACGGCGATAACATCAATTTACTTTACAAGTATATCATCAACACCCCGCTCAGCTTTCCTGAATGGATCACTGATCAACCCAAAGATTTACTCTTGAGAATGCTCGTACCTGATCCTTTGAAGCGCTGTGCGCTTTCGGAAGTCACTTCTCATCCATGGCTAGCTAAATACGCTCATCTCTTTGATCGCTCAATTGAAGAACTCGAATTGATTTCAGAAGATAATGAACAACAGAAACGGATGGCATTACAGGCTCAGAGACAGGCTATGGCCGCTAACAATGGTCGGGGTGGAAGTGGAGCGACATCAGGTGATTCGATGGGTCGTAGTCAAAGTGCAGCTCATCCTTCTGGTATTTCGGGTCGAGCACGTGCTCATCAGAGTGCCATGGTGGTTCCTACGACGTCTAGTGTGGCAGAGAGCGAGTTTGTTCAATCTCCGAGTGCTTATCAACAGCAACGTCAACAATCTACTACGTCAGGCTCAACTTCGACTGTCACTCACTTGCAACCTACTCCTCAACCTACAGCACCGACATCGAAGACCAGAAGAGCTCAAGCTCAATCAGCCATGGTCATTCCAACTAGTACGACTCGTCAAAACAAAGAGAATGAAGTTCTGGCCGGTATGGAAGATGTTCATAATGCTCATGGGGCTGATCACAAGAAGCCTGTCGAACTGGTTAATGATGGCGAGGAAATCGCTTCAGGAACCAAGGACGCGAGTAAGAAACGTAAAGTTAATGCAGCTGGTGTTACACCTGGCTCAAACCAACAACGATACACTGTTCAAGTCGAATATAGCGCAACACCTAGTCCAGATTCTCGAGCAAAGGGTAAAGCAGTTGAACGAGTTGGAGAAGATGGTATGGTAGAAACGAGAGAGGATGAAGCTCTTCAAACACCCAAGACGACTCACCGTCCATCTCGTCCAACAAACGAAGACACACCTATTGCTCGAGAGGCTCGTGATGTGGTACAAGAGAGTACACCTCCACCTAATCGAACGACTAGGTCATCTAACACTAGTGCTAATCCGGTTATCAATGTTACTCAACCACTTGCTGGAAAAGAAAATGAAGCTCAAAAATCGGCTCATTTACCTTTCCCTTCACCACCCATTGGATCAAAGACCATAACTATGATTGGAGGACAATCAAATCAAGCGTAAGTGTCGGGTTTTCTCGCGCTTTATTCAGTTGATACAAACTGACTGACTCTCTCTTTTTCTTAGGCCTGCTGGAAAGCCAACTCACACCAATGTGGAAGGTATCATTGCGGCAGAATCAGCTGCATCGAAGAAGGACAGTCGACATCGAAAAGGAATGTCGACCGATCGATTCTTATCACGTTTACTTGGTTCGAGCCAACAAGGTAATGGCAACAGTGCGATCCCACCGTTACCTCCACAACCACCTCCCAGTGCATTGAAGAAGCCTACTGGCTATAGTGCTGTAGCTAATGCATCTAAGAATACTAGACGAAAGGCTCTCAGTATGGTAGTTGAACCATTGAGTGGGAAGATTCCAGGAACAAGTTCGGCTAATCGAGCCAATAGGAAATCAGCCAAGGTTGTACCTCCTTCGCCTGGAACGGTTACCAGTCCTACATCATCGAATGCATCCAATGATCCATCAAGGAGACCTCGACGTGGTAGTACTATGGTACCTGGTTCATCTGAAAGTACTCGACATAATCGAAGGATGACATTAGCAGGAAGTTCGAAGAAAGATGGCACACATGGTCAATTAGTGATTTCGAGTCCTGTTTTGATCAATCCTCAACCACAAACTCCGATCAGTCCATCTACTCAAATCCTTGGTGAAGAGACTGTAGTAGTTGATGAGAGAGGTTTATCGGGATCACCTAACTGGAGTCAACATACGGCTGCAGGCAATAGCACTTCTCATCTCAGTTCTAGTTCATCTAAGGCTAAGAGGGTGATGGATTGGTTTAGGTTCAAGAGTTTGAATACTAGTACGACGAGTACTAATACGACGGTGATGAATTCTAATCCAACTAATTATGAAGAAAGTGTGATTCCTCCGACTCCGTTTATGACGGATTTTGATGAACGTAGGAAGAATGGAGAATCGGTGGTAGGTAATTCTGGTAATGTGAATCAAATCAACACTTCTTCCAAGAATACTACTAAACCGGTGGCTAGTAATAGTAGTTTGAGTACTAGAGATGTTCAAACTACTGGAGATGAATCTGCGGTTTTGGTATGTAATTTCTTTGCCATTTCTCTGGAACGGTTTGAGAACTAATGATTGGGTTTTTCCATTTGATATTCATAGGTTCAGAACAATACAACAAGATCTACATCAGTGAATGTGCCACCACAAACTACACCGTTTAATGATTCGAAATTAAAATTACATCATGGAGCGATTGATCAGAATGCGATTTCATCCATCTCACCACCTTTGATTATGTTTCAATTAAAGAAGATCTTATGGGAATTAGGAATCGAAGTGACAGAAGAGAATTCGATGAAATTAAAAGCGATGAGAAGATCCAAGAAAAAGGTAGTCGCTAGTCTTGGATTAGGTGTTTTTGAAGCTTTACAACAACAACAACAACAACAACAGAGTGGTGGGACTACTTCGGGTTCATCTTCTATTGGTGTACCTCCTTTACATGGTCCTAATGGTGGTGGTAGTAGTGGGGGTGGTGGGTTTAAGTCAATCTTTAATAGGAAAGCTTCGGGAATGTCTGTTTCGGGAATTATTGATCAGATTGGAAGTGTGGGTAGTGGGAATGGATCGAATGAACTTCAACCTTTACCGGCTTATTCTGATGATCCATCAGTAGATAGTGGTGATGATGTTAGATTTAGTAAGTAGTAGTCCCTTGTTTGTTTGAGGAATTCTTTTGATTGATGTGTTTTTTTTCGTGTAAAAAAAGCTGTGGAGATTACTAAGTTGCGAGGTTTGAATGGGCTTTATGCTGTGGATATTAAACGATTGAAAGGATCGTTGTGGAGTTTTAAGTATTTGTGAGTTTGAGATTGATGTTTGGAGTGGATTTTGAAGTTGAGGGTTTACTGATTGTTTTTTCTTTTGGGATTTCTTAGGTATTTACAAATCTTGGAAAAAGCTGAGTTAGGTGGTGGTGGTGGTGGGGGTGCGATTGGAGTATGAAGAATGAAATGAGGATGATTTTTGGATGATCATGGACGGTTTCTTTTTTTGGGTTAGATATTATGGATGGATGGAATCAGAATGAGAAGAACATGTGTGGGGGGTGAGGTTTAAACTGTTCACCCTTCAGTAGTAGTAGTAGTAGTAGTAGTAGTTTTTTTTTTTGATTTTTTTTTTCTTCGTTTACATCTGGGAAATTGATTCATCAAGTCTTTGTTTTTTTTTTCTGTCATCGTTTCTTTTTTTCATTTTTTTCATGATCTCTTTTTTTGTTCTTTTGTTATATAGCTATGCACTTCTTTGATTCACTTTTTCTCATTTTTTTTCTTTAACATCTTCTTTACATACATACACGAGAATAAGAAAATCGGTTCTTCTTTTTCTTTTCTACTTTTCTACTTTTTTGATTTTTTCTTTTTCTTTTCTTTGTGTTTTTTTGTTAGTATTAATGAAGATGAAGAAAAAAAATATGTTTTTTTTGTATGTATGTTTTTTTGGTTTTGGTTTAATTCACTCGCTATACAAACTCTTTTTTGTTTTTTGCTCTTTTTAGATTTTTTTCTTTTCTGATTTTTCTTTCTGATTTTTGATTTCCTGATTTTTGATTTCCTGATTTTTGATTTTGGTTTTTGATTTGATGATTTGGTTTGGTTATCTTTGATTTTTGGTTATTTTTATCATTTAATATGAGACTTGATTTTTTTTTTGTTGACTTTTTTTTCTTGATGATGATGATTTTCTTTTTTGTTCAAAGAGAAAGAGTAAGAAGTAAGAGAGAGATAGAGAGAAAGAGTAAGAGCGCGTTCACTTAGCCTGGTTTCCTAGAACGCGATTTCTAGGTGACCACTTTTCTACATGTAGAAAAGTGATTTTTGTGAAAAAAAAATGAAATCTTGTTTCCATGACAGAAAGAGCAAAAGAAGACGGTAAACGGTGTTCGTTTTGATGGTCATTAAGCACATCAAACATGGTTGGTGGTACAAACAACCAACAACCATCATGTCTGATTCCTCCACTTCCACGAGGTCCTCAGCCTCTTCTCGAAACCCATTTGACCTCCTCAAATTTGTCCTTCAAGCTGGAAAGGACTTTCTTGCCTCATTAAAGACCGAGAAGATACCCTGTCGAACTTCAAAACTCCGCGGAAATCAATATACGAAAGAAGTTCTTGAGGGGAGTGATGTACGGTTTCGAGAGATTTGTCGGATGGATAAGCTGGCTTTCAAGGGCTTGATGAAAGCCCTTGAATACAAACTCATCATCTACCGCAAGCGAAGTGTGACGGCCGAAGAACGTGCCATGATTTTCTTATATATATCGTCGGCAACTCTGGAACCAATCGAACCGCTGGAGAACGATTCCAACGCTCCGGAGCTACGATCAGCAAATACTTCCAGGAGGTCTTGAATGCGATTGTTTCTTTACAATCTATTTATATTGTTCAACCCACCTCCAACGAGATATGTCCAAAACAAATTCGAAACAACCCTCGGCTGTTCCCTTACTTCGAGAAATGTGTGGGTGCCATTGATGGCACCCACATCCCATGCATTGTACCTCCGGATCGTCAACCGGCACATCGAAACCGCAAAGGAGACTTAAGCCAAAATGTATTGGCAGGCTGCTCCTTCAACATGCTCTTTACCTTTGTCTACGCGGGGTTGGAAGGCTCTTACGCTGATGCTCGAGTGCTACATTGAGCACTCGAGGAAGAGCGATTCATTGTACCAGAAGGTAGATTTGTTTTCTTACAATTAAATCCATTTGATGAACTTGCTGATTTGTTTCCTTACCTCCAGATCGCTTCTATGTAGCTGATGCTGGGTATGCAAATGTTCCGGGGTTTCTTACACCCTTTCGATTGGTACGATACCATCTAAAGGAGTGGAAGAACTCTGGATTGACGCCACAGACCCCTAAAGAACTCTATAACCATGGGCATTCTGCTCTTCGAATCATCATAAAAAGGATCTTTGGCGTCTCAAAGATGAGATTTCCAATACTTGCCATGATGCCGTCTTATTCTTACAAGACTCAAGTGAAGATAGTGGTTGCTTGTTGTATATTACATAATTTAATCAAAATCGAGTCAGGAGAAGATGACTTTTACAAAGAATACACCATCAAAGAAATATTAGAATCAAGGCTCGCACATGATGATGAGCCAGATTGGACTGAACCTACCCTTCAACAATGTAATAGAGCCAATGAGCAGCGAGAATCACTTGCTCAATGGATGTTTGACGACTATATTAAAGCACCTGTGGCTCGTCGACGTGTTTAAACTGCTTGTTCTCATTCATATGTTTAAAACCTGATATTTTCGTTTACTGTTGTACCATTCAAAAGTGTAATACATTATCATTATCTGCATTACTCATGTACCATTTGCAACTATAATGTATGTTTTGTTTTGTCTAAAAATATAGGTAATGACTAAAAACAGATCAATAGAAACAATATGAAAAACGATTTGAACAAAGGATACATTGATCAATTAATTATTTAACCTATAGATACATCAGTTGATTCTTATTCATAGTCTTCTAAAACCCCCACCTCTTCTTTCAACCAGTTCCAGTGGTGATCCTGATGCATGTGAAAGAAAAAGAAAGCTGTATCATCATCTTTGAGTTTGCTAGCGACTTTGTTAATGTGACAAGGCTTGAGCTCGGTTGCAGATTCTTCATTGAATATCTTCATGGCTTCTTCTTGTTTGGGATGTTGCTCTAGTTTCATCTTTGCTATGATAAGCTTATCGCTTTCATTTGCCTCTGCCAACTTGATAGCTCAATCCATCGAGCTGGCTACAAGTTTGGGACCCGTTGTGCGTGATTGGACCGATGCTGAACCTCCCGGGTTAATTGGGCTTCGCTTACTTCGTACAAACCTCAGCTTGGGGGTTTCTTCATCTTCATCTTTGACAGGCTTCTTAGCAGGCCTTGCTCGAGTACCCTAGATGAAGACAAGTCAGTATGATAAGCAATAAACTGGATACATAATGATACCACTTACCTTCCCCTTCTGCCTTTTTAAAGGAGGTGGAAGTTGATCCTCAGATTCGGAATTTGAATCGGACTGTTTATAGCCTTGAGAATCCTTTTCACTAGACTTGTGAGCTGATGAAGGAGCTGATGAAGGATGAGGTAGATGCGATCATTGATTTGATGTGATAATAATAATTGAAATAAGTAGACGTACCTTCGTTGTTTGTTTCATGACCTGCATCATCGGGTGGAGGGGTAGGTGCTGCTTTTTGTTTCTTGCTCTGTGTCCCAAAACCTTCATCTCCATTGGCTTGTAAGTGTTTTTCAGGCATAATCGAGGCTACTGCTTGATACTGTGGAAACCCGGTGTTCTTGATAGGAATTGCATCAGTGTTTCCGGACTTAAGTTCAAAAGTAAGTAAATAAAATTGAAAGTAAGAAACAACAAAAGCTAATAAAAGAGATGATTTACCTTCTTGATCCATTCATCCCACCAGTCTTTAGTAGCCTTTACTGTTCCAGTGGTGTCATTGGTCCCTGGAGCACCTGACTGGTCTTTGATCTTGTCAAAAGCCTTGCATGTTGTCTTGAGCTGGTTTGAGATTGTACAGAACACAGTCAAATCGAAATCATGTGAAGAAGAAGTAAGAAGACAGAAAGAAGAAAGAAGAAAGAAGCAGAAGGAAAAAAAACCTTTTGAATGTGATTTTTAAATCGAGTTAATTTGTGGTTTGTTTTAAATTTTCTGTTACAGTTGTCACGCACTATCTTCCAGGCGTCCGACTTGATTCCACCGTCATTTCCTTTACCAATTGCAATTTGATTTGAGTATTCTTAAATGAAGTAAAGCGAGTCTTGTAGAGTCCATGCGCCAGAAGAGATTTCATCAGCTTCTTCTTTCTTCTTATCTTGCTTCTTCTTTTCATTAGATCGGTTTTCTGATTTTGATCGTGAACACCAACCAAGGCACGACTTGGTGTGTAGTTCCATGGAACAGAGTTGTGTAGTGAGATATAAGGATATGCTTGTAGAGGGGTGCAACCACGCTGCAGAGGTTTCCAAGGGGAACAGGAAATTGGACAATTTCTCTCAGCGCACCACGACACCCGCACAAGCAGTATCTTGCTATATCTTCGATACACAACTCATCTCGTTCTGATCTCGAAATATATATATTACATTTCAAATACCACCCACCCACCCAGGCAATGTTGGACACTGGGTTTTCCGGGAGCGAGAAAGAGATTTCTCACTCACGCAAAACCGGGTGAGCCGCCGGCGGCGCCCCTCCCGTACAAACTTAAACCAGGCATACTATGGATGCCAAGTTTAAGTAGGGTTGGTGTTAGAGATGTGATACATACATCAAGCACACACGGACTCCAGTAGAATGGATTTTTATTTTATTTTATTTTATCTTTTGATTTACTGTGGGTTTTTTTGATGTTGATGGCTTGATGATTGATTCATCTTCACTGCTGGTGACTGACTTCTCGTCGTTGCTAGACATTTTGATGTTGAAGAGTTTTCGATTGATTAGAAAGGTGATGATGGAGGAGTGAAAGAGAGTGAAAGGCAAAGAGGTAAAGGGTTTTGTACACTGTAGGGAACAAATCGTATGGTGTCATACAGACTTGTATGGTTTTATTCATATTTGTACCGTGGACGTGGACTTGTCCATTTTCATCGAAAAGATAGAAAGCGAGTTCTATGATGAGAATCAGCTAAAAGCTAATTCTCAAAATTGGGACAAAAATCGATTTTTTAAAGCATTCTACGATTTATAGAATGCGTCAAATTAAGAAAACAAACGCATTCTGTAGAATGCAATTTCTATAGTTCACAAAAAGCGATTTCTGCTCAGAAATCGCTTAAGTGAACGCGCTCTAAGAGAGAGATAGAGAAAAAGTACAAGAGAAAGAGGTAGAGGTAGAGAAAGAAAAGTTTGGAAGGAAAGGTTTGGTTTGGTTTGGTTGAGAGAAGTGGTGGTTTGGTGTTATTTAGAACACTTTGAATGATATCTTAAAGTAGAATGGTCTTTGGAGGGAGGTCACAGAGAGAGAGACAGTGTATTGAGGTTTTGATCGAGGTTTTGATTTGCTTAGTTGGCTGGATGATAGATGGAAGTGAAGTTTTGATCATTATGGTATGTGTAGGAAGTCTAGTTGATTGAGATTTTGGATTTTCTTGAAATTCAACCAAAAAGCTAAAAAAAAATCAAAATGACCATTGTTGACCTTTTGATCATAACCCTTTATACCATTGATTTACACCAAAAGCTTGACTAAAGTTGTCTACAAAACTTCATGGTAACTTTTTAGGGAGTTTGTGATAAGCTCTTTTTCAAATTGACTTTAAGGGCACATTTACTTAAGTGTTTTTTTGTGAGAAATTGCATACTGTAATTTGAAAAATCCCATTCTGTGGAATGTGTTTGATATATTATTTACCAGCATTCTGGAAATCACAGAATGCCTATAAAAATGCTTCTTTCATTGCTTTCCACAAATGTGATCATAATAATATCACATTCTGTGATTCTTTCACATCTCTTTCACCATCCCGTTTCAAGAAACTTGACCTGAATTTGGACAAGTCCCTGTCCATCAACAAACTTGGGTGAAGTCATATTTCACCATACACAATCAGATCACCTCACCCTTCCATACAGATTTGTCTCTATCATCAATCATCATCTTCCACCACATTCCACTATTGTCACCATCTTTCTTAAACTCAATCAACACCCAGCATGGATTGTTCTGAAGACAGGCTCAATGAAGAAGTCACCATTGTTCCATTGATTTCAAAATTGAAATTCAAACCTTGGTCAGAATCAAACTCAAAATCTCAACCCAAAGTTGACAAATCAATCAAATCCAAAGGTGACAAATCAAAGAAAGCTCAAGATAAGAAAGATCTCAAAGGAAATCTGCCGGTGGTGGCCCATCAATTCATAGTCACACCCTTTATCTTATTGACCAATTTAAACATCAGGTAGAAATTGGCAAAGGAAATGATGGTGGCCTTAAGACCAATGTGTGGAAACAGGTTCTTGATGATCACAACAATAAGTTCAACCTTGAAAAACCTTTGTCACAATTGAAGAATCACATTCAAAAGGTATGATAATTCCATTCTTTCATCTATGGTTCAATAACATTCATTCCTTTGTCATTTGTTTGAGGGTTTGGGATTTGGTTTCTTGTAGAAGGAATGTAAGGAATTGGACTATCAAATTGTTCTGGGGTATCAAAGGAATTTCAATTTTCATAAAAAGCCCCATAACCTGATTCAATTCATTGTCTTTAACTTCATTCAGGATTAGCTTCTGCATAAAGATGACAAAATCCTTTTCCTTCTAGATCATTATCTCTTTCTTTTTGAATTCAATGCCTTCATATATGTTACAATATGTAGTTGAAGAAAACCTTCAAGGCCTTTGTAAAAATTATGGACTCTTCTTGAGCTCCTAAAACCAATATGGACGTCACTGCTGAGGTACATGCTAAGAAGCATTGGTGGGATCACTGGATCAAAGCTGTAAGTTATTTCTTTTATTATTTACCCAATCTAAAATCTACAAAACAGGCTGGTAACAACAACACAAAAACAATTTGTAACAGTAATTTTCCAGCCTATGAAGCCATAGCAACCATCATACCAGAAAAGCATCCCAGAGCAAACAGAAATGAAGGCTCTGTAACTCCAAGCAAAAAGAAAATGTCTGCCTCACCATCATCTGCTGAATCAAATGAGGATGCAGAAGGTATGATTGTTTTGTTCTCTTCTACTTTACCACATACTGACTTCTCTCTCTTTTATTTTCTGACAGGTCACATTCAATTGGTAACCAACTCCAACAAAGATGAAGATCAATCCAACATCTCTGATTCAGAAAAGGATTTGGACCTTGAGGAGATCAGGGTAGCTTCTTTACAAAAGAAGAAGCCTGCTGTCAGTCTCTCATTTGATGTCTTTCAACCTTTCATCACAGCCCCCAATAACTACTCACTGGCAGCCTAGTACATTCCAGCAACCTCAACTTGTTTTTGATTTGTGTTTAATTTGTTTCTGATTTTTTTTAATTTGTTTTGAATTGGTTGTTCAACTTACATCAGGCGGTATTTGACAAGTTTTTGGATATATGTTGAGCAGTCACCAGGTATATCTTGACTGGACATTGTAATGTTCTTGACCCAGCATTGAACAGATCTCCAACAGTTGTTAACCCAATCTTGAAGAGATATGGGACATATATATATATATATATATATGAGTCATAATACAGTAGGCTCCTAGAAAACTGATACTTGTCAAAAGCAATACTCTGGAAAAACCAATACTTTTTGGGTCAAATGTATTTTATTTGCAGTAAGATGGGTTGGAAAACCAATAAATCTGTCAAACCCAATAAGCAATACTTTTTTTTGGCTTCCCAGGTTTAAACCCAATAATTTAGGTGGCTGTGCAACTTGTGGTTGTTGTTTTCTTGTGCTTTTTTCTGTTCTGTATGGTGGGTAGTGCCTAAACGTGTAAAATCAGGTATTTTGAGAAAAAAGTTTATGAAGCCCACAAAATTGATCCAATTTTGAAGCCAAGGGCAGATTTGGAATCCTCACATCGATAGGAATCCAAAATTGTATTGAACATGTTGTTTTTAACAATTTTATAGTAGAGAAAGTTCTTTTCATCCAATGGAGTTTTTGATAAATCAGCTTTTTTGGCTGTACTAACCGGCCCGACATTACACGCTTTTAGACACTACCCACTATACATGCTTTTTCATTGCAAAAGCTTCAATTCACATTCACAATTATAAGTTTTTGTATCATGCTTCCTAACACTGCGAAGATAATGTATTTCTCCGAGGTGAAAAATGATTACATTTAATGTACAAAATGATTAAAAGTGCATTAAGTCTGCATTAATTCTGCATTATTAATCATTTTGTGCATTATATGTAATCATTTTTCACCTTGGAGAAATACATTATCTTTGCAGTGTAAGGACCTCCCTCTATACAACATTTCTCACATTGAGAAAGGATTTGAAATGTTGAAATCCAAGAATTGAAATAACACGACACGGAAGTTATTCTACGTGGTCGAGTGGAAAAGATGAAGCCTGGACAGACAGGTCTAGTCGTGAGTTGTACGACTCAAAGGACTGAAGATGAAAACTTGGAGCGGAGTAAATCGACGCTCTTACCTGGACAGACAGGTCTAGTCGTGAGTTGTACGACTCAAAGGACTGAAGATGAAAACTTGGAGCGGAGTAAATTGACACTCTTACCTGCAACAGAGCAGGGATCAAAAGCAGCGGAAGGGCTACTGAAGGAGGTGAGTAAACGACTAAAACACTGATGTAAAAGAGAAAAAGGCTTACTCTGAGTTGACACGTTCCTAACGGTGAGGAACAAACTCAGAGCTCGAGAGAAGCCAGGTATATGAGGAAACAACAAAGAAGTGAAAAAGAGAGAAAAATTCAGACACTCTTAACAACTAACCCAAAAGGGAACAAGGCGCAAAGAATCAATGAAAATAATGTAACGCCTGTTCTCAAAGCATCAATAAGCTAAACATAATGTAGCACCTTCTCAGTTCAACTCTACACTCCTGATCCCAAAGCGGTAAGTTCATTCCTACAATGACCTTCTCCATGAAACCTGACTCCTGCTCTTCACCCTTCTACCATCCTACTACTTGATCTGTGATGTACTTGACCTTAACAAGAATGATGCTTGCTTAAAGCCTTTGAAAGAATTGATGAGCTCAGGAAAAAAACTTACTGAAGCTGAAGACCGGTTAATGGATCAATCAGCCAACCTTGTTGACAAGTGGAAGGTGGTGGAGCGCATCAAAGAAGTCAGAGATGTTGCTTGTGCTGCCATTGACCTTGACAAGGAGGAGAAGGCTGCATTGGAGGTTCTAATTCTCAAGGCTGATCAGACGTGTCCAGAGACATTAAAAGCAGTGAACAGGAGTCTATGAACTTTTCATTGTGATCAATTGAAGTTGTCTTTCTCAAGTGGACAATTTTTTGACCTTTGAACTGTGTTTCCAGAAAAGTGTAAAAATATAGAAACTTCAAAGCCAAACCCTTCCACCAAAAACAAAGTTGAAAATAAAAAAGCAAAAATTGTGAAGAAGGTCAACCCAACGCTTGATCAGTGAATCGAAATTCTAGACTGGCATCATGCTAATGGGGGCAAGCAAACTAAGACCACTCAAAGATTTAAAGAATTGTATCCCAAACTCTGATTTGGACAGCCTTGGCTTTTGGAATGGTTGAGGGAAGAGAAAGAGACCCAGTTCCAAGCCGCCTATAATTCTGGGGTTGGTCTGAACTCCAAGTGAATAACTTCAACCAAGCACCCTCAAGTTACTCAAGCACTTGAGATTTGGGTGACTCAGGCTGAACACTTGGGTCTTATCTTAACTGGCTCAGTGATGTGTACAATGTGGAATTGCTTTGCGGATCTCGTCAAGGTACCAGATGAAGACCAACTCCGTCTCTCTGAGGGATGGTTGACCAGTTTCAAGAGCCAAACGGGTCCGTGTTCCGTCAAACATCATGGTGAGGCTGGTTCAGCTTTGCCTGATACTGTTGCTGTAGAGAGGTCATGTGTGTGTGCAATCACTGATCTATATGATCTTGCCAATATCTATAATATGGATGAGACTGGCCTATTTTATGGGTACATCTATTTTACAATAATTTAGCCATTCTTTCATTTTTCTGATGTACCTTACCCTTATGTAGAATGCCACCAGACAAGGGATTAGCTTTCAATGCAAAGTCTGGGATCAAGCCAGACAAGCGTTGTCTGACGTATGCTTTTACAATCAATGTCGACAGATCCAACAAGTGCTGTCCTTTAATCATAGGAAAAGCTCAAAAACATGTATGCTTTCATGGGAAGACAGGCAAGCAACTCGGCTTCTACTATTGAAACAACACAAAATCTTGGATGCAGACTGGAATCTTTATTGAGTGGATTGAATCCTGGGATCAGGAGCTTAGATGGGAGGGCTACAATATATTATTTCTTGCAGACAACTTTTCCGGTCACTCGGTTGACCCAGACAGACCTTTAACAAACATCCATCTTGAACTCTTTGCTCCAAATCTTACATCTCATGCCCAACCACTTGATGTGGGTTATCATTTCCAACTTCAAGTGTCATTACCAATCCAAATTTATCAAATATGTGATTGATTGTTACGAGCTCCAAATCCCAATTGGTGAGATCTACAAGATTCATCAACTGGATGCTATGAAGCTTGCTTCTGAGGCATGGTTTAGGGTCTCCAACACAAAAATTGCAAACTGCTGGCAAAAGTCAGGTATTCTGTCCGCTTGAAATCCTGATGGATTGGTTAAGGGTCAAGATAATCATGCCCATCCTGAATATTTCAATTCAGATCCAATAATTGATGACAAAGCTACAGACACTTTAAGATCCGACTTGGATAGTCTTGAAAGGTGCAATCTTGTCCATAAACCAAACCAAATGTCACTCTCTGAGCTTCTCAATCCAATTGGCAAGCATTCAAGTGGTTTAGAAGAATGGACACCCGAAGAGATTGTTGAAAGCATAGAAGAAGAAATGAAAGAAAAGGATAAAGTTGAGATAACACCACCACCGCCTTGACCAACTCATCAAGAGTTCCTCAAAGCTTCAGAGATCATGTTGAGATTTATGGCCTATGAAGAAAATAATGTAGTTAAATGGTTTGAATGTGCCATTAGGGCCTCAGTTAGACATTACCGCTTAGTCCGTGCCCAAAGTGCCAAGCAGCAAAGCCTCACAAATTTCCTTTTCAAATATTCTTAGACTGTTGTTATATATCTTTGTCATAACCAATAATTTTGCTCCAATTTGATTTTTATTGGTTTTCTCAGAGTTTTGACAAAACCAATACTCTGTCAAACCCAATAGGATTGGCCTCAACTTTTCAAGTATTGGTTTTCTCAGAGTCTACTGTATTCTTCAGCAGCACTGATGTCTCTCAAGATATTTGATACAAATTGGCATCATCTACAAATCAAGAGTGTTCAAACAAAAAGGAAGGATACCCAAGTGCAATTAGGTCAGACCATCTGCAAAATCCTATAATGGTTCAGCAGCAATCATACATCCATATCAATGCATCCTCATCTTTTCCTTGCACACATCCCTGGTCAAACCACAAAGGTCAGTGAAAAGCAAAAACTCCATTCAATGCAAACTCACCAGATTCATCAATTCAACTGTTGAGAGTGTTCCATTTTGAATATCAAAAGCACCTTTTTTGTTCTTGATGACGGATAGCTGCCCAATGAACTTGCTGAACCCAATGACATGATAACCTCCATGCTTGTCATATAGCAACCAGGTGTTCAGCAAGTCCAGAGATAAACAGTACAGATGTTTGTGTTTGTCATTGTCAGAAAGGGGTACCAATGAATTGACAACAAGGAGCAGAATTTGTAGAGCCCAAACAAAACGTAAAATATAGAAAAGGGCTGTAAAAGCCTTTCTTGGACCACCCTTATAATGTACATGGCTCAATAGTTAGCAAGTTGGTTGCTTTTGCAAAACAAAATTTAATGCAACAATGGTGTATTTCTAGCTTACAAAATACATATGAAAAATATTGTAGAGGCATTCAAATCACAATAAAGAGAAAGCTATGACATATTAAATCATGGACAAGTCAAGACAACCAATTTCTGGAGAAAAAAGATTGGCACTGTTGATGGTATACTGTGACATGATGGGCCTGAAACACTCTGTTGAACATACAAATCTGCTACATTGAATCTTCACTTGATTTATTTCCTTTTTTCTCAGGCTCTGTTTAAAAATTCAGAGAGTGGATCGGTGAAGTAAAGATGGCATTGGTTCTTGGATAAGCCCAGCCAATAGTCACACCTGTGCAATCTGGGCAAAAGTCCATTGTGGTGTAATTATTATGCTGCAATCAATGATTTGTCCAAGTAACAAGGATGACAGGGGCTATCTGGGTTTTGAGTCAATATATAGGCCCATTGCAGTCCACTCTGGGGTTTTCCTTCTGGAAGGGTCATAAGCTCAAGCATTTTGAAAATGTGGTAATCCCCTATTGCAAGTATAAATATGTCCATACTTGATTAAGTACTGTTCCTTTTGGAAATGTATCAAATCAGTACTTATTTCCTTTGCTTTTCTCAGCATCCTAAATTGCTCAACTTAAATGATATTCACCTGTAGATTTCCATAGCATTCAAAACATCTGGAATTCTTAGTAAGATCAAAACATGACATGACAGCGCCCACAACCCAATTGGCTAGTTTTATTCAAGTTCAGTCTGGATGATCTTTTGACTGCTATTCAAGGCCAAACATGACAAATGATATTGGCTTGATATTGTTGTGGTATTGTTTTGATATTGGCTTGATATTGGCTTGAGGTAATGATACTCACTGGTCTGCCAGTGCCTAGTAAAATGACACTGTGAACACATGAAACACATTTAAAGGTAGATACAATGGATACTAGAAGATTAATCAACATGGACCTGTAAGCAAGCCATCACAGACACCTCCAGTGTGCTAAATGCCTCTATAAATGATGGTATCACTATTAACAACAGAAAATGTATGGTTATTTTGAATTGTGATGAAAAGTTGCATGGTTCTTTTCAATCAGGATGGAAATTTGTATCATTTTTTTGAATCAGGAAGAAAAGTTGAATTGAGATAAAAGAGAGTAAAAAGCAATGGGAAGCAAATATATATATCATGGGTCTCCAAAACGTAACTGACCAGAGAGGCAGCAAACACCGGGAGTACCGAAAGTGGCGAGTTGGGATTGCATCCTCTTACTTTTAAGATAAGATTGTCTTCTTTTCATTATTGTTTCCCAAATTCCAGATTTGACCATGGAAATTAATCTTGATTGCTCTGAACCGCGTATCTGAATACGTTCATTGAGAGCGAGGTCCCTTATGTCATCAACCCCGTGGGCGTTTTTCCAGTCTTTCAGGACAAGCTTTGTTTTGGTGCAATTGACCAACATCGCGATTGGCATGATGCCTGCCAACACGCATCTGGTCAATGGAATCTTACGAGACGGATATTGTGTTCGGCGTGCTTCGTTCGGTCTAGGTACAAGATCAAATTTCATCTGCTCCTGAAAGACTTCTAGCGCCTAAACTTGTCAAAGTCCGTCCCGCGCCTCACGATGATGAGGTTACAGTTGTTATCACCAAAGCCCTCTGACTGGCTCCCTGCAAGAACAATTGGGGCAGTTGACCCGGTACTTTGGTATTTTTTATGCCATGATGTTTCTTGAAAAGCCCATTTTTGGACTGTTCAGGTGTAGAGGAACCAAGAAATGGTACTCATGAACCTGTACAGCCACTTTTGCAAAAAGAAATTGATCTAAGACCCCAACCAGTCGGACCGCGGGCTGATTTGAGCCTGATGCAAGCCTAATACAGGCAGATTTCATGGCTTTACATAACTAGCTATGTACTTAACATCATAGTTAAGTCAGATTTATAGCATAAAAACCCACAAAAAATACAAAAGTTTGGTCAAAATTGGTGAAAACCCCCAAATTTTTGATTGTTTTGGCGAAATTAGGTGTTATTGGAACCCCCTGACCAGTCGGACCGGGGCCGGCCCCGGCCAAACCAGTCAGAGAGCTTTGGTGATAACAACTGTATGTAGCGCCCATCTATTTACACTGCAAAAATAATGTATTTTTCCCAGGTGAAAAATGATTGACATTAATGCACAAAATGATTAATAATGCAGAATTAATGCAGAAAAATGCAGAATTAATGCAGAATTAATGCATTTTTAATCATTTTGTGAAATAAATGTAATCATTTTTCACCTCGGAAAAATACATTATATTCGCAGTGTTAGAAGAGAGCAGGCAGGCCTCATCGAATGAGAAATCATACTACAGTCAAACCGGAAAAGCTTGACCGATTTTGCCCGCAAAACTCGAGCAAATTGGCGGGGAATTGGTGGCAAGCTTTTCCGGTTTGACTGTACATTTCTATAACTATTTTAATATGCAGGTCCTTGCAGGTCCTTGCCTGTCTCAGAACCGGGCTTCCTCGGCAACTTTTTGGATATCATAGTTTTATATGTATTCTGATTCTCTGCTGCTCAAATCCGATTGATTGCAAGGTGGCAGAGCGGGGATGTGCATGAGAAAGCTAAAAGCATTTGGCACTTGCTCTCGAAGTTATTCCTGCGATAAGAATTGAGTTTTATATACTTTTAAGATAGAAGGCCACTTTCCGTCGAGCATCGCAAGACTTGCTTGGCATCGTTTGCTGCGGGTGAGCCCATCCTTTGCCCTGCAATCGACTAAATTGCTCTTCTTGACGCCAGATCAGCGCGGACAATCTTGAGCTCGATGGGGCCCTACGCAGTGCCACATTGCCCGTTCACATTTGTGTTGATTATGTACATCAGGTCCTCAAAGCCGATAAGCCCGGCGGTTTATCATGATGATGAAGAGTACGTACATGTATACAGGACGCCAGCGAAGTAGGCCGGGCCGGAAGAGGGACTTAGTTAAGCTTAAAAATAACCCAAGATCAAGCTGGCAATCTCAGCGAGTATACAACATACTTCATGGTGAAAGATGAAGTGTAGTTTGAGGGTGTAGTGCTCTCGGTACACACTTTCAGCTCTGTTCAGGTCGAGTTACATCACTGAGTCGGTATGCTTCATGGTGAAAGATGAAGTTTCCTCAACTGGAACTGGTTGATGGATGACTCGATACCGCCACCGGGTGAGGTGAAGAACATCATTTGCCTATCTCTCCGAACGGTGCCAAAAGATCACGAGACAAGTGACACATTTGTTGATATCTTTTCGCGCTCCCACACATCTAGTTTCATGAACCGCGGTCTTGTACTTCACCCCCTGAACCCGCATCCTAACCCTTAATATCATCTTTTCCTCAGTCACTTGGTACACAAAGACCAGGTGCAGATTTACTGGTGTTCGTGGTGAAAACCAGTTGTTTTTCACGTTTTGTCTCGTCTCAAAATTGGATTATTCATCTAGCTGACACGCCATACGCAATGCGATTGGTGAAATGCGCAGTTTCTCCTTGTCGTGCCTCACATAGTTTCAGTGAGGCACAACATCATCCATTCTTCTATCACGATTCTATGATGAGCCTCTATGGATTAGTCAGACGAATTTCTAGACCTTCAAATCTCCTCACTATTTGATATTATCCCTGTCTGATATTCAGGATTTTGCTCGTTTGAGAGCGGTTATAGTCGCACCGCGTGCCAACTTTGCTGGTTGGCATGAGCTTTGTAATCTGATGCCACAGCTAAAAGCTATGGGTTTTGAAGTTACTTGGTACGACTTGAACTGGATGCGGGCAGATCCTTTTTTAGATAGGCACGCGAGTGGCATCTTGTAGCATGGCACTCGCGCTCTAAATAAAGTCAAGAACTGCTTCAAAAGTGGAAAACCTGCCAGCAGTGCGCGAGAATCTGAGAAAATTGCGCGGTATCCGAACCAAATTCTGATCAGGAGATTCACGTTGTTTTGACCTACTTAACGGGAGTGTGGTAGTCAATTGAAGTGCAATTTGAAGAAGTCCAAATTTGTGTGTTCCTCATTCAGAATGAGTGTCCATATGTACTGGTGTATTTCAGTATTTCACATTAATGTGATAATCAAGCTTGCGAGAAGAAGTTTCTTACATTCAACCATGTGACTTGCACCGAATCCTCCCCAAGCAAGACCGCATTCTACCACCGTCTGCCGGCATGGATAGCCATCTATCAGTCTGTCCGCGAGGTTTGTTGCGCTGTGGTTGTAATATGTAGCGGATTTACGTTCTTCGATCTCAAACTAGATGTCGAGTATCGTGCTGTCTCAATCTTCTTGAGGTACAAACACACTATTCTGAAAGTGTATGTCAACTTTGAGAAGCTGATCCACGAGTATTGGAGGATTACACCCCAGTTGATGTTTGTTGCGGAAATTGGAAGAGCTGATTTGTATTTAAAGACCTTCCTCTAGGACTGACTGCCCCATCGCCTCACCTCCCTCCCCTTCTTTGTGACCCTGAAATTTGCTGATTTCTCTCAATAATAAATAATCTTGTACGCTCTGCTTCTACTCAAAGTAACCTTTAATATCAACTCCCGATAATAATTCCAATATACTACACCCTTGGTCCCACGTGGGTCACCCCCCTGGGCTGAGATCCACAAATCAGCTAATCTTTGTAAGCTCCGTCTTCAAGCGCTTTATTTGCTCCATTTGCTCATCCTTATTTGTTACGCACATGTGCTATTTTCTCAATTTTCTTGGGGTGAACCCTTCCGCAGGTCTTGAAAATCTCTACTATTTAACCGACGCGAATCAACCAGCACCAATATCATCTTCAGCCTACAGCAAACCGAACTGGGAAATAAAAGCTCCATACTTCTCCTCGCAACACTCGCTTTTTACGACGGTCAGTGTCCATACTTATCACTGGCGTTTTTCATTAACTATGGATTGTCATTACGAAAAGAACCATATCAACGAGTCATCATACTGACAATAATCCTCCTATCAAGATATGAACCGATACACAATTGTGGCTGTCTTCATCGGCAGTCTCATGGCAAACGCAATGGCGAAGTCTTATAAAGCTAATTTCGATAGCGTTAACAGTCAGATGTCCGAGCTTTACCAACACATTGGGGACGTGCAAGCTATCGCGAGCAGCAGTGGGTAAGATCTATGTTTTGCACCTGCATCATGTCTTTTCGTTTGTCCTTGGTCCCTCTCAGAGGGTTATCTTTGTGAAACATCCTTTTACAAAGGACTCCCCAAGATTTAAATACGGTCTGACCTCAGCAAACTCATTCCCAGACGCCGACTCTCGCTGAGATTGTGTCCATTTGTCTAATCGACATCTTTTTTTCGCATAGACATTCTGAGATCCAAAAAAAATGTTCAGAAGCCAAAGACGCCTTAGACTTCGCTCAATCATCTTGGCAACAGATTTCAACCACTTATATTAACCGACCGTGGTTGGCGTCTGAAAATAGCTTAAGTTCAACGATAAAATCCCGACTGTCAGATTGCGGCAATATTCTCAAAGAAATCCAAGAGCACTCTGACGTCCAGTCAAACACAAACGCCTACTCAAGAACCGTACAAGCATGTCAGGCAAGTCTTTCCTCTACATGTGAACTGGCTGTTTCTCATTTGTTTTGAACTTCTAAAAACTTCTCAACTTAGACTATATATACCAAGTGCGTGTCCAGCTGTGACGGTATTTGGGACTGGCAACCTCCTTCTCCCCAACCGAGTGGCAGCTCCAATCGAAAGCTCAGGCGTAGTCTATATGGAGAACAAGTTCCTGCCTGTCGTAAGTTGCATTTCACCACTTGTCGTCATCAAGGTCCGCGTTTGGTAGCTGAACTGCGATTGTGTCACTCCACGGCCCCTGCCGGTTCTCGTATATCGTCACTTGCGATAGCTAACAACGAAACAGCATGTCCCATCTCGCATCTTTCCTTGGGATTTGAATGTATCGATGTAAATCAGAGCATTCCACTTAGAACTCACCTGATTGCCGTGATTTCATCCTTGGTATTCAGTTGCTAACACCGCTACTCTTCCTTTACTGGTGTCCCCTACTGACAGACCAACCTCGAGCTGGCAAGTTGCGGCGGATGTGTCACGAAGGGAGAAGGTGAGAATTGCCTTTCTATCACTGGGGCTGCCGGTGTCGGATGTCTGGAAGGCAAATGTGTAAGTCAAGACTTCCTACCTTCTTTGGTTTCGGTGGACTTCAATTGATTCACTTACCTGGTTTCCTGATACTTTGAACCTTTTTTGATAGGTCGTATTCTCCGCCGAAAGCGGGTATTACCTTGGGCAACAAGGCCGACCTCTTCGTCGGAGGAGAATGCTTTGAATACACGGGTTGTAGAATACTTCTCTAACCAAGTCTTCCACTTTCCCCAAATGAGCCCTAGCCTTGATAAGGTCTCAACGCCCCTTTCTGCAAGCTTGTACAGCACAACGAAAGGTTCCGATCTGATCAGCACACCGCACATTCGCTCTATTTTTCTCTTGGTTTCTACGCGCCTCTTTCAAGGCCGATCGTGATGACTGTAGGATTTGCGCAACTACAACTCCCCTGGCTGTTCGAAGCTATATTTGTGACTTCATGTGTTTTCTCAGTCAGCCTTAGTCTTTGTTGTTTCTCTTGATATGCAATTTTTAGTATCATTCTCTCCAAGCAAAAACATCAGCGAGCAGCTTAACCCTCCTGACAGGTGTTGACATTGAGCAGCTTTCATTCAACATGAGTCATTCACACGGAGATTGCTACACAGGGGTGGAAGCTATGTTTTGAGCTCATGGCACAGTACCACCGGATTCCTTTTTTCTCATGGAATAGAAATAATAGTGGAACATGTTTCCTAGCTCGGTAGTTTCGACTGACCAGATACCCGGCCTTTCTAGGTGTCGTTTGCGGAAGTGGGGTTGACCGAAGGTGATGTATAGGAACACACCCCCTGGTTTTAAGATCCTACCCATTCATGAATTTCAGTTACCAATGATATCGGAATCCCTTCGCTGAATCGGGCATATCATGGAATCGGATACATACCGCATTACTTCATCGACCTCCCTTTTGCAATTTTCGATCACTTCCGCAGAAGGCTCCTGGAAAGATCAGGGATATAAGAAGGTAGGAAATCCAAGGGAAAACGTGTGGAAACATCATTTACCCAGACGTCGCCCTTCGAGCACATCAGTGCATCCATCGTGCCTAACATGCCAAGCGGCTCGTTAGCGAGGAAAAGTGGCAAAAGATTGTTATAGACCAGAGGAGTTACACTACCTTTATCGATAGCTACGTCAAATGAAGCAGATTCAAATGGTAGCTCACGTACATCCGCTTGTACCCCTATCAAATTTATACCAAGCTCTTCAGTCACAGTAGGCCAATGTCCATACAAGAGGGTCACATACACGTCATTTCGGGATGTTCTGTGCGCATGCGCTCGACCAACACTTGAGAAATGTCCACATTCACCACGGAGTGATAACCAGCCTCATACATATCTTGGGACAGAGCTGTACCCGGAACGATCACTCAATATGAAGGTGAATGACACAGGCATGGCAGTATGTAGTACTCAACTAGAGTTACCACAGCCAAGAACGCATATCTTGGCTTCGGGAAGCGGCACGTGTTGTTGGATAAGGTCGGATAGCTCAGAATAACTTTGAAACCAATCGAAATGGCTTCCGGCAGGCTCTTGACTATAGCGCTCATCCCAGTAAGCAGCTGAGCCATAGCTCTCGTTATCCTAGAAATCTCATCACATAAGGCGGGTGGGTAGTTTGAAAAGGTCAATGTCTTGGTTCGTTGCGTAGGTTTGAAGCTGTCCAAGAATCGCCCACCGGCGGTAATCCGATATTTGCCATGAAAAAACGCTGGATGTTGATAAGATCACTTCGCCTCCGGGGTAACAGACAACCGACTCACCGAGCACCTCCGAGCACCGACTTGAATTGAAAAAATCAGATCACGCGGTATAAGCATATTATGATCCGATCAAGCGGTATTCTTATGTAAGATACCCGATGATGCAAGTTCCCTTGCCAAGACTGCAATTACGGTACTCAAAGCTGTGTATATGTAGTTTTGTGTGTATAGTTTTTTTTGCCCAAATATACTTTTTTTAAAAAAACTACATAGCTTTGAGGACCCCATATGTATATCTGTGTTTGTTGATCAGATGCTGGTGGCTAAACTGTCAACCAAAATATAAATTGCGCAGGTTTTGTATAGTTGCAAAAAAAGTATATTTGGGCCAAAAAAACTATACACACAGAACTATGCACAGCTTTGAGTACCGTAAATGATTGAATTGAGCAACCTGAGCTGCAAGAATGTGATCAATGAGTCGGGGGAGTTCTCTCTTGAATGATCAACTTGGAAAGTTGTTCTGACTCTTTTAGAAGCCCAAGTGCATATGCTTAGCTAGGGTATATTGAGTATCCTGATTAGTTCTCAAAGCAGTCACTCTGGGCTTTTTGTGACAACTGCATCTTTGAATCATTACCCATTCTCTTCAAATTCTTTGAAAAATGTGATCTGGGTCTGTGTGAATCAGGGGAACAGAAAAAACATCACAATCCTACTATCAACTTGTGGCCCTGGGGTTTGATTTGAAATTGTGGAAATCTCTACACAATTTCCAAGAAGACTGGGCAGGTTATGTGACAAAGGAGAACAGTGTGCTATATTGAGCCTGAATATTGCACAATCAACACAAATATGATTGTAACTAAGCTCAAAAACACTGAACCTCATGCAAGGAAGGCAGATATGCCAAAGCCAGAAAGATACAATCAGATGGCAAGGACATACTGGAAACCTCCCCTATATTTCAAGTGACAATGATTGTGCCCAAGGAGTAGCTTATAGAAACCAGTGCTTCTTTTTGGTCCTTGGTTGTTTTGAGCAGGTGTATAATTTCCTTAAATGGGCAAATCATGTCAATTGGAACCATTGGTGCAAAAAATGATTTTTACTCTATATAATTTGTGATTTTAATGAGCCCTTTCTGACTTTCTGATGATCCTTCCTTGCTAACCAATTTTCTTTAAACATATAATCTAGCCAGGAATTTAAGTTATTCAAAAGAACATGCCTGGCCAAACATGATCACAGAAACCTTTATGTGGTGAAATATAAATATAAGTAATACCTCTCTTGTTCAATACAATTATCTGGGATACAAGGTTGTGTCCTTTTTGACGTGACTAGACTGGAGCAACTGTATATGCCTCAATACACCAGGGGGTAAGTGACACGTTCCAAAAGTAGGATCGATAGCGTTACGGACACGTTACGACATTTCAATTGTTTTGGAACGTGTCCGGGAGGTGTCCAGGTTTTACGGAACAGAAACACTGCCATCACGTAGCAGTCACCAAAAAGCAGGCTGTATTCAAGAGTGCTGGACCCATTGATTGACAGCTCAGCCGAGCAAAGAATGACAAGGTCAAACACATCGCATCACAACCAGATGGTTGCACTTGGGTCAAGGTATTGTCTCATCCGAGTCTTGACCAACCTTCATACCATCTGTGACTATGATTTTTGGTCGTTTTGAACCCACAAAAACCAGTGAAAATGACTGATTGTCACACGGTTCTCCTCATTTCGTTACCGGAACCGCTTTGTCTTGGTTCTTGCAACAGGATTCCTGGACACGTTTCCAGAACGATCCGAGGCTGAGGAAGTTTACCCCCTGGTGTAGGCTCACTGTGGTGTCACATTCATTAAATTTGACATCCATTTCAATTATCAATATGTTAGGTTTTCATTTCTCATCCTTTTCCTTTTGTCATTTCTTAAGTGTTCTCCTTCCACTCTTCTTGTTTCTACTTAATTATTATTCTTGTATTGGGTTCCTTAGCTTTTACTACAACTGACTGTTCTAACACACAAAAAAACCTACACTGGTTACTAAACTACTTGCTATGTCTACTTAGGTTGCCCAAGTTTCATAGCGTGTGTGTGGGGGGCGGCCTATGGCCTGCGGGTCTCGTAACGGTATAGGCTCTCTGTGTGGCAGGGTCCAGGGGCGGGTGGGAGGAAAAGAAAAAGTTTCACAATGAAAACCGAGATTGCCTTCTAGTTGGGTTTAGCTTCTAGTTATGTTTGTTGAGATTATTCAGGATGAGGTTACAGATTTTTCCGAGGGAATTTCAAATCTGTAACTCTCACTGCTACGTGTTCGTCTTCAGTTAGTCCGGTACCGGGTCTACCATGGTCCGTTTATCTCTCTTTCTATGGAACTGTACAGGTGCCGTCGTTCCTTTGGGCACCTGTACCATTCATAAGTATGTACATAGTTTGAAAAGGTTTGAAATAATTTGAGAAAGCCGTGACATGACAGGACATGACCTATGCAGTTGTTCAAATTTACAAAACTGACAGGCAATACTTGCCTGTGTCAAGGAAGGACGAGGATCAGATATGGATCAGGACTAAACTCATGGCTCGGTCGCGAGCGACAGCGTGGGACTCTGATGAGTTTAGATCAGGACGTTGGGAGACGAAATATGTGTGAACTCCAATTAAGTTACAGATTGAGATTCTGTCGGTTTGACTTTATCGCGCATGGAGGCGCAAAATTCAAGCTTGGCTTTAGCCTCTGCATAGACACCCCGCACGCGCAAAGATGATTCTAAAGTCAAGGAAGTTATGAGGTTACACCACGAAGACGCTTTTGAGCGGAAGGACGTCGGGATTGTCCGAGATCATATGCTTCCGTCGGCACCCCCGTTTGGGCTGTCCTCTGGATGTCAGTGCGTGCGGACGTCCGCAGCACACACTCAGGATGCCAGGTTGGGCCTACGTTTAAATAAGAACACCCTTGGAAGCCCGTGGGATGTCCCAAATTTTGATTCCGACCCGGGCTCCTTGGATCAGTTTCGTCAGGATATCCCTTCCCCTGCAAAAAATCCTGATGTCCCTAGGACATCAGCATGTCCTTGTGGTGTATGAGGTTATGAGAGACCCCTCTTTGGAGGGCGCGGACAAGACGGGACATTCGGTCAAGGACTCATTCATTTCACCTAGCCTCATTTGCTACCAGCTGGGGACTCTATATGAAATGCCGACTGAAAGGAAGTTAGTCAAGCCAATACAATGTCAGTCAAATAGACCGCACCTATGGAAGCAGCGAAGGCCTATAAGATATGTATTTTGATTTTACCAAACATGATGTACAGTCGATTGCAGAAAGCTTGGAAACTTTTGCCCGCCAAACTTGGGCAAATTGGAGTGGAATTCTTTCCAAGCTTTGTGAAATTGACTGTAGATGATCTTGGCTCACCTATATGCCAGCCGATTTAGATTTTAATCGGGAGCTCGAAATTGTAACACCGCAACGGGAATGCTTTCCGACGCAGTTGCCTTGTCAGGAACTTTCATGCGGCGGTGACCTCTCAACCAAATCGAACCATTGCTCTGTATACCAAACCGCGCAAGCAGCCACCCACTTCCTGTTGCACTACAGACGTGACTGAAGCAATTTCCACCCTTATGCACAGAATTACTTAACTCAAGACATCATACACAGAATTAACTTAACACAGTCAGCTCTTGCAATACCGCGAGCGAGGGAAGGAAAAAAATCGAAATAATTTCAGCCTGGAACATATGGATGCACGACAGCACCAAGCCTGCAGGATGATTTCTGCAAATGGAAAAGCTCCTTGAACCTTTGTGACCCAGAGATTGCTACTTCATCGATATATTAGTAGGTGATACAAAGATAAGATATCGCTGTAGAGCGGGACGGCGGAGAACAGAATCTCGAATAAGACGCGCTAGTTGGTATATGTTTAAAGATAATGCAATCAAATTCCCTACCGCATTTATATCAGACTTTGTATCTGGAAAGGAACGGAACATCTGAAGAGGGACCTGTATCTTTCCTCACCCGAATATTCATTAGTCGACACGGGTAGCGAGCTACTCTCTTCGAGATCATACGTTACCTTTTGTCGAAATCTGATCTGTCCGCAAAGGTAAGACTAGCTATTGTTGACATCTCTCGTCCAACTTGCCTGATGCTACAAATGCTAGGCAGGATTAATTGCATTTGGTCACCTACGGCAAACCACGGTTCTTGTTAAACGCCAATTGAACGTGACAACTTTCGTCCCGTTTGAATCGCGTGTGTTGATTCAACGACGAAACAGAGATTTTGTTTATCGAATATTTGGAGGAACTCCATTAGATTATGAGCATCTGGCCAAAATGGCGGACTTGAACCCTTCTCGTGAATAGTTGAGACTTGCCCGATTGTGTGCCAATCCAGTCAGCGCAGGTGGGGCCCGACAACATCGCTCTCCAGCCCGCCTCAAGCCCTTTGTAAATTCAGGAATCGCGCGCACTCATGACGCTTGAACCCCAGTTGAAATGAACCTGATCAGCGTTTCTTGACTCAGTTGAGAGCTGGATGACACATTTGCCTAGAACTTGAAACGGTGACCATTGCTCGCAGCTAATTTCAAGTACAGAATGGAATCAACTTACGTTTTGACGCGATCACTCAACCCAGGATAGCCAGACGCACTTTGTATCTGACCGAATGGTGGACTAATCCAGGCAGGTCTGCTCCGGACTCTGCATCTCACAGATGATACATAGAGTTTGGAATTTGCATGGACCATTATGGTCCATCGGCAGCAGACAACTCGTGCGATCTTTGCAGTGAGCTGGTGAGAGCACATCAAGGATACAGCCGCGACACCGTTCATGATTCATGAACCACCATCCCAACCTCTTCTTTATAAGCTTCGTACGCACCGCTACGCACCGACATTTGTATTTCATTGCCCATTGCATCCATTCTCTCATACTGTCATCCAATCCCAAGTTCTTTTATTAAACCCTCGGTGACAATTTCCTTTCTCACACTACATCATCAATTACATATACATCGTTTTTCTCCTAGGCAGCCAGCCTTTTTCTAACCACATACATAATTCACAATTCATAAAGCTGCACGAATCTCCCCAACTTCATAGCTCCTTTTCATCCCATCGTTCCTCATATACATATACAACACCCCCAATTTCACCCTTTGAGTCCTTTTCTTTTGAGCACATTCGTTTATACAATCTTCGTCATGCAATTCTCCGCCTTCCTCGTTTTCGCTATCGCCTCGTGTCAGTCCATCCTGTCCTCACGACGCATCGTAGACCACGACTAACCCATATCTTTCCCAACAGTCGTCTGTTTCGCACAGGCTAAAACTTTTCCCAATGGACCTTCCGTTTTACGAAGATCTGCACACAAGGGCTCTAAGTTCAGGTTTGCTGTCGTTTATCACGAGCTCCACGTTTTCTCCAACTAACCCTTGTCTGTCAACCCATTAGTCATCTTCAGGTATCAAAGAGGCAGTTGTTAGAGCGATCGCACGAAAAACGCTCGCCCGAGCCTACCCCTACATCAGCCAATGGCGACAGTGAATCGCGTCGCTTTCGACGTCAGTCAGACTCAAGCGCCTCCCTGCGAAACAAGATCTACCAATATCTCACCGACTGCCACTCCGGAATACAAGCACGAGTTGCAAACATTCAAAGCCTTTGTGCTGCTACGACCCAAGAGAACGCTCAACAGACCGCATGGAAGATTGTGGCTGAATTGCAGGCAATCTTGGCACTTTTGGTTTCTTGCGTTGCCAGGATCAAAGGATGCCCTGACGAACCGACTCCTAGTGCTGTACCAGGAGTAAATACTTCATGTGTACGTAGCGCAGCGACTAATGATTAGCTTGGATGGTTTGCTAATTGTCTTTGGCATCGCAGGCGCAAATCGCTCAATTAGTTTATCAAATAATGGTATTGCTCAAAACTTGCCTCAAGCAAATCGGGACAACTGGCCGCCAATTCAGCGTAATTCATAGCACTTGTAGCGGTATGTGCGCTTCATCTTTTTCTCAGGACTCCACTTACTGATTTTATCCTTCTCACAGACACATTGAATCAAGTTTCTGGCAGTCTTTCAAACTGCGTTTCAGCCATTGGAACGTTGGTGCCCGATTTGTATAGCCAAGTCACTGGAATGCTCGGTGGTCAAAACATGCCACAATTCTTTCACTCTTTAGGATACGGAATGGACCAAGTCTTGAGCGCCCTTCAATCTCCAGCATGAGTTACAATTCAATAGGACGTCGTTAGTCGCTACTTATAACAATATCAATGTTAACATATTATTTATATGAGATCTACACCTCATGAATGTTTTTACACTTCAACCTTTCTTCTTTACAACTTTGATCCTTGTGAATCTTTTCTTGCCTTTGTCTCTATGGCTATATTGTTTTGCAATCACACAATTATGCCCTTAGTTGATTCACATCGTTCCCCGGACCATTGCTGCTCAAATCTCTCTCTCCCCATCCCCTATTTTCTTGAATACTTGAAACCTTTATTTTGCGCTACTATATTGTCAACTCTAATGATCACATTTGTCAATGAGCACCTTGAATTGCCATGTGTGTCAAGCCTTCAAATGCCAACACAATCCTTTTTTCCTTGTTGGAGAACGTCCAATACGAAAAATGTTGTTTGGCCACTTATATGCCCAATCCAGCAAGAAGTTGATTATACACACATCCTCCGGTTTCATATCGGGGAGGCTCCACGAGTTATAGAAGTCTGTGTCATGTATTCCAACTGAATGAGTTCACTTAACCACAAATCATCGGTAACAAGTCCTGGGTTTCCTATGTTTTCAATGAGGTACATCAGATGTCCATTGCAATCCATACCTTTTGTAAAAAAACAACAATCAATGCCTTGACGACGTAAATTCCCGTCCTGAATCTTTTAGTAGGCACCATACTCGTTTATGCTCGATTAGATTTCTTCGGGTATCAGACAAGGTCGCATGTAAAGTGGTTCATCGACAAATTTGTCTTCATTAGGGGGGCTCAAGTCCAATTTTTTACCACTTGTATCGTGAAAAACTTTTCCCAAATTTCTATAAGTAGCAAATTTGCGTGAATTTACTGCCCAGAAGGAGATCCGAAAGATTTTTTTTACGAATTGGGAGAAGTTTTTACAGCATGGTACCGTAAAAAACTTTCCCCAATTTTTTAAGAAAGGGCTGTAAATATTTCAACTTGAGCCCCCTTATTTACAGCCTGAATTTAAATTTTACGTCAGTCAGGTCAAGTTTTGTCGGTTAGAGTCATGGTATCCAATTGCATTTCCCTGGTTTAAGTAAGATAGGCCAAACTGAAGAACATTCAACACACAAAGCACTTTGATTTTGTACGTCCTTCTTACATGAACTTCTAAAATCATACTGGCAAAACAGCAAAAGAGAGAAAAGTATAATGACATAGTGTTAAGGATTGGAAATCATTCCTGGTAAAGTGTCAAGGAAATTATGTAGAAGGAAGAATTTTTTTGAGAATTAGAAATAGCTGATATTTGATATACTAACCAAAGCATCTAGATGTTCTCAGAAGGAATATGAACCTCCTATGTTTTCTATGTTTTATAATCTATTGTCTTTCTGGAATGATGATTTGTGCACAGTTTTGCTTGATTCTTATTTCATTTCTCTAGTTCATTTTCATCTAATATCTTTCATATCATGTAACTTAATCATCCAAGAATTCTAATAACACACAGAACAACTACAAAGATCACCACGACGTCACAAACAGCCTTGTTGAGAATAACTGACTCAGGAGGAGACAGCTACCTAGCTTTTGTTAGAAGGTAATTCAATTGATTGATTGTCAAACTCAAACAAATGAAAACATATCTATTAATCTTTCTTTCAATTGTGGACAATAGTAGGGGTAATCCATTAACCCTAAAACTTACTTATACACAATGAGTTCATACCTGTGTTGATCTTGTTTTAGGTATGTACTTGACATTTGTCTACAACAATTTTCTTTCATTACAGTCAAACCTCTGAAATCCGGTGGGCTTGGTGGACGCCTTTTGGACCGGATAGCAGAGGTTATTGGATTTTAGAGTTGAACTCCCTGCTAAAAACCCAGCTTGGTGGACCAAAATTTGACCACATATCAGAGGTTATCGGATTTTCGAGGACCAGATTGCAGAGGTTTGACTGTACATGCTATGGTACTGATTTTATTGTTGTAGTTGTTTTGTGTTTATATGTGTTAATTTGAGTTGCTACAATCCAATATCTTTCAATACATCCACAAATATTTGTAGACAACATGTAAGGAAATTGAGTCATGAATGTACCAAATTATGAGGCAAAAGATGGATGCTCTTCATCTCATAGTAGATTCAACAAAGCTCAGATTTGAAGGGACTCATATGACGGAAAGGTGCTTTTGGTTAGAATAATTTGAAACCCATTGATACAAAGCATCAAACTTCACTAGCAGATAGGCTTATGATATATCAATTGGAAAATTCATGGAAGAGCAAAAAGGGAAGCATGGGTACTGTGCCTACCACGTGTTCCAGAAGATGTACTGCACAACATGAAACTGGAAGAGGAGTATATAACATGTGGAGAAAGGTGTATATGACTCCTTGACACTGACAAATTCCACTGAATTTCTTGGTGTTTAATCCTCTTCATTCTTTTCATTCCCCCTTAGAATCCAAAGACAGATTCATTAAGATTATGATTGATTCATCCACTCAGTAGTGATAATCAATCTATTCTCCAAAAAAATGAATATTCATGTCTGGTGTTTTCTGATACAGTCAATAAGTCTACAATATCTCCATGCTATTACGGTCAACTACAATGATATAAGAAAACCATACCACTTGCAACAAACATTAGGCCAGACAAAAGGTGGGCCAGCACATCTATACGGGTAATTATTTGTAAAGGTTTTGGAGCTCATCTTTACCCTTGTATCCTGTTTAAATCAGTCAATCTTAGTGGTAGAGAGGCTAAAGATTACTGGCAAAAGTTTACAAAACAATCATATCACAACCTATATCCTAACTTTACAAAATCACAATCTGATGAAATCTTGAAGTTCTGGAGAGAAGGTGAGTGGTCCAAAAGGTTTCTTACAGGAAAATACTGCATTCATTATGGTGATCCCATCCAGGCTGATTGTATCTACCAGGTTATAATCACAGACAAGGACTGTACTATGATCTATTTTCAGATGTATGGTTGATAGCCAGCATGAATGACCTGATTGTATCAGATGAGGCTAGCTGGAAGGACAGGATGAAGGAGATATTTGACTTAGCTGGACGGCATGTGGCTATACAACAGCCCCAGTTGTTCCTTCGGCTTTCACAAATACTGATCCAGTTTATTGCATTGAGAGAGGTTCCATTGAATGTGGTGCAACTGATTCATCTACGTTTGCTAGAGTTTTACCAGATGGAATGTGCCCAATCAGACCAACCAGTTGAAGCCAAGGCCTCAAGGGTTACAGAAACACTGAGACTGTATGAAAAGAAATACAAAGAGTGTATAGGGAGGCTTACACCTGGGGAGTGAGTAAATCTCTGTGCAGTCCTTGAATGATTCTTTGCTAACATAGTTTCAAAACAAATATGAATCCGTCAGAGAGCTTGACAATTTTGTATCAATGCAGAAAGGACTGGTCAGATTTGGCATATCACTTGCTGGTGATTGGTCTCCTGAAGATCAGAAATCACTTTTTCTGTTCTGGATTTCTGGTGAGTCACCCATACAATCTTAATTTAGAATGTTTTGTTAATTCTGGAGTGGATGACCACAAAAAGACAGCATGTTACCGTACTTCCAGGTGAAGAAGAATCCACATCTACAATTTGTTTTGGAAACTCAGTTGGTGCAGACCCAATTTATTGAACAGGTGAAGGCTATAAAATTTGCCACTCGTGACTATCACCCAGTGGCACATCTGTTTTCTACCAATTCTATCGCCAAGTTAAGGGAATGGTCTGAGGTTGTGGAAGATCACATCAAGTCTCTTGCTGATGTCAATGACAGGAGAGTTTTATGTTTACTTTCAACAAATTTTGTCCATGACTTCAGACTGAGGTTATATGCAACCCACAGTGTTCTCAAGGATTTTGTTGCTGCACAGGAGCTGATTAAACCATATGGAGTGGAGGTACCACAGAACATGTGCAAGACTGATCAAATAAAGGTCATCCGGTTCTGGTCAATTAGTGAGTTGACCTCCTTGGGTTCTTGAAATCTTTATACCACTTATGTTTTCCATCTTTGGAGATGTTGAGGTATTCCTGATGATTAAAAGTCTTGAAAAGACAAAACCTATCCAAAGAACTATAGAAAGCTTGGTGGTGAAGGACTTTGATGAGGTTTCCCAAATTATGAGGAAATTTCTGGATCAAGTTCCAGAGTTTTCCTGTTTGGTGAATAAGCCTGCTCTGGTTCAGTTCCTACAGTACTACTTAAAGGCTACTGAATCTGATGAAAACAGAGCAATTGTTGAAGAGGCTTTGAAAAAGTTCATCAAATCAGTTCAAAAGCAATCAGCTAAATGGAGATATCATCTGAAATCTACAGTAGGTTTAGTGCAAGGTTTCAATCCACTTTCAATTGTAAGACAGATCCCCTCAATCGGAAAACAAGATGGATGAGCAGGTTGGTTGGTGTATGAGTCAGAAGAACAGCCACATTTCTTAGCTTCCATCATTTTTCCATTCCACAAATTTTACTCTAGAATATTCAGTCTACTCTTCAATGTCAAACATTTATTGACACCAAAAAGGGCATCATACGATCCCAATAGATCAAATGAAAGAACCCCAAGAGGATGATTGAAATGAATCCTTCTTATCATACTGTGAACAAGTCTGACTCACCGTGCAGAGAGAAGCGTGGAGCAGAGCGCTGCACTTGGAGCTGCCGCCATGCAGCCCGGGGGCAACACTGCCACCTATACTTTACTTTTTTACAGTAAAGTATTGTATTGTACCTTTTTCACAGTATCTGTATTGGCCATACTGTACTGGATGGTCTGTGACATAGTATTGTAGGATCCAATACTGTATCCCGTAGAGTACCAGTGTGGCCAATACTTTACCAGTTACGCTTGGGTTGAGTATCCAGTATATGTCAGTACATTTCCAGTATTGACTTATAAGCCAACATTGGAGCTCATCTTGAGTTCCATTGCCTCATAAACCTCCTATTGACTCCACCACCACCCTTGCGTGGCGCTTCAAGTTTGATTCAAGTTCCATGGGGTGTTTCACGTCATGGGCTTGAGCTTTTTTAGCACCCCACGTAGCGCTGGAAGACATCATGGACCCTGTACTTGACAGTTTCAAGGTCCAAGTAAGCAACTTCTTGATCAACCATCTGCTATAACTTCAAGAAAGACTTGATCTGACCATCTTTTCACCAAAACCCCCATCTGCTCCTCCCAATACATCTTATTAGAAATACCAGAATAATCCACATTCCAGAATATCTTCTGTTTCTAATTGAAAAAGTACCCCTGTCTCCTCTGTCAAACCCTCCTTTACAGCACAATCAGCTGCAGGAGATCCCCCCCACATTGACAAAGCACCCAAGTAACACCATTTTGTTGCTAGTCCTGAATGACTATACCACCCACAGAATCTCAAAGATCTATAATACTATCTGACTCCAATGTCTCAGTCCATGTTGTTGAAAAGAAGAAGAAGGGAAAGCACCCTCAAACCAGAGAAGACCATGGTGACGCTCAAAGACGTTCAAAGTCAGGAAACATTTTGTACTATCCTTTAAGTTTATCTTTGAATCTTTACTGATGTTGTTGGTATTATCATAGACAGATTCCTTGCCAAAGTCTCCTAAGAAAACAGGAATCAAGTTGGACTTAGCTCAAGACTCTGAGCATGAAGAAATCAAGGTCAAACCAGGAAAGAAAAAAGAGGATGAGCCAAAGAAGGTCTATGACTACATCAAGGATTACTTTGGACCAGCTTATCTGGGTGTAAATGATGTGAGTTTTTCTATTCTTTTCTTTGAACATCTCTCTCTTTCAGATTCAAAGAACTCATGTGAGTCTTGCTTATCTAGCCAAACAAAGGACCCTTCAATTTGTACAGCTGGAAATATTGTGGCAAGGAGGTCCGTGGAGGTGGAAGCTCACCCAATACCGCAAGCGCACCACACTATATTGTGCTTGCGGTGCGGTTGCGTAGTGCTTTTTGGCGCCGCAATAGCAATGCTATACATTGCGGTGCCAGAGCACCGCAACCCGGGTTCAAAAAACCCGTTGCTCAGAAACCCGCACCACAATTGCCATTGGTTTTGGACAGTCATTTAGGGCAAATATTGTGCACTTTCCACAATTTGCCCTACCGCTCCGCAACCTTGAAATCAAAAAAAACATCCGCATTGTGAAGTGGTTGCGGAGCGGGATATTGCACTGAATACGCAACACAATGGAAACAGGTCAAAATCCATTGTGTTGCGTAGCGCTTGCGGTGTTGGCTCACCAGCCAACATGTTGGCCCAGAGAAGGTTTTAAACAGCCTGGCAAATTGGGACAATCAGGCTGCAAGCAAAGGGATTCAGTAATTGCTGCTGGTTGTAACCTTCCCCTGAATATTGCTGACAAACGCAAACAACGACATGAACAACAAGAAGGGGCTGCAGAAACCAGCCAGGCTTCTCTTGATCATTATGTTCAAAAAGGTGCATCTTTGTTCTCAAACTTGATGTTGAAGCAAATGGTAGGTTATTGGGCTGTGAGACCTTCTCAGCCTTGGTTAAGAATCAAAGATGAGACTCTTTGTGCCTTCTTTTGATACATGAATCCTGCGGCTCAGCTCTTTGGCCAGACTTGGTGTTACAAATCTGTCAGAGCAGGGTAGATAAAGTTCAGAACAGAACTCTATGAACTACAGTCGCCTCTGCGAGAACCGATACATGACAAAACCAATAATCATGCAAAACCAATACTTTTTTGAGCAAATAAATCTTCATTTTTAGTGAATTTTGCTCTGAGAAAACAGATACTCGGTGAAAACCAATAGCTTTGGACCCAATTCTTTGGGTATTGGTTTTCACAGAGGTGACTGTATATCAAATCCCACAATCAGAGTTTAACTCACCTGTCAGAGCAGGGTAGATAAAGTTCAGAACAGAACTCTATGAACTATATCAAATCCCACGATCAGAGTTTAACTCACCTTTCACCCAAGAAGTATGAAGAATATCTTGGATGAGGAAGGGAGTCTCAAGATCGCTTCTCTTTGAGGTTTATCACAACTCTTCTGAAATGGTACATAGTTTAATAAAAGTGATAAAACAGATTTGAAACCTAAACAAACAGATAGCGTTACATATGCTAAGATGAATGAAAATGAGAATGAAATAATAAAATAATGTTAAGTGTCAGTTATGTATAATTGTTACAGAATTGATATGAAAACTTCAACACTTGGCTAGCCCAATTTGCTCACAAGGCATATCTTGGAATGTGTTCATCTGTCATATCAGAATTACAGGTAAGTTTGGTCTTTTTCAAATTCAATCCTTTTTATTGACTTGCTTTTGCCTTATCCTTCTTATTTCATCTTGTTGAATTCTCTCTTTTATTTATACGAGGTCTTGGGCGGCTGCGCCGCCCCTTAGGCACTCCTTGTTGTCACTCAGACCCAGACACTTGGTGCACGTTCATAATGACATTGGTGCAAATCCTATCTACAATTGAGTACACTATCCCCAATTCACAATTCAACGCACACTCCAGTCAGAGCAAGTCAAGTCCCCTGAAGCCAACGTCACTTCCGCACAGGATCACCTTCCTTCAGGTTGTACAACAATTCCTCCTGTTTGTGCCACTGCACCTAGTTGAGAACAGACCTTGCTCCCTACGCCTCCTGCATACTCTAGGTCTGTCTTGGACCAACCTGACTCTGGACACCTACGGAATGACATGTCAGCTCAGTGCCCACCAGCACTTGACTCCAAAGACACCCGGGTGTACCTTTACTTCCCAGGTGCCTTGAGCAGCAGTGAACCCTACGGCCCTTCCCCTCAAGCTGACTATATTGTTCACATCCAATGGCTCCATTGGCAGTGTGCACATCATATTGTTGATCCATTCAATTCCACCATGTTCTTGATTCTTGGCTGACTCAGCAGGTATTATCTTCACCACCTGCCTGGTTGCCCTCTCCCACAGTGTCATAAAGCATGCCAAGAGGTCCATGCCTCAACGCATGTCTTGGGTGCAATCAAGTCTTGTACACCACATCATGGCAGGTATTATTACATAGTGCTATTCACAATCAATTACAACTACATGACAAATAGAGACAACATAACATCTTGCCTGCCCATGCTTACAGTAACAATGGTTTGTAAACTACATTTGTAGTACACATCTTGCACTCTGCTTCTGTTACTACTACCAGTGTTTCAGCGGCGGATGTGCACCAAGACAAACCAACATATAGTTTTCTGTGCGCAAAGATGGGAGTGGGAAGAATCAGACAAACACTCTCCAACATTTGCCCCTGCAATTTGTTTATTTTCAGGGCAAACTCCAAAGCTACTGGAAATTGAAATCTATCAAAAGATCCTGTGTATCTTGTGCATCAATCATCCCAAATCATGTTACACTCTTACCCACGGGTCTATCAAAAAATTACAGATAAAGTTTAAGTCAGGATGAGTAAGTCAGCAGTAGCAAGTCTCAAAATTAGTCTGAGCAAGGTGACCCGGGCAAACAAAGCAAGATGTTCCAGGACTGGATGACCCAAAAGTCAATCAGCCAGTCTTTGATCAACTGTGATGAACATGAACGGTGAGATGCTTCATTAGGCTTCATTATCACTCAAGCTTGATGCGTGCAATGACCTCTTGGAGTCTGGATGTGAGTTTTGTACTTTTGGTTTCTCACAACTGTTTGGGCCATGCTTATCCTCCTGATGAGTCTAGCAATGTGATTGTCAGTAGCGTAATAATTCTCACCTGAGGAGTACAGATCCTTCGGTACTTAGCCGAAAATAAACGTGTACTGTACGATCGGCTAGATGCCGAAAACACCTGGCAGATGTCCGCAGGTGAGCCAGATGGAAGCCTCAAAGGCACACAACCAAGTCTCAGTTTTGGAAACCTGTTCTCCATCCTTTAATTCGCCCACATACCCAATTTGAGCCATCAAAGTATGCAATATCAAGGTTTCACGTTTAGTTGAAATATTTCAGCCTTCACGGGCAAAAGAGAATCAGATGCATCTGATTCTGCTGATCCAGTGTAGCGTATACATATGCTCATAAGCAGATACATCTGCATCTGTACACAACATATCAAGTACAATATCAGATCCATCTGCATATGTACTTGGACAACCAGACATATCTGACCATCTCCACCACACATCAAAGGTACAGTCAACCAGATACATCTGGCTGCTACACACCGTATGCACAACACGTTTGCCAGCAGATGCATCTGCATCTGTGCACTGCATTGAGTGTGACAACAGATCTATCTGACTCTATACACAACACCTCACGTATTGAACCAGATGAATCTGGATATGGAAACAAAATATCTATGCAATTCCGTTTGTCGATGGAGTCAACCAGATACATCTGAAACAGATGCGTCTGGGTACTTGCACATCGCCTTATCTTGGAATCTCAAAACAAGATCTCAACTGCTCAGCATTCTGTTCGTTTCCTCATAATAGAATTCATTTTACAACACAGAACAAACTAGAGTACTAAAATAAAACCCCATCCAGCGGCATAAAGTTTGGGTCCATTCTATTCTCGTCACCAGCATCGTCCCTATTCAGGCGGTGCTCTTCAAAGTCTTCCTCATCAAGACCTTCAGCAAACACAGGATTTCCGTTGATCATATGCGCCCATCTCTCGCGGTTCCGAGCCATCAAACCTTTCCAGCGTAGCGCGAGAGAAGCATTTGTCTCTGCTGGATTATCGCAATAGATCTCAGTCTGTTCAAGTAACAACAGAATCTCATCATCCCAAACCATCCATCTACGGCAATATATACGAGATAGCGAGTTGTGCACCGATTTAAGCACCTCCTGGCTCTCGTCCCAAGCTTCTTTTGAGAGCATACCACCCACATGAACTAGCTTAATCGGCCGAGTTCCATTTGGGAAACCAGCTTCATAAGCTGATATGGAACGAAACAAAGAACAAGATAGGTAAGACACATCACTTAGACCAAGGAAGATGTACATACCTATCATGCTCAACGCTGCCAGTTCATCCAGCTTGGCCTCCATTTCAAGAGAGTGTAGCACCACATTCCGCACCTCTCGGGCAACCCTTCTCAACTCTTCTTCACAGCTACGTACAGTACGATACGCCTCTATTCCTCTTTGTGTTGCATTGTCTACTGCCCACGCCTCTCCAGGGTGAGTCAAATGGCCAAGATTCCAGAAAACATCGCTGATGGGCATTGTGTGTACCTCCTCTAAAGTTGGTACGCGGGAAGGAGGAGCACCTGGAAACTCATCTTGAAGATCCTCAACTTTCCCTTTATATGTTGCCCATTTACTTTTGAGAGCAGCCACTCTTGTGTTCATGACACTCTTGAATCGCTGTTGAGCAGAAGCTCCTGTGTCAATAGACATATCATTAGACTAAACCGGTCAGTTCATTGAATATAACAAAGCTTACCCTGATCCGCGTTACTCCATCGCTTCTGATGTTCGATTACACCAACCTTTGCTTCGTAAAGGTTTTCTTTGGCCAATCTCAGTTTAAAGCAAGCACGAGCAAAAGGGTCTATGGGATGTGGACATGTCAGCTACTCATTAGTCTCGAGATGATGAGAATGAGAACAAGAGTCAAGACACGCGGCGGTGATTTCTTTCTCGAAACTCGGGACCTCCCAACTCAGTTGTTATATCTTGCATGTCTTCCGCCAGATCTGCCAGTATGCCTGGTAACGATCGCAGCTCAGCGAAATCGGCATCTGACAATGTTCTTCGCCGCCGACGTAGTTGTTCCAATCGTTCCCTTTGAACAGTTGTAGATGTATGTACAGTCAGGTAGGAGATGAATAGAAATTGATGAAACCAAAATTCCTAATATGTTACTTACCGACTTTCTCGAAAGCTCTCCTCAAGGTCAATCAGACGCTTTAAACGGGCCTCGAGGTGTTGGATGTTGGTATTGCCCATATTTTCTCGTTGACAAGTCTTCTGACGTGCCCACTGCTGCGAAAAATATTCAGTACGATGGCCAGTAGCCCTCTCAAGATCTGCAAGAAGCGCCAGTGCTTCTTGCATGGTCGAAACACCTCTCTTGACACGATCTTTCATTGATCGACCTAGCCCAATAATCAGTCAGTACTTTCCATAAAGAAGAGAAGACATCTTGATAATACAGTAGAATTACTTGCCTATGTTCAATTGACCCAAATAAATTCGATGAAGTGCTTGAAAATGTAAAGCATCAAGCCGATGCTGCTTGGTAACATAACGTAGAAGGGAGACAAGAGCGTCTAAAAAAGACCAATCCCGTTCCAAACCCTCGCCATCAGACAAACCCCATCCTTCATTGAGACGGGGATTGTAGTCTAATTGACAACTCCAGCGATGTACATATGCGTGGAAGACGCTTGTACCAAACTTGAGCTGCCCTCGTTCACGTTCTTGCACAAATAGATCGTTCTGTAGGATGTTATATACTCAATTGTACTTGATCTATCAGAAGAAAAGACCTCTTACATTTTGTAATCCTTTCTCAAGAGTACAACCGATATCATACAGAACCCCACAAGTTTTACAAGGTTTGTCAGGCTCTGAAATGCGATCCAGTAGTGTTGCAATCATGGAATGAGCGAAGTGCGATCTGTAGGAATATAATATCAGGCATCTGTCAGCAAAAAATGAGTAAAAAAACAAATGCAAGAACAGAAGCAACAGAAACATTACTTTTCGCCACTTTGCACGATATTCACAAAGCCTAAGAATTGATCGTGCCGACAAGCCATACCCATGAGACCATTATCATCAAACCCTCGGAAGGTGGTGGCACACCTACGGTCTGCAGCGGCAGTATGCTGCGCAGTGCAGGGATCCTACGGGTTTGACCAGGCATCATCAGAAATTTCTCTGAATAAAATAATAAAACAACAATACAACAAAGACCCTGACAAGCGGAATCTCAACATGTTGCCTGGCTCCAGGCTCCCACGCTTTAACTTGTTCTGGGGTAAGAAAAAGGGATGGGTATTGGACTTCAATTTCTTCATATTCGTGACTAGCTGCTGCGTGTCGTTTATGTTGAAAATTTCCGTCTAGACAAACGATATAATTGGGCTCGTTGGGTCGCTTTGAAGTCTCCCCTGGCCCAAAGCATCGTGGGCAGATAGTGGCCATCTTCTGTAGCTTGCTTAGCTCTAACGACAAATGCTGCAACTCGTCGTGCGCCTTCAAAATCTGACGATATGCGTGAATGGCACATGACATTGGCCTTCTCCAACTTCGAGGCTATATTGGTCAATCAAAGACGATGTTCAGATGGTCTGATTACAAAGTACAGTAGGAATTGACCTAAACTTACCTGTTTAGTTCCGTTGATCAATATCAAAGGGCAGAACGCATCGAGATATTCATCATGCGCCAGCGCGAAAGGCTGTACACCGATTGGTCGATGTTTCCACGTTAGATGATACGACCGTACTAGCCGTATCGAAAAAGCCGTCTCAGGTCGTGTTGGAGTCCCTCCTAAGTAGCCTTGAGAGATCAATCGGACTTGATCTGGGGTACATTTACAGAAGTCAAACTCCTTTTTTTGTCGAGCTGTTGACAAGAAGCCTTAGAAAGATTGAAAAGAACTCAATGGGGCGTACGATTACTCACACTCTCGATCGACTATATCTAGAAACCGTTTCTTCTTTTCGCTGGCCGCACAATGGCACTTCTCTTCTCTAAAGTGATTGTTATCCCAGGTTATGGGGTTTCCCCATTCAGAAGCGATGTGTGAACATTGCAAGTAGGTGATTAACATGGGTCGTAAGAATTTTGACCATGCTCTTTCTTCGCGTATTCTTCTTGTCTTGTAGGCATCATGTCTTACAAACTCGACTAAGGTTTGAGGAGGGCGAATCACTGGCTCTTGTTCGTGAGGTTCTTCATTTGGATGGTCAAATTGAAGATTGATTTGATCGTCATCTTCAACAGGCGCACCATTATCCTCATCTTCATGAGGATCAAACGGATTTTCATTGTTACTAGAATGTGGTTGGTCCTGTTTGATGACGTCGAGATAACGATCACATTTCCGCTTACACCAAGCTTCAGCAATCTTATTGTTCTCTAGTTTTTGGCGTGTTGCTGGTGTTTGAGGTCGCTGGCCTTTTCTCTTGGAAGAGCCTGCGCGAGGCCAGGATTTTTGGCTGGCATTGCTCATGTTATATATAATAAAGCGATGATTTATGATTCAGAAAATATGAAATTGCTGTTTACAAGATAATGCTTACGGTTGGTGGTTTATTGAAAGAGAGGAACTGCACACTAAACTCGCATAAGCCTAAAGGTTGATCAAAAGGACCCCTTCCATCATTAACTAATCAATCACCCCCTTTCTCTATGACGAATCGAGACAGATGCTGTTGCAAATTAGTCCTAGAAAATGATACGTCAAATCCAATTGACGTATTATCCAGCGCCAAGTCTGACACGTCATTCATTGTTAGACCTTGTGCATTGTATGTATACATTATGTATGTGAGAAAGTGTCATGTCAATAGTGCATTTCAAGATAACAGCCAACACCAATTCCAAAGGCCTTATACCCGGGCCTGTTATACCTACTTGGGCATTTCAGCTCAGTTCACGGTGTTCCTGGTAAGCCCTTGCAAGGAAACAACTCATATAATCTAAACTTTAGGTCCATGTCAGCATGAAGTTATTTTGTGAAGCCTTGAGATAAGGATTAAAGCATAGATACATAGGCTCTATTAAGTCATCCTGGCACTCTGGTTAGTCAGTATGTAGTAAGCTTTGCAGCAACACATGTCATAAGGATAACTTTTTTGATTTTGAAGCAAAATAAGAAGTTGAACTTGAATTATGTTTGTGGAGACTTTGGCTTTGATATTCATCCCACTGAGCACTCAAAACACCTTGATATAGACCACTAGTGGCCTGATGAGTGGGCACATAGTACTATTTGATAGTTTTGCGGTGACACTTGTGACAAATAAAACTTTTTTATTTTTGGAGCAAACCTATAAGTTATACTTGGATCGTATTTGTGGAGATTTTAGCTTTTATATTTATCACAGCATGCACCCAAAACAACCTCACATAGACCACTTATTGCCTGATTAGTGGGTCTGTGGAGGCCAATTTGACAGTTTGGCAGAGACACATACTGCAAATAAAAAAAAACAGTTTTGCTTGAAAACCAAAAGTTGAAATTGAAAAATATTTTTGGGTATATTGGCAATCATATTAAGCCCACTAGGGATCCAACGGACCCTCACATGGACCACTTATGGGTGTATTAGTGATATTTCACCCTGTTTTGGGGAAGACGCTCTATAAGAAAAACTTTTTTGTTTGAAGAGATAAGCCAAAAAAAAAGTACCTTTTTTATTTCACTTAAACCTATGAAAAAATCCATAAATCTCATTTTTTTTTTTTTTTGGTCACTTCACCCCAAGTGTCACCCTTTTTGATAATAGCTCATATGTTGGCAGGTATATCATAGACAAGAAAAACCCAAGTATTCAATGATTCCAAATGATTTGATATAACAGATTGTGACACCTAATCAGCATCAATTTTCAGCCATGAAAGTGGTCAACACCTGCTTCTGTTAAAAGAAAGGCTACAGATATGACCCTACCTGGCCACCGTATGAACACTGTTGTGAACAAAAAGGTTTCAGTGAAAATAAAACTGATGAAACAATATAATTATAAAATCTTATCAGGTGGTACTTTCAGTTGGCAATTTCCAGTATACTTTCAGTTGACACTGTCAAGTATACTTTCAACTACAATTTCAATAACACTATTGGTTTATGCAAAACCGTGACGTCCACACAAGGTACTTCTTTGCATAACTTTAACTGCATATCTTTGAGAGTTCAGAATTTTGTATATATGATTCTTGACCCACATGCACCCTTATTCTGAGTAAATTATTTGTTATTCAAGTATTCATCATCGTCTTGAAAACATTCAAGGGGTACAATTAAGTCTCACCTGCTACAGGTACTATGATCAAGGGCCCACATTGCAGCAAACCATAATAAATGATTCTGATCAGAATAAGTTGTTCCACCTTTTTAATTATTCCATCCAAGCAGCTTGGTTGGAATCAGTCTTGCATTTTTGAGTGTGGATTGAATACATTCATATTCAACAATCATATTCAACAGCCATTGAAAAGCATATACCTGTGATGTATGCATCCAAAGTTGAGTTAGAGAAAAAAAGGTTAAAGGTATCAAAGGTCAAGAATCAAATAATTTTTTCACTTACATAGAACATTGAACTTGGCAACTTTGATTTGTCAGAGAAAAGATTTCTTTGGTGGTATTGAAGGTGGTACAGTTCCATCAACAACATCCCTTGGCAAGAGTTTGCCACTGGTCCCTCCAATGGCATAGCATATGTTCAAAAAAATTACTCCACACCAAATCTTCAAGCTGTACAAACGTCGAGTTGATATACAAAATCTTTATACAAAACCTACCAACAAATCAATATCTGACCAACTTTCATTTGGAAAAAGATTTGATGTAAAGGATATATATTGAAGACAGTCAACATACTTATGTTATTAGATCTTATCAGATTCATTTACATTCAATTGTCTTAGCTCTCAAGACAATTCAACCCTTGATGAAGATTCAAAAGCTTCAATTCATAAACATGGCATGTGAGATCGAAATCATTCTGTAAGGATGAAACCAGTCATCTATTTAACAATTATTATTTGTCACTATATCATTGTTTATAATAATTTTCTTCCAAAATGTAGATACTCAAGATCATCTCATGATCTATCATTGTTCAATTTTAAAAGTAAAACCTGATCCCTTCATAACATACTACAAAGACTTACGTTTGAAATCAATCATTTTGATTACAAACGCTTTGTTGATCATAACTCGAACTTGGGTGTACATAAAATCAGTACATAAAATCATAACCTAGGTTAAGAATGGGTATGGGTTTATGTATGTAGGCCCAGATGTCAATAGGTTACATCGTATTGAAGATGTATCTGCCACGTATATCTGTCTTCCACACCCAGGTTTGCACTTTTTGAATCTACCCTTTTTCCCCATCGTCTATCTGCCCGGTCCATCTATCTTCCAGATACATCTGTGGTATTTCATTTTCTCGTTATTCCTTTTTTTCCTCACCATCTAAGTTTCTATTTTCGAATCGGCGTTTTTTCCCCTTCATCTATCTACCAGGTCCATCTGTCTTCCAGATACATCTGTGTTATTGCTATATCTTTTTTCCTGTTTTCATTTTTTACCTCGTCTTCGAAAAGTCCAACCTTGCTAGCGCGCTCCATGCCTATCAATACACGAAGCCGTAGATCTACTCCGCCTGGAGCAATCAACCTCCGTGGAGCCAAACGGCGTAAGCAGTTGGAAGCCGAAAGAGATGAAGCTGAAACTTGACGTCGTAGGGATTTAGAGACTCAAACTTCAAATCAAACTCAAGTCAACGACCAATCATCCAATCAGCACGACAGTCGATCTGCTGAAGAACTCAAATTAGATGAAATCGATGTACACACCTATGGACTTCAGAAGAAATTCTGGCCGTTGCAGCGAATTGACAAGCAACTGAAGGCGCAGACCACTGATAACCGCTCTCAACCCAATCCGCTCATCCTGGCCGAAGCACAAGCACTCCACGAAGCGTTCCAACACTCTCTACACATGCTTGCAATGATTGGCAAAGTTCACCTCGACACCCTGAAATCCCATCTGTAAGTACATTTTTTTTATCGTATAGATTCATAACTATTCATTTCTCTACATTCTCATCACATCTCCATCTTTTCATTAAATCTCAATAACTCTGTTATCTTTCAAATTTTTAGCGGAATCTCAGGTGCAAGTCGGGCGGCGCATGCATGGAATCGATTTCTAGCCTTTTCAAAGCTCGCTTCTAAGAATCCTAGCAAGTCCACTCCAATATTGAACGGAAATATGGTTCAAACTAACTAACGACAAGTTTTATCCTCCAGTGCCCCCACGGGGTGATCCTAACGCTAGTGCAATTCTGAGCGCGCGAAACAAAGCCAATCGTGTTACGTACAACCGGTTGAAGGACGACGAGCATGCAGTATTCACTTCACGCATTTTTCACGCCTTGGGAGGCTATCCGGACTATTCAGCAATCGTAGTAGAAGACGTTGAGACCGTCGGGGACTGTGAAGTTCTGATCCCCGAGGTTCCTAAGCTTTCACCTGAAGAAGACGCCCTGTATCGTCCTCTATATGAAAAGCTAGTCGATCCGGCAAAGGTAGCAAAAGATCGTAAACGATTTGAGGTTCCTTCAGCTGAGAAGAAAGAAAAGCTTTCCCTTCGAACGTTCAAGAAGAGGCTTCAACAGGTATGTGATGAACAAAAAATCGATTTCTTGTTATCGTCATCTTTCATTTTATTCATCTACTTCTTTCTTTCAAATCATCTACTGTTGCATTTACACTTCATTAATTTTCGCATTCGGCTGTTCTTCCAGCTCCACCATGACGCTATCCTTGCCGACTTTGACTATTACACAATCGGCTGTAGCAAGACCTTGGGGACCGGTTGGTGTCACGAATTCACATCTTTACCCGAGATCAGCGCCTGGATGGACGAGAAGATCAAGTTTCAGACAATCTTTCCAATCTACTCCCAAGCCAGACCCGAGATCAACGAAATCGATGCGACTGCAGCGGCGAGCAACAACACCAAAAACAAAGTCACTCGTCCTCCAAATAAGTCCGACCGCGAAAGTACTGAGCTAACGAGTTTGTTGCTTACACAGATAAGTCAGTTGAGCATGATCTGATTGATTTGACTTGGGAATATCAACTGACACAACTTTTTTATTGTTTTCAGAGGCACTTGGTGTTACTCTCCCTACAAGAGGCTTCCCCCGAGGTCCTGATGTGCCTGCTGTGTTTGAAAAACATAAGGTTGGCGTGATTTTTCTCCGCCATGAAGATTCAGCAATGTCCACCCGCGAGTTCATGCTAGGCTTTGATGGCATGAAAACTGCTGGTCGACGAAATTGGCTTCAGGACATCAAGAATCAGAAGTTCCTTATGGTCATGAAAGGAACACCTGTGATTTCGCCTTGGAAAGTTTTTGAGAACGATGATGATGATAGTAATGGTGGAGGTGGTGGACCCGGTGGTGAAGGTGGCGAAGGTGGTGGACCCGGTGGTGATGGTAATGAAGGTGTTGGACCCGGTGGTGAAGGTGGTGAAGGTGGTGGACCCGGTGGTGAAGGTGGTGAAGGTGTTGGACCCGGTGGTGAAGGTGGTGAAGGTGGTGAAGGTGGTGGTCCCAGTGGTGATGGTGGTGATGGTGTTGGTGATGGTGGTGATGGTGGTGATGGTGGTGGAACCGGTGGTGATGGTGGTGAAGGTGGTAGTGGTGGTGGTGAAGGTGTTGGACCCGGTAGTTGTGGAGTCATTTGAATCACGATGTTATGTTGTAATCTTCATGTTGTATGATTCTTAGATCGTAACTTTCCTATTTGTTCCTTATTTGTTTTCCTATTTGTTCTACTTTTTCTCTCCTGGTTGATTGTTTTGAAATACATTGATATAACCTAGTCTCATTTGGAAGAGGCAACCAAAACAGGTGTGTCTGAGCAACACATCTGATCTTGACTTTACAAAGTAAATTCAATTATTCTCACCACGAGCAGATAAAGACTCGTTTGTAAGGAATCATGACAGTTCGATTTACAAGATGCTTGATAGACCACCATTAGAACTTGTTTGTATCTCTTGTTCCTGTGAACTTGTACCATTATCGTTTGACTTCCACTTCAAGATTGAAGTCCTACATTCACATTCTACATTTGCTGACTCTGTGACGCCTTGAAGGCTTGTATTTGATTTGATTGAATTACTTATGTCCATTTGTCCGTTCAAAAAATCAAACTCTATAGGAAAAATTGTGTGATATTTGACGTTTACTTCTCTCCAGTTGAAATACACAAGAGAGAGTTTCATTTCAATGTGATAAAGATATTACTGTCATTCTTGAAACACTTGTCCAAGGTCTCAGTCTTGTTCATTTGTAGCTGATTCCTGCTGAATCTGATTGTTATGTATGTATGAGTTCAACTTTCAATCCTCTCTATCACGAGGCGACACTTATTTACATCTCCTAAACTTATGCTATCTGACTGTTTTGATGAAAGCAAAATTCACCGATCCGTTACTTTACTTGTATCTACCTCAACAATATTTTTTTAAAAAAAGGACTTTCACTTTGTAAAATATCAATTCGCAGTCAGCAGTCACATCTTTTTTGAGAGCTTGGATAAAATGAACTTGGATTAAATTTGCTACAACAATTGATGAATGGATGATGCAAAAACACCGTGTTGGATTTGTGGGTTGTGTTGAATCCAAGGATGACTCGTATGTAAGACAATGTGAGACTGTTGCTACAAATACCAGGTGTATCTGGGACTATGTGGACAAGCGGACAAGCTGGGTGTCTGTACTTAGCGGTGAGTTTTGAATTCAAAGATGCAGACGCATCTGCCTCACACAGTCGTTGTGTTGTAGTGATTCTGATGCATCCCAGATGCATCTGGGTTTAACCGTGGTGATTTTGTATTATGAGAACAGATGTGTCTGTTTCTCTGTGGTCGAGTGTATGCCCAGGTGTATGGATGTAACCAGATTCATCTGATTGTAGGTTAGCCAGATTGATATGGTGTTTGGTAGTCAATGAGGTAACTGCAGATGCATCTGCTGTGTAAATGGTTTTGTGATGGATGCGTGGTGTACATATGCAGATGGATCTGATATTGTACTTGATATGTTGTGTACAGATGCAGATGTATCTGCTTATGAGCATATGTATACGCTACACTGGATCAGCAGAATCAGATGCATCTGATTCTCTTTTGCCCGTGAAGGCTGAAATATTTCAACTAAACGTGAAACCTTGATATTGCATACTTTGATGGCTCAAATTGAGTATGTGGGCGAATTAAAGGATGGAGAACAGGTTTCCAAAACTGAGACTTGGTTGTGTGCCTTTGAGGCTTCCATCTGGCTCACCTGCGGACATCTGCCAGGTGTTTTCAGCATCTAGCCGATCGTACAGTACACGTTTATTTTCGGCTAAGTACCGAAGGATCTGTACTCCTCAGGTGATAATTCTGCTACCTGAGTATTACATTTTTGTCACTCTTTGTTATTATGCTGTTTGGTCATGTCCTTCAAACAAAAAAGTTTCAAGGATCTAGAAAGTTATGGTAATTTTCAATCATTTCAAAGTTATGCAAGAAATGTATATTTGGAATTGAAGTATGAAATCAGGTGATAAGTCTAATACTTCTATTGAGGAATTATGATGTGTTGAACAGATTATGTTTGGGTGAGATTTCATATCAAACTCAATATAAAACTGAATATGTAGATCATTTCATTTTGACATGTAAGATCTTATCTGTCATCAAGCCAAAAGACTGATAAATTGTTTCACTTCTTTAGAATCTGATCCTATATCAATCATATTCCTAATTCACAAATCATGGCTAATTTTCATTTATTTCTCCATAATCAAGTAGAACAAACAACAAGTAACAATCAAGATTCCACAAGTAAATAAGCAGGTGGTGATGGTGCAGGTTCAGGTTCAAGTGGTGGTGGTGGTGCAACATCATCAGTAGGTGGAGGAGGAGCAGGTGCAGAAGCTTCAGGTGGTGCAGGAGGTTGTTGATCTGGTAAAGGTTGTTGTTGTGATTGATGTGTCTTACAAACCTTGAAGTGTAACAGGCTGTGAAAGGATTGATGCATGTCACGAATGAACTATACATATAACTATTGTATTGCGCCACGTTTGTATCTTTCCCTCATCCAACAATCACTTTGATCAATAGGATAAGGCGTTAAGCATCTTCCTTCATTCCCAACCCAACCGTGAGACCAGCCCATGACATATTGTCGGATCTCATTATTACCGGAATCAAGGAAACAAAGCCACCTCGATTAGAATCAAAGATTAATTAGATTTAAAATTAGAACTCACAGAACCCACTCAATCCCCTAGACACTGCCAGCATTAAAGAGGTTCCCAGATGGGAATGTGGTTCGTGGGGATCAGACCGCCATTGTAATATATGTAGTCACAAAGGCTGTTTGATTCCTACGACCCATATTCCCATCTGGGAACCTCTTTAATGCTGGCAGTGAGATTGAACTTTATCAAACTCAACCCAAAACCTTAGAAGAATCGATTGAACCTTACAGAATAAGAAGATCCAAGATTGAACACCGGATAATTAGGATTTATTGACTGACTCAGATCCAAAACCTTAAGACTGAACCAAACAAACGCCACCACACCTTCTTACAGCCTACCTGCAATTGGCGACGCCAAATCCGATTCTGAAACCCATTTTGTGTAGAAGGATGAGAACACGGTTTAACCTATAAAGTGTAGTGCTTGTATCAGCACTCTTCTCCTACAAAAGCTGTGGTATGCAGACCACTTGCTAACCTATAAAGTGTAGTGCTCGTATCAGCACTCTTCTCCTACAAAAGCTGTGGTATGCAGACCACTTGCTAACCTAAAGGTGTGGAGGAACAAGTTTGAAATTGAGAAAATAAAAGTAAGCTCGAAATGGCTCTGAGATTGATCTAAAGGAATTTTCTCTTTCCAAAAGATAAGAATTTTATTACTATAGCTAACCTATAAAGTGTAGTGCTCGTATCAGCACTCTTCTCCTACAAAAGCTGTGGTATGCAGACCACTTGCTAACCTAATAGATGAAGAAACAAAATGAAACAAGAACATAAACCAAGTTAGAATATTGATAAGTTTGTGAAGAAAGATTATCAGTATTATACCTAAAGGTGTGGAGGAACAAGTTTGAAATTGAGAAAATAAAAGTAAGCTCGAAATGGCTCTGAGATTGATCTAAAGGAATTTCCAATATATATTAAGGTGTTAGTATATAATCTATAAAGAATATCAAAAAGAAAAACTCACTCTCTTTCCAAAAGATAAGGAAAGAGAGTCAATCAAAGAGAGACGAGAATGAAACATATAAGTGAAATGAAATTATGGGAAAATCCATTGGGATTGATGTGCAACAGTAATATTGGGATTTCTAAACCCGTATAAAGTAATGAAAATGAAAATCAATAAAAGAAACATATCACACCCTTGACACCTCTCTGTGTAACTACACAACTGTCTTGATTGTATTTCAACATTTTGTTGATACCGAAACTCATTTGACAATCAAAGGACCATCGTATCTTACTCCTGCTCTTGAAGGACCATCTGCAATGGACGATATCCAGAGACAGATCAACGAGCTCTCCAACGCGCTAGCAAACGAGAGAACATTACGGGAACAGGCTGAAGCCCGATCTAACGAGGCAGAAGCTCGTTTATCTGCTATTGAATCTGCTCGTAACACCCACCCTTCTCACAACCACCCTCCTGCTCAACCTACTGTGATACCACAACCACAGCATGAGAGTTTACCTGTTCCTAAAGGGCCTAAGGTGACTGTCCCTGATAAGTTCAACGGCACTAGAGGTGGCCCGGCGGAGATCTTTGCTACACAAATCCAACTCTACATGCTTGCTCATCCTTCCTTATTCACCAACGACCGTAGTAAAGTAGTCTTTACTTTATTGTACCTCACTGGTGCTGCTAGTAGTTGGGCCCACCCCATGACGATCGAACTCCTAGACGATAGCACAGCTCATTTAGTGACTTTCAAGCGATTCATCACCAACTTTAAGGCGATGTACTTTGACACCGAGAAGAAGTCAAAGGCCGAGCGCGCACTACGTACCTTAACCCAAAAGGGTACTGTCGCTGCCTACGCTCACGAGTTCAATTTGTACGCGAGCTCTCACAGCCCCCAATCACAAGTGACTGGCAGCCCAGTACATCCGATGACCTCAACCTTTTTTTGGTTTGTTTTCAGTTTTTTTTGAAGATGTTTTCAATATGCTATTTATCATATCTTAACCAGTTATCATAGAGATCTTGTCCAGTCATCAGAAATATCCTGATCAGTTACCGGCAAGATCTCAACAGAGTGTTGAACAAGTGTTTGACAGCTATGGAAGCTCCACATCCATAACTATCACATTTTTTTTGAGAGTGATCCACTCATCAGAGTAGCTCTGGAATGTCAGGCCAAGGTGACACCCTTGATGGAAACACCCAAATCACTTCAACTGGCCGCCAACTTGCTGCAAGTAAACACAGAAATCAGTGCATGTCTCCATTTCAATATCTGACCTATAAAGATTGCTCCCATGACTAGAACAGCAGGGCAAGTTGTTACTTCTACAAGTGCCTGCTGCTGGGAAGGGCTTGGCAGCTGAAAAGGAGAAGATGGAGTTTAATCGGCGTCAGTACAATACTCGACCATCACCACCTCCTCCTCCTAGCCCACCTTGCAGCCAGCAAGCAGAGACATCTGAGATGCGCCCCCAGCGCAGATCTTGATCACACCATTCTCACGACACTAGATCAGCAGCACCGTCAGATCTTCATAATTTACCATCATATTCAGGTGGATCTGACCGCACCATCAAAGGAAAGAAGCGAGCAAGAGTGGAACGATCTCCAACACCCCCACCACCTGTACCCGCTAATGTGCCATCAGTCACCCCCTACGAACTGGATCTGCTTCAGCACTGTCTTGAACATGCCATTGCCCCCTCTTGGACCACTCGACCTAAGCCTAACTTTGGAATGGCCAGTGCTGGTACCCCCAAAGCAGCCGAATGGCAATATCTATTTAAAGTCTATATAGTACTTGCTTGGGTACCTCACTTCAGCTCTGGAGAGGCTGGAGACACCTCTGCCAAAATACTTGACTGCCTCTTGCAGCTCATTCAAATTGGTAACATATGTACTTTGTGATCTTTCAAACATGGTGACGGAGAAAAGCTCACAGAATTGGTTGAGAAGCACCAAGCAAGCCTTGGAGATGGATGGCCCCATATGATGAAAAAGCCCAATTTGCATTTTGCTGAACACATAGGCTCCATCTCAACACTTCTTGGGTTGCAGACACCACAAGGAACGAATTGGTGGCATAGTCCATTCTCGTGAAAGGTCAAGGTAGTCGTGTGAAAGCTAACTCGGAAAGACGCTCCGAAGTTAGAATTTGAAATCTGAATTTCAAACTCTATTCATCTCATCCTCCACACGCTCATCCTTGATTCCTTGAAGAACCTCAGTCACAAGTTCAGTTCTTGCTCATACCTTCATTGCTCTAACTCGTCAAAAATATACAAATGGCTTTCAGACAACAAATTGATAGAACAGCAGAAAATGTACAAAGAAGGTTAACAAGAGCAGAAGCGGCAGCAACAGGAGCGCAGCTAGAAGAACGTCTAGTGACACCAAGAAGAGGTGGTGGAAGAAGACAACAAGACAGAAGACAAGAAGGAGAAAATAGAGATGAAGAAGAAGGTTCCCATGTACCGATGAGGAATAGATTAAATCAAGTAGATGAACGAGAAGACAAAGAAGATGAAGAGATGGAAGAGTGGGGAGGTATAGAAGGTTTGAATGAAGAAGAAGAGAACAATCAGTCAGAATTAGATCGTATCAGTGAAAGAATAAAGAAAGGTAAGAGGCAACTCATGTTTTTAACTCTTCATAGTCCTTCAAAGTCCTTCACGTTATCCAACCTTCACCCGAAAGAGCACGCGAATCACTCGAAGATGGATGCCCGAAGGGCTTGAATTGGTTCAATACCAGCCTGGCCCGGCTACAAATAGGTGCCCAGCCAGGATCGGCTTACAATAGATACCCAAAGTCGCCTGGTCAGGCTCATCATATGACCCAGCCTGCACGGGCTTACAATACGTCGCAGCAATATTCCAGTGGAAGGAGAAACACAAAACTAATCAATGGATGTTTCGACGGTCTTAACGTAGAAGCAAGACGAGAAGCGCTGGTGGAGCTCATACAAGATGCTTACGACCGAAACGACGAAGATAGCGCTCAATGCTTAACGAAACGTCTCGAGAAAGAGGATCAAGCAGGAGAGCAAGTTGATCCTTACATCGTGGAAGAGGAGTCGTCAAAGTCATCCGACGATGAAGCGAATGTACGCTCCTTCTTGATCGCTCGTCAACCTGCAAGTAAGGCGCCGAGTGTCACGTTTGTCAAGGAAACGCAACTCCTACCTCCACAGACCCAGCACCAGTCCACAACACCGAATGCTGCAGAATCAAAAGACAGCTGGTTAAACGGATGCAAAGACCAAGAAGAGTCAGACAAAGCCAAAGCCCTGTTAGCAGCGAAGAAAGGAAGTCTGACCTTGTCGAACGGCGACATGATTCACAACGGACACATCTTGAAGTCCGGGCCAGCGAGGATGGGAGATTCGATAACCCCTCTATCCCCTCATTTGACATTGAAGTTGAAGAACCTCAAATCTTTCATCCCCCTGCCGGTTTTTGATGAGGAATTTCTTATTTGAGATCAGATGGCGTGGTCCCTGTTGCCTCCGAAATCAGAGGATAAGGCGGAGAAAGAGAAACGGCTGTATGGCGGAGAAGGTCCAAAGGAAGAACTCACGATGGACTTTGAGGCCTGGAGTGACTGTATGGAGTTGATGTGTGTACACCTGAGAGATCAAGATTGGGGACCGGTAGCAGACAGATTCGAAAGCCACATGTTGATTGTAAAGCAACTAAGAAAGGACTTTGGTTGGATGGTGGCGTTGAGGTATTGTCGGATGGTCCGGCAGGGAGTAATGCGAGAAACTATCGACAGTTTGATGGGTAACTGGGCGGAATTACAAGAATGTACATTTGTTAGCTCAGGCAAAAACAAAGGCGGAAAGCTTTAATGAGAGACATTACCGTACGAACCCATACGTTGTTGGTGGTCCGAAAGCCAACATCTGCCCGTATACCAATCAGGTAAAGCAAGGGTTCCCTTTAGGTCCAACTGCCAGCACCTCTCAACAAACCTCCTCGTCCTACAACTACGGCAATAACGGGAATCAACACGCAAACGGAAGCTCTTATCGCGGAAACGGAGGAGGAGGAATGAGAAGAAGTCAAGGAGGCGCGACGTGGAGTAGAGAAAAAGAGACTCGAGAATATTGTGACCATCGAGGCCCTAAATGGGGAGAAGGAAAGCGGAAAGAGCAAAGTAGAAGCCCGGAAAGGCGCTACGAGAAACGGAACAACGGGAAGTGGAAACGCTTGTAAGCTGTGGTTTATAAAGATACAAGGATGAAGAATGAAATGCATTTACCTAAGACAGGTAGCTGATGATCGTGCCACACTTGCCCATGCCAAACGTTCCTGTGCCAAAATAAACTCCAAACTTACTATTCTTTTCTGACATCTGACCTACCGGCCCGTTATCTGACATTTACACGTTGAGAAGTGAGATGGAAAGACACACGGTCAAAACGGTAAGACTGGAGGGGGAAACGATGTGTAACATCAGAGGAGAAGATGTGAAAAGTTGGCCAGAGGAACCATCGTACGAGATGAACCTGAACGTGTGGGAACAAGAATTACGTCAAACAAACCTGCTGAAGAAGTACGGACACATACTCGAAATGTTTGTGGAAGGTTTCTCGCAAGGGATAACTAACGCAGACATTCCGAATCAAAAGTTTTATTGCCCCCCGAATCATTCCTCAGCAAAGCAAGCTCAAGATAAAATAGAAAAGAACTTTATGAATGAGCTGAAAGCTGGCCGAATGTATGGTCCGTGGCCAAAAGAAGAGGTGTTTCAAAGAATCGGATTCTTCAGAACAAATCCGCTGGGTGCAGTCATCAATGGAGATGGCTCCTTTAGGCCAATAAGCGACCTCTCTTACCCCAGACACTTACGAAACGTGAAATCGGTGAACTACAACGTTGAGAAGAAACAGTTCGAGACCTCTTGGGACGACTTCAAGAAAGTCGCGATATTCTTCACATCTTATAAAGGTAAATTGTTATTGGGTATTTTCAATTGGGCCAAAGCCTATCAACAGATACCGGTTGCGGCTAACCAATGGCGGTTCCTGATGGTCCTGGATTTCAACGACGAAGTCCTACTGGACACGAGAGTACAGTTTGGCGGGGTTGCGGGCTGTGGCACATTCAGTTGGGCAGCTGAAACATGGAAAGAAATTATGGTGAAGAAGTTCAAAATGTTAGCTGGGTTTTGCTGGGTAGACGATACCTTATTTGTGAAACCAGTCAAAGATAAAGAAGCAGGGAAGATGATCGATATTGTGAATGCTAGTGAAAAGATGGGAGTCGCTACGAATGAGGAGAAATGGCGCGAATTCAACCACGTTCAGAAATATTTAGGCTTCCTGTGGGATGGGGAAAACAAAACCGTCAGTCTACCAGAAGAGAAAAGGAAACTACGGATAAACCAGATAAAGGACTACTTACACACCAGCAAGCAATCGTTCAAAGAGACCGAGAAGATAGTAGGACACTTACAACACGCAGCGTATGTTTTCCCTCAAATGAAAGTGTATTGCGCGGCGATCTATAGATGGTTGCAAGAATGGAAACATAAGTATGCATTAAGGGAAATACCTGACGAAGTGAAAGAAGACTTACATATATGGGAAGAAACTCTTTTAACCGCCAACCCACTTAGGATAATTCCACGACCAGAAACACAAACAGTCGGGTGGGTAGGTGACGCCTCAACGTCATACGGATTAGGCATTATGGTAGGAAGGCATTGGTCGAGATTCAAGCTGAAGACTGGTTGGGATGATCCAGAAACGGATGGTACTAAAAGGGGAATTGCATGGGCCAAAAACGTAGCAATTAGATTAGGTTGGATGATGGTGAAGAAACTCAGGAACGTGGAAGGAAAAACTTACTTGGCATTGACGGACAACACGGTGTCAGAGGGTGCGGTGAATAATGGCAAATCAAGAGACCCCTTGGTGAACCGCGAATGGAAAGTCATACAAGCAGATTTACTAAAACACAACAGCGCTATCGAAGCCAAACGAGTCAAGTCTGCGGATAACACAGCAGGCGCGCTGTCTCGGGGGTTAGATTTGACAAAAAGAAGGTGTGATGAGATTCGATTAGAAGTTCCAGGTGACCTTAAAAAGTTCTTGATACAGACGTAAATGATGTAAACATAACTAAAGCAATAATGATCCGAATAGTTTGACATCAACAAACATGTTCCAAGTCAGAGAGCGAACTGACTTACCTGAGTGAGAGAGGCGACCTGCCTAAGAGAGAAGGTGAGACCGACACTTCGTAATGATAGGTTGACCGGCTTAGGCCAAGGAAGTATGGTTATGAAGTTCTTGAGGAGACAATGTGCTGATGAGGGTGAGCCTCGAGATATGGCGAATAGCAGTGAAAGATACCGTCCTTTCGGTCAATTGAGTCTTGACATCTCGCTGGAGAGGTAGTTGTCACCTCGCTGGAGAGTGAGATTACCCGGCCAACCCGACCCGAAGCTGAGAGAAAGACCGAGAAAAGAAATCGTCGAGACGCTCTAAGCGGCGGAAGGCGTCACCGAGAGTAGACTATCCAAAACACCCTCCTTTCATCTACACCCACATGCCTCCATACCGATTATCCCATCAACCCATCCGAAGCACAGGCGTCAGAAAGCGTGAACCGCCAGGACATTTCGGCAACACATTAGGTGCAGCCTCAAGGCCAGGCGCCCACATGGCGTTAAGTAGTTGGGCAACGACGACTCTAAAAGGCTATTTGTCAGGATTGTCGAAGTTCATCGAATACGTTGAATCTACCGGACGCACCTTCGACAGTTGGTTACGGATCAAAAGTGACGACGTTTACGGCTTCATTACCTGGGCTGGACAGTCCGGATTACAGATCGGCGTACGACCCAAGAGAACGATCTCGTCAAGAACAATTGATAAGTACATTGATGGGATACAAGCATGGCATTTAGTAACACACGTTCGGAAAATAAAATTAGATGATTCAATAGTTAAACTTCTGATCAAGGCAACGAAGAGAGAAGAGGAGGACCAACTACTTACAAAGAGCAAACAGCCGGTCAAGGTCCAACAACTTCTGGCCTTACTCCAACACTGTGAAGGACAATCGACGTTGCATGAGTTTGTGGCAGCTACGGCGCTGGTAGCGTTTTGGGACTTAATGCGTTTAGGTGAAATTTTTTGAGAAAGGAAGAACGATGGAGCAATTCTCAGACGACACGTTGACTTTGGTCAATCGAGTGTTGGGAACTGGGCGAAGATTAGCTTACGGAAAGGTAAAACAGCCTTACCTGGCAAAATTCAACTCATACACCTACAAGAACAACCTTCGGTCCTTGATCCCGTAGCAGCAGCAAAACAATTAATGACACTCAATCGGTCCGAAGATCAGGACGAATTCTTATTTAAGTTAAATGGGAAACTGTTGAGTAAACGGGTGTTTGTGAAGGTGTTGGAAAAGGCTTGGGGAAAGTCTAGCGTAGAAACGTGGTCCGGCCACTCGTTCAGAGTTGGAGGAGCGTCATTACGGGCTAATTTAGGAGCGAAGATCAAGAAGTTACAGAAGGCTGGGAGATGGAAATCTGATTCATACAAACGTTACGTGAAGATTTTCACAGAAGAAGAACTACATGATACAAAAGAATTTTTAAATGCAATCAAACTGCAAGAAATCCAGCAGTAGAACAATTATCACCGCTCTAGCAAGGAGTATTTAACATGGGGTCCGTCAGAGTCCCTCGAGATGAATGTGCCGTGGATGGGGTTGTCCTCCAGGCCAAGGACGGACACGTTCTCACGAGCCCTTCTTGGTTAGGGGCGGATGACAACCCATCCAGAAGCCCATTTGAGGGCGGGTGGGGAGTGAGCTGATAGCGGCCCACCCTCAGCCTGGTTGGTTTCCCAAAACCAACTGAGAGGCGGGCCCCGGCTTCCCCCATATGCTCTGTCCTCACCTTCGAGGCAAGGATAGAGCAGGTGAGTTACCACAAGCCGCCAAAGGCGGCCAACATATGTAATCACCCTCATCTAAGTCAAGATGAGCTAGAACTAGAACTAGAGAATGGATTGCAGACACCACAAGGAACGAATTGGTGGCATAGTCCATTCTCGTGAAAGGTCAAGGTAGTTGTGTGAAAGCTAACTCGGAAAGACGCTCCGAAGTTAGAATTTGAAATCTGAATTTCAAACTCTATTCATCTCATCCTCCACAGGCTCATCCTTGATTCCTTGAAGAACCTCAGTCACAAGTTCAGTTCTTGCTCATACCTTCATTGCTCTAGCTCGTCAAAATACCATCCCACCCACCCGACGAGTAAAGAATGGTACCCACCCACCGACACAAGCTGATAGCGGCCCACCCTCAGCCTGGTTGGTTTCCCAAAACCAACTGAGAGGCGGGCCCCGGCTTCCCCCATATGCTCTGTCCTCACCTTCGAGGCAAGGATAGAGCAGGTGAGTTACCACAAGCCGCCAAAGGCGGCCAACATATGTAATCACCCTCATCTAATTCAAGATGAGCTAGAACTAGAACTAGAGAATGGAACGCCTGCTTATATGGCTAGCTGGGCAGGCGAGCGGATCATTGGTAGCCTAGCTGGAGCACGTAAAAATGGAAAGAAGGGTATGTCTTTATCTCAAAATTGGGCCTATCCAAACTTGGCTGAACTTATTTTTCCATGACTAGAACGGCAGGGCGAGTTGTTACTTCAGCACTATTCCAGACATAGCTTCTTTCAAGCCATGATCAATAACAATCACACTGCCTTCAAGAATGATCATATTATTGGAGAATACCTCTTAAGAAAGCGACAGGCATTGTGGAAAGAAAGACAACTCAGTCCTATTGCCTTTGGAGACCCTTAGAAAGAATGGTCATGTAGGGGCAGAGTACACTGCACGCTCAACATTTGATGTGACCACAAGGATCCTCATTTCAACCAAGCCACATAGTACTCACAAGAAGACACCTGGAAATAGCTACATCTCATATTTCCACAGCTCATGCAAAAGGAAGGGCTGTATCACGGATATTATCAAGCTCCCCAATTCTGAAAATCCACTCCTTGTTGTCAATTCATTGTTACCTCTCTCTGATGATGACAAACACAAAAGTCCGTACTATTCTTTGCCCAACTTTCTGAATGTCTCAGTGCTATATGACAAGCATGGAGGATATCATGTCATTGAGTGTGACAAGGTCATTGGGCAGCTAGTTGTCATCAAGAACGAAAAAGGTACTTTTGATATTCAAAGCGAAACACTCTCAACAGTTGAATTGATGAATCTGGTGAGTTTCAAATTGATTGGGATTTTGGATTTTGACTGACTTTTCTGGTTTGACCAGGGATTTGTGCAAGGTGGAGATGAGGATGATGGCATGGATATGGATGGATGATTGCTGCTGAACGGTCATAGGATGATGTAAATTGTCTGACCCAATTGCGCTTGGGTATCCTTTCTGTTTGAACACTCTTGATTTGTAGATGATGTCAATTTGTATCTGAAATCTTGAGAGGCATTCTATCTGGACTTCACCAGTGCTGCTGGAAAGGACACATATGGTGAATAGAATCTGTCAGCTCATTGTGACTCATATATATTTGAGATCAGGTTAACAACTTGTGGAGATCTGGTCCATGCCTGGTCAAGGACATTACAATGACCAGTCAATATATACCTGATTACTGGTCAAGCAAAAACTTGTCAAAGACTGTGTGATAAAATCACAACAACCAATTCAAAACAAATTAATAACATATTACAAACATGTTGAGGTCGCCGGGAGGTACTGGGCTGCCAGTCACTTGTGATTGGGGGCTGTGTCTACTGGTTTGGAAGTACCTACCCTGATCAGTCACTTTGAACAGGGATTGAAAAAGGAAATCAGAGTTGCCATGGTTATGATTCAGGAGGAGTTCACAAGTATTGAACAAATCGCCAACCTGGCAATCAAACTAGACAGCAAGATGCACGGAGCCACTAGTACCGCGACGACCTTTCATATCCCAGCCCCAGACCCTAACGCCATGGATATATCGTCCAACTTTGTTTGATTATCTGAAGAGGAGCGGGCGAATCAATTACGCACTGGGTCCTGTTTTCATTGTGCAGGTCAAGGTCATCGAGTGTTAGATTGTCCGGCTAAGAGAGGTGGTACTAATGGCCGTAAGAGAGGAGGTTTTAGAAATAAGATAGCTGAATTAGAATCAAAGATAGCGGCAATGAGCGGTGGAGGTTTAAATCAGGATGATAGACAAGAGGGTGGTAGTCAAGCTGATCAGTCAAAAAATGGTGCAGCTCAGGAATGAAGGGTGTGCCTATCCTGAGCCTGGATGGGGATTTGGATGTTATACAATTGGGCGCTAATAAAATTAATTCATGCAATACAAATGATCCTAGGTTATTTTTACACACGTCCCTTACTTTGTCCCAAATTCCCCGCGCCACACCAACTACCTCTTTTCATGCTTTATTTCTTATTGACTCCGGTGCTAGGCACAACGTCTTGAGTGAGTCAACCGCTGCTGCTGTAGGTCTCCTTCAGTATGCAACCAAATCATCTCGAGTGGTAACTGGCTTTGATGGTTCAAAAAGCCAGTCATCCTATGAAACTGAATTATACATCAAGAACGAAATCACCACCACCACCTTCATCATAACAAAGATCAAGAATTCTTACGATGGCATATTAGGAATTCCGTGGATCAAGGATAATTATCATCTTATCAATTGGAAAACCGGAACAGTTCACATCAACAGTACTCACGTTGCAGCCTCAGGTGAGGCTTTGTCCAATCCGCCACCACCCTTACCAAACCTGCTTTTGGAACCCGTAAGGGAAGCTAGGAAAAATGACAAGGGGATGTGTATCAGTGATGGTACGTTAACATCCCCGCAACGTGCGTATGATCCCGTCTTTTCTTGTGTATGCCCCGAAACAGCTGGCAAGCATATGTTTATCCCTGAATCGCAGCTCCAACCAGCACCTGTTGACAACATTCACCATCCAACCAACAACACCTCCATTGCGGCCAGACACATGGCTTCGTCCTATCCGCCACAAACCCCTGAAGATCACGACGTGATGCCAAAGGGGCAAGTTAGGAAATGTGACGAGGGGATGTGTATTACTAGTAATACAATAGCATCCCCGCAATGTGAGTTTGATACTCCTCCTCAGACCCTATTTCTAGAAGCAACTGGCAAGCATTTGTTGCCTCCTAAATCACAGATGACAGAACACCAACCCCACATCACCATCAAAGCGAAATCAAACCCGGAGCTCACCATTGAAAGACCCATCGCGGCTGCTGAGGCAGTTTTGTCAGTTCCGCAACATAACCCCGTGGATCAAATAGAAAGACCTATGGGGCACGCTAGGACAAGTGACGAGGGGATGTGTAGCCGCAAGGGTACATTAACATCCCCGCGATGTGAGTCCACTATCCTTCATAGTCCTTCTAGTGATGAATTAGTTGGCCAGCATCTTGTTTCTATATTACACAGTGACGGTCCTGAAATCAATGAGGCAAAGACCTCTTGGTCAACCTCAGCACGACCAGCCGCCGACTTGAAACTCAAAGAGCCGACTAAGACAGTCGAGGAACTTGTACCGACTTGTTATCACAGACATTTGCACATGTTCCGCAAATCAAACGCCCAAAGATTACCACCCAGACAAAAGTATGACTTTAAGGTCGACTTAATAGAAGGCGCACAGCCTCAAGCCTCACAAATTATTCCCCTCTCGCCAGCTGAGGATGCTGCATTGGAAAAGATGATCAATAAAGGGCTGTAAAGCGGCACTATTCGTCGCACAAGCTCACCGTGGGCCGCCCCAGTATTGTTTACCAGGAAGAAGGACGGCAATCTTAGGCCTTGCTTCGACTATCGCAAACTGAATGCTATAACCGTTAAAAATAAATATCCCCTTCCTCTTACAATGGATTTGGTGGATAGTTTATTGGACGCGGAAGAGTTCACAAAACTCGACATGAGAAATGCCTATGGTAATCTTCGAGTGGCTGAAGGCTACGAGGATATCTTAGCTTTCATCTGTAAACAGGGACAATTTGCCCCACTCACCATGCCTTTTGGCCCCACTGGCGCGCCGGGATATTTCCAATTTTTCATTCAGGATATCATGGTAGGACGTATTGGAAAAGATACTGCTGCTTATCTCAACGACACAATGATTTACACAAAGAAAAATGTCAAGCATGTAGAAGCAGTCAACGGTATCCTTGATATACTTAGCAAACACAATCTATGGCTCAAACCTGAGAAGTGTGAGTTTTCAAAGTCCGAAATCGAATATCTAGGCCTTCTCATTTCAAAGAACAAGATCAAGATGGACCCTAACAAGGTTAAGGCCGTCAAGGAGTGGCCTGCCCCTTGGAATGTCACAGAACTTCAACGTTTTATTGGCTTTTCTAACTTTTATCGCCGTTTCATCGACCACTTCTCATCTACGACCCGGCCTCTTCATAACTTGACTTGTCTGAAGACCCCTTATATATGGGACGGAAATTTTGACAAAGCATTCGAGCAACTCAAGACTGCATTTACTTCGGCGCTGATCCTCAAGATTGCGGACCCGTACAAGCCATTCATACTAGAAGGTGATTGTTTGGATTTTGCATTAGGTGCATTTTATCTCAGATGTGCGATGAAGATAATGAATTACACCCGGTTGCTTACCTATCTAGGTCTTTAGCTCTGGCGGAACAAAATCATGAGATCTTTGATAAAGAACTACTGGCTATAGTAGCTTCTTTCAAAGAATGGCGGCACTACCTCAAGGGTAATCCTAACCGACTGGAGGTCATTGTCTATACAGACCACCGCAACCTAGAGACGTTTATGAAGACTAAACAACTTACTCGACGTCAGGCTAGGTTGGCAGAGACATTAGGATGCTTTGATTTCATAATTAAATTCCAACCAGGCCGAAACGCAGCAAAGCCTGATGCACTATCCAGAAGACCAGATTTGGCTCCCAACGAGGAAGATCGACTAACTTTCAGACAACTGATCAAACCAGAAAACCTAGTACACGACTCTTTCATGGCCAAAATTGACGCATTTGAATCATTTTTCGAAGACAAGACCATTGATCTTGACAATGCCAAACACTGATTCGAGGTTGATGTGCTGGGAATATCAGATATCACCGAAGATGAGCCATCAGAGACGCTATCCGACGAGCCAACAGACCCGCAATTTATCACAGATGATAAAATTGTTGATCTCATACAACATGCAAGCAAGCAAGACAAACATATTCAAGAATTAATTAATGCCAAAATCAATCCAATATCCTCAAAATTGAAGAAGTCAGTGCAAAATTACGAAGTTAAGGATGGAGTGTTGTACAACAATGGTCGTATCGAAGTACCTCACAACAATGATATTAAGTTTATGATATTAAAAAGCCGACACGACAGTTTACTCGCCGGACACCCTGGACAAGCCAAAACCCTCAGTCTGGTTAGACAAAGCTTTGTCTGGCCCTTGCAGAAGGCTTACGTGAATAAATATGTTGATGGGTGCGACTCATGCTTAAGAGTCAAGTCTACATTGCGGAAACCATTTGGCACACTGGAACCACTTCCTATACCAGCTGGCCCATGGACCAATATTAGCTATGATCTAATAACCAAACTCCCTAAGTCCAATGGTTTTGATAGCATTCTAACTGTGGTTGACCGGTTAACAAAAATGTCACATTTTATTGCCTGCAACAAGACCATGACAGCAAACGAATTGGCCAATCTTATGATTAAACACGTCTGGAAGTTACATGGAACACCTAAGACCATTGTGTCAGACAGGGGTACAATCTTCATCTCACGAATCACGCGGGAACTTGATAAAAGGCTAGGAATTAGACTACACCCCTCTACTGCTTTTCATCCAAGAACTGATGGACAGAGTGAGATTGTCAATAAGTCTATTGAGCAATACTTACACCATTTTGTTCAGTACAGACAAGACAATTGGGAGAGTCTACAATGCATACCAATTGTTGAAGCTAGGTTGAAACTCATTGAAGACGTACAGAGGGAACTAACAAGTTGTTTAGAAGTCACACAGGAGAAAATGAAGACACAATTTGATCAACATGTAGAAGAAACACCAAAGTGGCAGATTGGCAATCAGGTTTGGCTCAATGGAAAGAACATATCTACTACTAGACCATCGCCTAAACTGGAGCACAGATGGCTAGGTCCTTTTCACATTATAGAAAAAGTATCAAACTCTACTTACAAATTGAATCTTCCATGCTCAATGAAGGGCGTCCATCCAGTATTCCATGTCTCATTATTACGAAAGCATCAAGTGGATTTAATTGATCAACAAAAGCAACCTGAACCTCCACCAATTACCATAGAGGGACAAGACGAATATGAAGTAAAGGAAATACTTGACAGAAGATCAAAATACAAGAAGAATGAATACTTAATCAAATGGAAAGATTTTCAATCAAATCACAATTCATGGGAACCAGAGATTAATTTAAAGAATTGCAACGAATCATTGATTGATTTTAATAAAAGATTTCCAAAAGAAGCCACAAGACAGAAAAGGAAACGGAGAAAGTGAGAGAGGGCATAGCTTTTTCCCACTGGGTTTTTTAACGCTGCCCAGGGGGAGATCGCAGAACTCGCAAGAGGGAGTTCAGGCGTTAAAAGGGGGAGAATGTTACAAACCTTGAAGGGTAACAGGCTGTGAAAGGATTGATGCATGTCACAAATGAACTATATGTTGTAGTATTTATAGCACAACAAGGGCTATACAGTGCTTTGAAAGAGGATAATCTGAAGATATAATAGATCTAAAGAAGGTGTCTGAGACTGCTCTTTCTGAGAATCTTTAACAAACTGGACTTTGTTGTTAAAGTCTCCTGATAACAGAGAAATATAACCAGGTCTTTGATAATAAGAGAAAAGTATCTTGATAAAAAGCACCAGAGAAATAAGCTCAACACATTTAAAGTGTTATTCCAGTCAAGTCAAAATGTTGAAAAATAAGCTCAATATCTTTTTGATATTATTCCAGAATGACAGTGTCATATAAAGCACATAAAACAAATTTCTCTTCTGATGAAGGGCTGATTTGAGTGACCTAGTACTGCTCTAATAAGTTTATAATGATAAAAATGATTAATGCTATGTAAGAGATCAAGAAGAAAGGAAACATGATTTCGCACAAAGGACACAAGCTTATAAACACATCAATACAAATTGTTAAAGTGGTAAACAGCTCTTAAAAAATCCTCTTTACCATCTAAAAAACCAAAAGATGACTAAAATGTTGGTAAACAGCTATGATCTAATGATTCAACCACTCTCTACATTCCTAAATTTCGCCATCAGTACCTCATCAACCCATTATGATCATTACTATGATGTAATGTGATCTTCTATTCATCATCTGATAAGATTTATTACTAATTTGACCAGTAAAACATGACTAATCTCTATTCTTATGATCAAATGCTGTGTATATGCTGTGTATATGCTGTGTTTTGAATGTTCTAGAATGAATATTGATTTGATCTTATGATGATTCAGCATTTCAATGATGTAATTGCTTGTTATTAATGATTTGTGATCTTGTTGATGTGTAATCAAATCCTTTGATTCCTTATAACTTTTGCCATACACCTCTGTTACTAATGATTTAAAGATTGTAAATTATGAATTTGATGAATCTGCGTTTAATGAACTATTACTCATCATGTTCTGACGTCATTTGACACATGTAATCAGCTGAAAACCTTCATTTGCGACTACTTTCACCTATTTTCTTCACTTTTCACACCTTTTACCAAGCCTTTCTTTCCTTCTGTAACATTAAACAGTAATCTCCAACCGTGAAAATCCCTAAAAACACCATTGGCAACCTTATTCATTACTAATACCACTGTTACATACGTAAAACTACCTGTAAACCCTTGTTTACCAACTTCGACTTTTTTCCATTTCCTTAATAACTTCTATTTTCTCTTATCAACCACCAAGATTAAAGTTGTTGCTGACTAAAACAATGCTCCTCTTTCGTATTATAACCCTACTAAACCCATAAACCTAATAATACTACCTGAAAAACCATTTCTCAACCTGTATACCTATATTTTCGAGTTTTTCTTATGTTTTTTTCTTTCTTTCTTTTTGTAATCTGTTTGTTAATAGTTTATACTTATCTTATTAAGTTTGTTTAAATGATAAAATGATTAAATATTAAACTATATTTAATATAATTGATGTAATTCAAAATTCGATTTTTTTTGATTTTTTGATTGGTCTCATAGATTGATTACCACAACGTATAACTATTGTATTGCGCCATGTTTGTATCTTTCCCTCATCCGACAATCACTTTAATCAATAGGATAAGGTGTTAAGCATCTTCCTTCATTCCCGACCCAACCGTGAGACCAGCCCATGACAATACTGCCAATCAATCCCGATGTACTCTATCACACTACACAAAATGTAATATTTACCGGGCGGTAAAGAAAACTACTGACATAGAAAAATCCTGAGGCAACAGGAAGAGAGCTAAAATCTGAAAAAATATGCACCTTGTTCTTAGATGTTGGGCGTCCTGATGAGTATTTTTTTGTATTTTACACACAGATATTGGTTAATGTACTAACAATGAAGGCTGAGAATCATCAAAAACCCACCTGTAACAATACCTGAAATTTGGCCCATGATTTTGAAGACAGGATTTTGAAATCTTCAAACATCAATACCTTTTGCAGTTCTGAATCAAATCACTCAATTTTGAGTTCATCAAAAAGGTGGGTCTTTCCTCTACATTTATGATTGAGACATCACATCTGTAGCTGGTCTTCAAAAGATCCTACAGAGCTACTTATTCAGAACTGTTTGAGCATATGTAGAGCGGTTACATGACTAAATAAAACCTTACTGCCTTTATGAAATGTGAAGGAGAATAGTTCAGCTTTTGAATGAACCAAAAATCAAGTTATTTGGAGCAGAATTTCAAAAGTTATTGAAGCTTTTAGACCACAAAATATTATCTTCATAATCATGACCCAAATTTCAGGTATTGTTACAGGTGGGTTGTTAATGATTTTCAGCCTTTATTGTTGGTACATTAACCAATATCTGTGTGTAAAATACAAAAAAATACTCATCAGGACGCCCCAACATCTAGGAACAAGGTGCATATTTCTTCAGATTTTCAGCTCTCTTCTTGTTGCCTCAGGATTTTTCTATGCCAGTAGTTTTCTTTACCGTCCGGTAAAGATTACATTTTGTGTAGTGTCAATTCATAATATGGGCAGTTCCAAAGTTACCCAATTCTCCTCATGACATTGAAAGCTCACCAATCAAGTCTGGCACGATTTGAACTTACTTGTCCAGAATCAAGGCCTGGCACCTCTACCATGATTTCTAGTACCCGCATCACGCAACCCCAAGGATTGAGCTTATGTTGACAATGGCAAAGAAGTTAAAACTGATTGGGAAGGAGAAGTTGGTTAAAAATCCAATACTCATAAAACACTTATTTGCTCTCTTGGAACAGTTGTTGGGAGGAAGTTTAGAGAATCAAACGGCTTACACGGTAGCCTTGGTGGCATTTTGGGGTATGGCCCGCTTAGGGGAGTTGTTGAAGCACCCTAACGCAAAGGACCAGGTCCAAATCAAGGACCTTGTGTGGGACCCCAAATGCAAGTACCTCATGATTTGCATTCAAGCTGCAAAGATAGTGGCGCTCAGGGAAATTCAGGAGATACACCTCCGGAAACAGCAATCCTTACTCGACCTAGTAAGCATGGTTCAATGTCTCATCTCGTGCAATCAAAGCACAGAGAACAACACACTCTTCTCATACGTGGTGAAGTCAAGCAGAAAGATCTGGACAAAGTCGAGGTGTCAAACAATCTTCTCAAACGTATGGAAATCATCTGCAGAAATTAAGCTCACCGGCCATTCCTTCAGGGTTGTGGGAGCATTGCTACGTTGGAACCTTGGCTGCAATCTGAGTGACATTGTGGCTATAGGCAGGTGGAAATCAAAGGCCTATCAGCTTTACATCAGAGAATATAGTGATTTAGACTTACTCAAAACACACCACCTCCTACAGCAACTAATGACATAGTAATGATACTTGATGACAATGAGGATCGTAAGTCATAGAACCGTGTGGTAGCCGCATAACTCACTCCCTACCTGCTCCTGGGGGATGTAAACAACCCGGCCCATAGTGGATGGGGGTTCTCAGGCTCAGGACTATGTCCTGAGTCGAGGGGAAGAGCACCCCATCTACAAGGCCCGGTTGTCCTACCCCCCCGGTACCTTACGGACGGGGGGCACCCCCAAGAAACCTAACAAACCCCCTAACAAGCATAAGTTAGGTTTGTCTACACCACAAGGACATGCGCATGTCCTAGGGACAACCGGTTATCATTGCAGGGGGAGGGACGTCCTGACAAAACTGATCCAAGGAGCCCGGATCAGAACCAAAATTTGGGACATCCCACAGGCTTCCAAAAGTCTTTCTATTGATTCTAAATATGGGGTCCTCATGGCGCCTGTATGTGCTGCACTGACAGCTCCGCATTGGAGTGAAATGTTGGGGGACTCTGCAGTCATCATGAGGATATCTTGTACTCAACTCAAGGACCGATTGTAGCACCACATTGTAAACACGATATCTCTGGTCTAGGCTGTCAAAGGATGGGCTTCTCACTCTCACACACCTTCAGACCAAGGGGATAGCTTCAAAGAATTTTGTGAGAGAAAATTATATTGCATTTCAATGCTGTTAAAGGATACAACAATGGAGACTTGGTATTGAAGTTGAGAGGTATAAAATTAGTGACAATGATATCATGAACGCAAAGCAGTGGTCTCATTCAAGACAGGATGAAGCATGACAAGACACTACATGGTTGAATCATCGAATGAATTAGAAGCCATCATAAAACACTGATAGACGGTTGAGAGCAACTTACAAAGGCAATGAGCGAGTTGGATGTCTTTGGGTTGAATGGTTACACATCTGGTGTGAATGACAGCCAAGTTGATGTCCTCAAAGAGGCTAAAGTTTCAAAATCGAATCGATATCAGCACAGTGACAAATGAGAGAGAAAGGTGAACAAATGAGATAAGATAAGCTTCAGACAACTCTCAAAGAGCACCAATGGCAGAATATAGGAATCAAAGATCTGTCTTGAATTCTTGAGCAATCTCACAAACAAGACATTGAGATCAAATCGGTCATATGAGGATAAGCTTAGGCTGCAAAGACGATAAGGAAAAAATGCTTACGGAAGTTGGCGAATAAAAGACTCGACTTTATCACCGGTAGATTGATGTGTGTTTGCTAAAGGGGGACAGCATTGTAGTCGGTGGTAGTCAGATAAATCTTAGAGTCGAGTGGATGGAGAGAAATAGAGTGAGATGATGAGAGGGGAGAGGAACAGGGCGAGCAATGGGTGGTGATTAAGGCATGGACCCGGCCTCAGGACACCCGGAACGGTCCTGGTCCGGGCCCGGGCTCGAGCTTTGACGGCCCATTAAAAATGCTCTCGGGCCCCAGAGTAGTGTGCTCACGGGCCAGCCAAAAGGGCACAACCAAGGGATTATGGGGATGGAAAGTGGTCTTGAGATGCTCAGAAGGATGGGGGGAGTACTGATTATGGCAGAAAAGGGAGTTTTGAAGGCTATCATGGCCGATATGATCCTCCAAAATCAGGATTTTGCCCGATGCTGAGCCACACAGGCGATTTTTTTGTATTGCCGGGCCGGGCCGGGCTAGCCCAAGCAAAATAGGGGCCCGAAATGGCCCATTTTTTGAAGGCCGAGTCAGGCCGCGTCCAAGCCTTAGTGGTGATGATGAGATTTGATTGAAGTACACATCGGTTGGGACTTTGTGAGATGGGGAAAGTGAAGTGGACTTGTGAATTTTGAAGCTTCCTCCCTCCGATTTCTTCCGCTGGTTGTGTCTTTTTTTCTAGAAGTTTCCTTCAAGTGGCACACGGACCTCCCAAACATCATCATTTGGAAATGTCCTCAAAAGGATTAGAGAAGGGGGACTGTTGAGGATGCAAATTTCACGGACAACCTGCTGCACACCAGGCAGCACCTGCGAGATATCCGGATCTCAGGTATTGTGACTCGTGAGGACATCTAGGCTTCACTCTGAAGACAGCCTCAACGGGAATGTCCACGTCCGGCTGAGAGCTGGGGCTCTTATCAATTGACCAAGATCATAGAGTCCTCACAACATCCTGAGAGTGCGCAACAGATGTCAGCGCTCCAGGACGCCCAACGGACACCCCGATTGAGGACGCGGAGTCAAGCATCAGGTTTTGGACGGCTCGGACATCCTTCTGATCAAATGTGTCTTTGTGGTGTAGGGCAAACCGGTAGACTTAAGAAAGCAATTCAAATATTATTATGAACTGCTTCTTGCGCACAAAGAAAACCCCTTCCCAGATAATCCATAGCTGAATTGAGTGGAAGGGGGGGAAAACACTCAAAAAATTGTAGACATGACACGAATACCTTGAATAGCTGTATAAGCTTATAAACATTACCCACCACATTACCTGCAACAAATCGAATAAAAACTGTGATGTTGCGTACGTACGCAACCATCTCCTGGAATAAATGAGCCAATACAAGTCATAGTGAGAAATGGACTCGTGTGGCGGCGGCGAGACGTTGAGCCGCTCTGACCCAGCGAGTACATATTTCTCTCTCCTTGACCGGCTTTGAATGGGCAATTTTTCACTCGATTTTCACTCTCACAAGTTAAATCATCCTACTCAACGTGCTTCTTCGCCTTTTGCTGTACTCATCATGCTCCGTATCTTCCTCAAGATTGCCTTCCTCCTCTACTCCTTTGAGAGTCATGGCCTGAATGCCAAGAAGCCCCTCTATACAGTCACCTGTAACGGAGGGTTTTCATCTTACACGGGCGGTCATTACAATAGAGGTATGTATGTGTTTCAATTTTCGTCCCAATTCTTACGACTCCAGAACAAGTGACGATCACTGCTAATGCGAAGTTGATTTATACTTCCTCACATCAAAAGCATGCAGGCTTATACACGATGGAGAAAGACATTACAACTGCAGAATCGAAAATTGCTGGGATGATATTAAAAGTATCTTACAACCCGATCCTGATAACACTTGATATATCACATTATAAATCTGACTATAATCGGGCATCTTTTTATATTATTCATGTTAGAAAATCAATGGGTTCCTTTCAATCGCTGCCAACTCGCCAACTCTCCAAACAAGCAGCTATCGAATCAACAATGCTCGTCATATAATTATAGGGGAAGTGACTCCGATGGAAAGAGCAAGGGTTATGGTCAGTTTCCATAGCCTCGAATCATACAACCCTGATAAGATGCCTGATTTCTCTTCCTCATTTGAATCGGTGAACTTTAGATTGTACCACCGCCGGAGGTGTGCAATATGTTTGCCCAGACTATGCTCCTGATACTGTGAATTCCTTGAGTCAGTGGTATTTTTTCCTCAATCAAGATTGAATTTACTGAAGACTATCTCTACTTTCAGCGTGCGAGCATTGCCGTGCCGGAAACTGGTAGATTCTTGAGACAAACAAAACTTTTGGGAATCTCTCAGTAACTTAAAAGTAGCGCAAAAGCAAACCCTTCACGACTCACGCGATTGATGTGGTGTCTTACCTGAATGCTGGAGGGTTGACTCCACTCAAACTACTCGCTTTGCACACCTTTCTGTGTCTGTTGTTGACAGCTCATTCGTGTTGTTTGTGACCCGAATTCAAAGAGCTGTTAGTATCAGGTTCTGATGCTGGTTTTAAGTTTTAAGTCCTTTGGGCCGCCAGAACCGACTAATGTGCGTGTAGACCACATTCTGCAGGTGCTCAGCTCTCTCAGCATCTGAGGATCAGGTGTAAAAACCAAGTGTATCGAGACCCAAATTCAATCAGATCAACTTTCAGACTTTCTCGCCGGCAACGGGAACTGAAGTCGATAGCAGTTCCATCCTGTTACACTTCATGTAAGAGCGTCACCTACATCATGGATGTGTTTTGCCCGCCTACAGGCGGTCCTGCCAGGCTAACGGGAGGCGGCCTGCCCTCTTTGCAACAACTGGCAGCCTACCGTTAAAGTATTTTAATAAAACCCAATTCTGCCGTATCATCATCTTTACATTAATGACAATTCTATAAGATCACTCAAACATTGACTGACTGATTACAAAGTTTTAAAAATCAACAATGCTTTTCAACGTTCTTTTCTCATTCACCGTCTCTATTTTTTCCCCTTCAAAAGGCAACAGATCGATATAATAACAAGTAAGCTGTAGAATCTTCACCTCCTCCGTCCAATGTGGTGATCTTATCACGTTTAACAACCGATACCTTATCATCATCAAATTTACTATTCGAAAATTCAACCATATTAACTTCGATTGGTTGGCTGTAATGGTAGCATGACGAATGAAAATTTTACTTACTACCACTCTTGTTGATCGGGGTCTTCAAACTCCTCAGGTGAGGCCTGGCTCGATGAAGCTTGGTTTAGGTTCGGATTCGCTTTAGCACTATCACATCTGACCCAAGCCAAATAGTGTCCTGATAGAAATATATATATATATCATCCATTAACATCATGTCCGATAAGAAAAATATTTGAAAACAAAAAAACAAACCTCCATCGGCGGAAATTCCTTTATGAGTCACGATTCCACAGAGTTCATATTGACCTGTCACATTTGATCCAACGTCTTTGATCAAATCAGGATCAACCAAGCTGTGCAAAAGCGCGCGCTCTGTCTCTCTAAGTGTTCCCTCATCTTCGTCCACATCCATTTCAGATGATTGCGCAGCTTTACTTGAAGCACTAGCCTCGCCAGTCGCTGGCGCAGTAGTCGATTCAAGACTAGCCGACTGTGTCTCTTTAGCAGCTTCTTCCTTTGCAATCTTCCTCTTCTTCTTAGTCTTGATACGCTCTCTTCGATCTTTTTCCACATCCTTGATTTTACTAGCTACCGGTCCAACCTTGGCTTTTAAATCGTCGGTTAATAAATCCGTGAGATCCAAGTTGAAGGGAAACTTCACTTTTCGCATGATCTTCGTCTTTTTCGCAATATCTCTTCTCCAAAAGAATCGTACCATATGAACAGTCAAGTAGCTAAATAAAATCATTCACCACAAATTATCAGATTGGCAGAAAAACAACAAATCGACCGAAATTAAAGGACGTACGATGGTAAGCGAGAGATTTTGGAGCTTTGCATATACTGCGCTGATCGACCTAAACTAGGACTGTCTTTTTGTAAAGGTTGTTGAAGTCCATCTTGGATTCCGGTGATCAAGTAGTTGGTAGAGATACTAATGTTACATTTCAGCTCGAGCCATTTCTCCTTTTGGATAGTCGGAGGTTCATCAGGTGCTTCAATGCATTTGGTCCTTGAATACCAAAAAGCCTCATTAGTACACTCATCTTTCAGTTCATCAAATGATATGGATGATGACTTACTCAGTTGTCATCTCACCGGCCATGAACCGATCAACAAACTTGCCATCAATCCCATCGCTAGTATCCAAAGTACTTCGAACAGCACCGATGATTTGACCCCAACACTCTTCAGCATCCTGTTGAGCAAAATGGCCCTGAGTTTGTTGAGCAAATTGTGGTGCAAAGGATCTCAAGGTTCTAATGAGATCAAAGGGTGAATAACTATCGGTGGTTTTACATAGATCCTTGTACGTATCACGTAACGAAGAGGTCAATGCAGAATCCTTTCGTAAAGCATCAGATGATGATCCCTTGAATCTATGCGAAATCATGATCAGTCCTTGATAATAAGCAAAAGATAAAGCTTGAACATGACAAACTCGTTCAAATTAGCCTGAAGCTCAGGGATAGCTCTCAACACCTGCACAGTGGAGTTGAGGTAACAAGTATTACCCATATTCTCCAGTCCAGCTGGGAAAGTGATCTATAAGAAGAAGAGCTTAGTAAGTATGAGATAACCACGCCTATTGATCCAAAACAAATCAAAACGTACCACTTCAGCTAACTGAGTGTCGGTCATATCTTCCATGAACACAATAGGTTGAGAAGGCGCCTTAGGCAATTCGCCCGCAGTACCAATGACCATAAATTGATGACCCTAACAGAAATTGAAATATGATCAAATACCCAGCACATTTTCCAATGTAATCAAAAACTAATCAAGACTTACGGGCTTGACACCCAACTTCGACCAATCTGAGTCATCTTTTAGTTGTCCGCCCTTGACCAAGATTTTCTGCTTTGAAGGTTCTATGAAAGATGAAAAGGATAAATAGTTCAGATAGAATAAATATGGAGTTAAAGATGATCGGCAATCTCACCTACTCCGGTAAGCCGATAAACCGATTGTTTGAACGCTGAAGGTGGTTGATTGATATCCAAGTCAAGGTCATATTTCTTACCAGCATCTTAAACGAAAAAAAACAGATCAAGATTAGTTCAAATTCATGTTCCAATAAGTTAATGAATTGCTTTCTTTTGATTCTTACGTTTGATTGATACTGAAAATGCCATGATGGTGGAAGTGTTGAATGATAGAAAGCTTCTTTTTCAATTTCCTCAAAATGATGGTGGTGACGTACTAAACCTCGATCTCTTTATAAACATATCTCCCGCGCGAGCTTGTCACGATATTCTAATAGCCGGACATCCGGCCCCGTATCAATCTTTTACGGCGGTACCGGCAAATCGATCAACAGAAATCCCTACTTCGCAAGCTATGACCTCTCGAAGATGTCTCTGTCAAATTGGAACTAATCCGTGCCTCTAGACAAAATCCACACAAGGCTTGTTCCAATTTGAGCTTCCAATGACCATGTAAACACAAATACCAGTAAAATTGACAAAACGAACAATTGCGGGATACAAACAGGTCTCAAAGTGTCCAGGTAAATAAGCCAAGGCCACCAAACAAAGGTGTTGAGAGAAAACTTTGGCACTTTTTCATCTGGATTTGAGTAGATTAACCACCATAGAATAAGCCTAGATATATCATCAGATAATTGGGTCGGAAGATTTATTAAGGGTGTGTTCACTTGAAGAATTTCTGACCAGAAATCACAACCCGTACATTCTTTAATGCAGAAATGAATCACGCACCACCAAATAGACACTTTAAATTTTGCAGAATGCAATTTCTCACCAGAAATTAAGTGAATGCACCCTCAATGTCCTCAGTGTCATTGTCAACAAGTTGAACAATCACCAGTTCAATCCAGATAAGCTATAGCCAGCTGCATATATTTCTTTAGGATTGTAAGACTCGAGCTCTTGTCCAATCCAGATTTTCAGAATTATGAATCCTTTCAAGATTTTTTTGAGCCATTGAATTTAGCACAAACAATGTCAGAAGCCTAGCTCTTGGTTTTACAAAATTCGGTGCATCAAATCTATACCGTTTTTCTTCACAGATAGGTTAAACATAAAATACAAGTGATTAAGTCAATGTTGGTGATTTACCTGATGTGATCAATCATGACTCTTGATAAATCAAATCATAATGACCTGGTCTATGAACGAAATCAGAGCCATAATTAGTAAACCCAAGGGATTTGAATCTGTCAAAAATGTAAGATACCTACCGATATAGTAAGGCAACATCAGTCCATGAATCTTTTACTTCAACACCTTGAGTTTCAAACCGATGAAAATCAACTGGAAGAAGTTTCAAATCATTTGAACTCGTATCATTCACATGACCAAAATGACTGGCTGAGAGATCTAGATAAGCAATTGATAAATCTACTTTTAAACATCTTGTAAGAGCTGTGATCGAAAGATGATCTGCATCTTTATCTACAGCTTCAACATCTGTGAACAGAAAAAGATCACCATGTGAAAATGATAAGTGTACAGAAAAGATGGTTTATGTTCGATTTGAAAAAATGAGAGAAGACTGACAAAATTGACAGAATTCAATCAGACTTGGTGCACCTATGAAAACCAAAATACAATCAATCAGCTCAATTCGAAAAAAAATCATTCATTCGATTGGCCATCATCCATACGAACTCACCAGCTGGAAACCTTTCATAATCTTCTTCAAAACTAAGTAGAAATGGTGCAAAATCATCCTCATGAGCTTTAAGATAAGCAGAAGTTAAAAGTCTCAAGAAGATGATAATATTAGCACAGGTTTCTTGATCATTAAATGCGGTTAAAAGTTGTTCGATTTTGTTGATTTTTCCTTCTGAGATTGATGTTAAAATGCTTTGAAATGGTTCCCAAAAATCTTCATAAATAATCTTCTAAACTCGAATGAAATTGAATCATCAATTACTCTTAACCACTTCTCCACAAGATCAAAAAGTTGCAGTGTAGAGAGATGTATGAGCTAATGACTTACTTCATAACCAGCTTGATCTAGCAATGGAAGTAAACCTTCAAATCTTGATACCATATCTTTAGCACGATTCTGATTAACTTCACTTCCAACCGAATCACTTTCACTCCTCAAAACCGCACCCAAAACCGAATCACCTTCAGAAACCAAAAGTCTTTCACACAATCCATAACCAAAAGCTCTATAAAAACAATTCCCATCACCTCTTAATCTACGAAAAGATGTCCATCTTTCATTTTTCAACCAACGTATCTTTTTAACATAATTCATGATAGAAGAATCGTTGGGTGTGGATTGTTCATATTCGTTCTGTAAGATCTCGAGTGATTCGAGCTTTGAAACTAATGGTTTTGATTTTGATTCTTGATCTTTGATCTATATACAAAAAAAAGTGATCGGTTAGGTTTTTGGATATCTTGTTTCTTGGGGTCATCGTTAGATGAGTTAAACTTAGATGGACTAACTCCTTGTGTCAATTCCAAGATTTGTCGATCGGTCAAATCCGAAAGCTTTGTATTCACATCCACGGTAGTCTCTTCTGCTGCCATGTTTCGTTAAACCGGTTTGATGAGCTATGAGTTGAACTTTTAGGCCAAGCGGTGTGATTTGAGCTGATCGAGAGTCAATACACAAAAACTCAACTTCCTTCTCGGTATTTTGCTTGCAAGAGATTACGTCATCGCCTTACTTTTTCGATTCCGAGAATTTAAATATGAAACTTGAGCCATAAAAGCCATCGAACTTCAGCTGAGTCAAGGATGAGCCCTCCTTGTAAGCTGAAGAGCCTCTAGTCCTACCAAACCATGATACTTAAATCACAATGTTAAAGATCATTTGTCTACGATCATAAATGTAGTTCATCAACCGACATCTTCTATTTCTGAGCCCAAGTGATCCTTCTATGATGTACTTTCGAATACGAAAATGAAACCACTCCAAACATACAATCTCCGATAAGAAATTAAGATCAAATATCAAGGAGTTCAAAATATGCTATGTACAACAAGACTTTATGTAGAGAAGCTTTTGGACGATCAAGTTACTTGGCTGGAGAATAGATTGATGAGGATTTCTTTGGTTATCAAATAATAAAATATACCTATAAAGTAGAATCATAAGGATAATAAGATAAACCTAATGCAAATGGTATGTTGTAAGTCTTATTGGTTTTGTTATCAATTTCGTTGGATTTTGAAAAGTTTTTAAGGACTTCTCTTCGTAAATGATGTTATCTGTCAGACATCTTCATTAAAACCCAAAAAAGGATCATATCATCTGTTTTTACGATTCCAAGCCACCCATTTCGGAGTTCAAGAACTTCACACGATAACAACAAAAGTTGATGTTGTACTAGTCGCGCTCAGTGACAGTAGGCTAAACTTGGTTGCGTGGGCTCATGATTGATCAACACATCCGATAAGACTTGTTGGTTCAAGTTATCATACTAATGCCTGAACAACTCAACAAATTATGACGGTGTAAGTATGACACTTAAAGCTTCATCCAGAGCTTTTGATGGGGCCGACGGGCGCCGTGAGGGCAATGCGTGATTGCATCCTCGAGTTCCGTGTGCTGGGGTTTCCTAGATAAGATGATAAAGCCAAGGGGTTTCTGACTATTCCTGGCATTAGGCAGAGAATTTATCGTGATGATGTTGATGGGCAATACACCCCATTTTGATCGTGGATGTGTTTTGAAATATAAACACAATGATAATTGATCATACAAAAAATGTGAAAGACAAGTATGCACACATCCAACAGGCTGACACTATGATTTTGAGTTTGTTGGCATAATTGCATATCATTCAACCTATTTGGGTATCCATTCCACTAATCTTCTCATGATCAGTCGGATTAGCTTGAGCTTCATAAATGGCTATGACTGGCTTGCGAGACAGCTGTTGAGGAATAACTCTCAGGTCATCAACTCTATTGTGCCCAACTAGCTTTCAGATTACTCACTGCGCTAAATTCTCCTTTGAACCCAAGAAAGTAAACTCGTGTCTTGAAACCTGATGGATTACCATTGATGAACAAAATTAAAACGCTCACCAATGAAAACTTAGTGACACTGATGTCATAGAAATTTTGTTTAGCTCCTCACTTGAAGAATGTGATGTAAAAAACAAGACTATTTTGAACTGAAGTTTTGAGAGGAAAAAGATAGCAAGACTTGTGCAATAACTTTTTTTGTTTTTAGTATTTTTTGTTGGATGACAACAATCACACGGGATTACAATGAGTTGTGAGAGAGGGGAAAAAGAGTGAGAGAAACACTTTGGCTGAGAGAACGCAAAAGGACTGTCACGAATCCTCCCATTGGGGTGAATGTTGTATTGCCATTTTTGATGCACATCTTTTGAGATGCGTGTCCCACACCTCCTTCCTTGCCTGGGTGTCACTTGTCTTACACATATTCCATTATGTTAATACCCAGTACCAACTTCAATGAATGAGAATCTCAACTCTCATTCAATTTTGCCAATTTTAGAAACTCATCAATCTTAAAGAACACTGCATCTTTGCCCTTGTTGTTTCCTAATGAGCTTGTGACTTTTATTCACATCCTCATTGTCTCATTTTTCAATCAAAAAAATCACAGCAAGTCCTGAATTTTTTGAATTTTTGACCATCACCTCAGCTCAGTCTCTGATGATTGCTTCAGTTGTGTACAATGGTGTGGCAAGTGACATCCTATTGGCACTGAAGTGTGATGGATTTGACTGCAAACATTTGTTTCTCCTCCTTTTCTAAACCCTTGTGAGCTGTGTCCTGTTCTGAACCCCATACACATCTAACATCACGATGCAATTCTTTTGCACCAGGTGTAGATCCAGTCACAGAACTGTAAAGAGAATTAAAAGCCTACCAAAACAAAACATAAGGAAATTAACAATCTTGAACTTTGCTTGTGGATCAGAATTTGTGCCCAGCTTACCATGATGAGCAATGTATGAAGGACTAAAAACTTGGCTGGCAAAAACTCGTCTTTGAATCCTTCCCAGCCATAGAGAGCATAGATTCCAATGCCATGGATTGTGATAGTTGACAAAAGATGATATGGATGGTAAAGAAGAATGAAGGCCACCATGTAATCAAAAATCACAGTAGTTCTGTAATGGTTGTCAAAAAGAAAAGACAAGTGCACATTAGTGTGAGGTGAGCCATGGAGTATTGTAAGAGCATCCACTATCGTTTCAGTAAATTCACTGTAAATTTGCTGTACATGTCTGTAAAGTACAGTGACCGTACGTTGTAGAACTCCTACGCTGTGTGGCGTCGGCTGAGCCGGAGAGGGGAAGAATCACCGCAGAAAGAATAACAAGATGTGGGTGAAACTATGATTGTTGTAGACTGCCCTCAACCTTGAAATAAAAGTTCAAAAATAAAAAAAAGCAAGGAAGCAACTCTCTAACAACTTTCTACCTGCACAAGTCTAACACGTAACACTATTCTGATATTTCTAAAGAACCGCAAGATCTGGCGGATTACAATGATATACCACACAATACTACACAAGGTTGTGATGTAAAACTATAGCCGCGTTCAAACCTGACCCGGTTTCAAAAAACCCAGTTGACCCGGTGGACTTTTTGGCTGGAAGCTGTCAAGAACTGTCAATGGATACACAAAGTTACCACCAGAAAAGCAACTGGGTAACCGGGTTTTTGTGTCAACCGGGTCAGGTTTGAACGCGGCTTATGTTGAATTCTAGTTTTATTGTAATTCTTGCTACGTGTAATGAAAAATAAAAAAAAAATTGATATTTGAAAAGCCCTGATATAAAAAAACCCCGGCCCTGAGCTTGAATCCAACCAACTGACAACCAATCTATGACAAAGCTCAGCAACAACAAATATCACAGCAACAAAATTTCACTCGAGATACCACAATAACTATCCCTTTCAAACAACAACACTCTTTTGATCAATGCTTCAACAATGTAAACCTCTCTTTTCTATCTTCCTTCCTTCTTCACTAAGCAAAATAAATAAAAAAACTAACGAGATCAATTTTAAACGGTCAGAATAACTAACAATGATTTTCTAATTCTTCGATAGGATGCACAAAAAACTCTTATACGCTCCCAAGGACGCAAAGACACAACCAAAACACTCAGACACAGATCCAAACACCAATACAATGATCAAACACTAGCACGCTTTCAAGAAATAGCTCTCGAAACCCTTCAGAACACTTTTAGATGCAAACACTTTTAAAAAAAAACACTTGATGATCCCTTGGATGGATCACAAAAAAGAAAAAACACACCAATTCCACAAAAACAAGACCAAAAAACGAGACCGATACATTTAAGAAAAAACCTCCTGATCACTCCCTCCTCCCTTTCCAATTTCGACTTCATCTCCGATCGGGCCTCTATGTTCAAATCACGACATCACCGGATTCACTTTGATTTTTGATTTAGTTTTATTTCAAAACAGCTAAGTACCCTGTTTTTACTGCTCATCCTTTTATTAACTTGTTCATGATCTGTGCTGACTCCCTTTTTTTTCTTTCTTTCACTCATCTCTTCTCTCTAGTTGTTTAGATTTACCTCCAGGACCTCTCGATCGCACTCCATCCTCAATCTTCAGCTCGATCTTCACACCATCGATTTACAATGTAAGTTTGATTTCTTTTCTCTTCTTCTACACTATCCCATCCTTGACTTTATGTATTTAGATTTCGATTTTGACATCATTTAAGTAAGTTTCTTTTCCCATTCACTTCTTTGTTTGTTCTCATACTGACTCCTTTACCTCCTTTCTTTCTTTGTTTCAATATCTTTCCTTTCGCTTCTAGGTGACTATATGATTCATTGAAACAGAAACAAACTTCAATTGGACCCTTTTCCCGATTGATCTTGATTTCCTTTCATTCGCTCATTTCATTTCGATTCCAATGAACCAATCAAGATCACGCCATCTATCCACCTCATTCAATTTCGATTTCAGCTATACATCTTGAACTTGATGTCATCTTTTAGCTTTGGACCTCAAAATCGATCTCTTGCTTAATTAATTCTTTCGATCTGGACCCTTGATTTTGATATTTTGAATCTAGAACATGCTTTGGTTAGCAAGACCCTCAAAATCAAACTTTTATTCTATTTTAATTTTGATTCTGACTGTTGATCTCCTGCATCTTGTCTTCCCTTCACTCATCTTACTCTCAATCTAGCTCGATCTTGACCATATCTGAGGTTGATGGACTCTTTGGTCCCCAAATCAAGATTCTTCTTTAAACTTTTACTGACTCTTTTTCATTTAATTTATTCATTTCTTTCCTCGATCATCCTTTTAAGTACCCATCGACCGATCTCCACCTCACACAATTTGGTTTTAACTTCTTATCACCTCATCCCTCTCACCCCACACTGATTATTCCTTTTTTATCTTTGTCTCCTCCCTTATTCTCATCTCGTTTCTGATTTAAATTTGATTATGTATTTATTTATTTTAATTCCTTTTATCGACTTTATTTTAAATTCAACTATATAAAATGTTCTTTATTTAGTGTACTATCTTTCAATATGCTTCATAATATATAAATTGATATGTTAATTGAACTAAAAAACCGTGCAATCCTCAATCTGCTGAGCCTCAAGTTAGTCATGTGAGAGAATCTCGTTCCGATAAGTAAAGTAAAAGGTGAATGTTGATTGTAAGAAAATTTTAACACCAAAAAGCTCAGCCATAAAATGCTGAGCTGGACGTGGATCTGATCACCACAACGTACAGAAACACACCATTCCACTATTGTTGAAGCATACACCATTCTGTACGGTACGTACTGTACAGAATGGACTCTGTTCCACTATTGTGCTTTCTGTGAAAAATCTGCAAAGTTCAAACTTTCACCAATCTTCACCGGTCTTCTTCAAATTCTCAATATTCAAGATTAAACGCAAACTAAACCCAAATTATCCAATATGGACAATGATGATCCAATGTACAACTTGCAGATAAACAACCTGCTTTCAAACAGACTTTTGATCAATCACCTCCAGAGATTTCGCGAAGCCAATGAGGAAGATAATGATGAGGATTTTTTGGCTTTGGAATTGAATGAGGAACAGATGAATCAAGAACAAAAGCACCAAAGAAAAAGGATAAAGCGCGATAGACAGGAAGCTCATGACCGTCTCATGAAAAATTATTTTAATGAGAATCCACGATTCGATAATGAAACTTTCCAGAGACGCTTCAGAATGAGTAGAGACAGATTTCTGGATATCTGTCGCAAGCTTGAAGCCCATGACATCTTTTGGGTTCAGAGATACGTATGTATCTTGTTGTTTTACTTCATGAACTGTTCATTTTGTTTATAATTTCTTTTGCCCATATAGGACTGCTGCCTTCAGCTGGGTCTATCTACTTTACAAAAGGCTACATGTGCGATACGCCAACTGGCTTATGGAGTCTCAGCGGACATCATTGATGAATTTGTTGCAATTGGAGAGACAACCGCAATCCTTTGTTTGAAAAAGTTTGTTCAAGGAGTAATCGAGATCTTTGGACCTGAATATCTTCGACCTCCAAGACCAGATGAACTTGAGAAGATCACCAAGGAGTATGAGGAACGAGGATTTCCAGGATGCAAAGGTTCTATTGACGGGATGCACTGGGTATGGAAAAACTGTCCTACTGGTTGGGCAGGACACTTTCAAGGAAAAGAAAAGAAAGCAACGATTGTCTTGGAAGCTGTTGCATCCAAGAGCACTCGCATATGGCATGCCTTCTTTGGTGTACCTGGATCTCTGAATGATATCAATGTTTTGAATCAATCACCTCTCTTTAATGATTTTCTACGTGGTAAGTTTTTATTCAAAGAAAAATTATTGTAAAAAAACTGACAAACATTTAAATAGGTCGAGATGAAAAGATGAAATTTGAGGTCAACAACAACAAGTATGAACGTGGTTATTACCTTGCTGATGGCATATACCCAACATGGCCTGTGTTGATCAAAACAATCAATAAGCCACAAGACGCTGCTTCAGTCTATTATGCAACACAGCAAGAGTCGGCTTGAAAGGATATCAAACGATCTCTCGGTGGCCTCCAAGCGGCATGGCACATCATAGCTGTACCCTGCAGGCTTTGGAAACTACACGATATACGTAGAATCATGTACGCATGTATAGTGCTACATAATATGAATGTGGAAGACCGCAAAGTTAAGGTTCCACATATTGATGACTTCCCAACCAACACTGAGATTATTCCAAATCATCACAATCCTGGAGTAAGACTCACTTCTGAGGTGTTGATGTCAAACTACATTGATTTACGAGATGCTGATCTGCATTGACATCTGATGAACAACCTGAAAATCCACAACTGGGTGACTCCAGGGGGGGCATGAACGGATCCAGAAATTATGTAAAGACTCAAATTTCTTTTATTCATTGCTGGTCTATACAAACTATCACGAATGAAATGATCAAAAATTGGAGGTCACAAAAACAATCTTGAAATGATAACAATTGAAATCGATAACAAGTTTTTGAAATGATGAAAAGTGTAAATTGAAAAAAAAACCTCCACATCTTATTGAAGACCAACTTTGGTTCTTTGAAAATTCTTTGAAGATGGCAAGACGATAATATCTGGTAGGAATTGAGATGAAATTCTTATTGATTTGAGTTGACTACCCAAGTAGAACAACATTAGAACCATGACAAAATGATAAGAATTGAACACATTTTGAAGAAGATCCTTGATGATTTGAGTGGACTACTTGAGTACTAGTGGAAGGAGCCAAAGTGGAAGAAGTCGATGGAGGAGCCATTTCATATTTTTCCTTCAAATGGCGCTGCATCAATTGAAGTACTTCTTTGGCGACAGGTGTGACACAACTATCTTCTGAAATCATTAAAACCTTGAGTTCATTGACTTGGACCAAGCTTGCTTTGGCTTCAGCATTGGCTTGAGCCAATTGCTTGGTTAGCTCGTTTGACTCTTCAATTGCCTTCACTAGACGTTCAGCTAACTCATTGGACCGGATGAGATGCTCTTCACGTTCTAATTCAAGTTCTGCAGCCTTTGCATCCTTCGCATCCTGAATTCGTCGGCGTTTGGTTTTCTTGTTTCCCTCAGGGCAAGGAGGCGTAGAGGCGCGAGGCGTGCTGACACCTGAATCGACTACTGAGTTGCTTGAGGGGATGTTGCTGGCAATCAACATGGCTAGAGGACCTGGTGCAGGACGTGGAGTCATCCACTTCGGACAGGTGGAAAGGATTCTCCAAGCTGCGAGGGATTTGAAGCGTCCTCGGTTGCTGGTCTCGTCGTACCTCTTGATGGCGAGTTCAGGCCAATTGGTCTGCACAGTACCACTGGGAGGATTGTTTTCAATCTGAGACATGATGCCGGAAAACTTGATTGTAGCTGTCTTCAAAGAGGCCCACCTACATAACAATAGATAGATGAAATCAGTTTAATTGACTGGAATCATGAAAGATTGAACAAGATCTACAAAAACTACTTACTTGATCTTGACTGAATTAAAATCTCGGTATTCAAAAGGGGAGGTGTCATTGAAACAATCGGTGAGTTTTTGCGTAAATTCCTCGCCAGTCTGATTGGTGCCGACCTCAGGTTGCTGGCTGACGTGGAGGAAAGCCTCAGCTAGCGTGACTTCTTCCGCAGTAGACCAGTTGTTAGACTTGTTGTTTTTTTTTTCTTTTGATTTTTTATTGTTTTCTTTTTGATCGTTTTCTTTGTTGTTGGGGTTGATAATTTCAATCGATGAATCCATGTTGATTTGATGAATGTGAGTGATGCGAGTTTGATTTGAATTCAATGATCAAAGTTGAAAAAGTTGAAGAATGAGACAGATTGAAATAGAATAAGATAGCAAATTGATGACTTGTGGTGTGTCGAAATAGCAAGTTGATGACTTGTGGTGTGTCTTGCCCTGGTAGGTCAAGCAAAATCGGTAGATATCAATTCGGCAGAGGTCCAGCAAATTTGCTTGACCTCTACCGAATTTTTGCCGAATCAGTAGGTACCAATGCATGATTTGGACACGATTGGGGATTTTGGCCTTCTGTACGGTAAAATTTGCTGTACCGAGGCCGTTTACAGAAACGATAGTGGATGCTCTAATATGTGTATGTATGCAGATTCCAGATACCTACAGCACAAGTACGGTACAAATGAGCTGGGTGAAGTGAATTGGAAAGATGTACTGATCAGCATACAAGAGATATGATGACTGTGATGTTGGAAAGAAACTCACCACAAACAAAAGTACAAAGGACATACCGTTGTTTTCTGGATATAAAGATGTTGGGACTAGAAAAGCACATGATGAGATTTCAGTGAAGTAAAAATGAAGATATCCATCTAATATGTCAAGATTGGCTTACAGGGAGGGATGGTGCTGGCAAGCGTACAACAGCTGAGCCACCCAAATGGAACAAGCGCCTTGCGGGTGTAAGACTCTCGAGTAAGTCTTCACTAAAAGGGGGCACAGAGCGTGGAGATCAACACGTAATCTAAAACCCAAAAATATATTTCCTAATGACACAGAACTAGCTCCGTCCAAAGAGTGTTTGGTCAAGAACAATCAGATCACAACTCTAACAAGAATAGAAAAGAGAGAAACAGATAGAGAGAGAGATAAATGAAATATGACGATGCTCACCTAGCTCCGTCCAAAGAGTGTTCGGTGAAGAAGAAATCGTCTGGAGCTAGGGCAAGTTCACTACTATATCTTGGACCTGTCTATAACCATAATGTGTGTATGCCTGTCTCTATGTAACCCTTACAGCGGGCAAGTTGCCTCTTCCATTCACAAGACTGGACAGGATAATTAGACATTTTGAGTGTGGAATTTTGAGAGAAGATGAAAAATTGTAGGAAAATTGAAAAGATGTATAGTTTGGAAGGCGGAGTGATGAGTTGTGGGGCAGTGAAGTTTCGGGGAATAAAGGAACACAAAGCAGGCCTAGTATTTATATCTTACCGTCACCTGCAGGCCGACGTCCGCTAGTCAACGTTGACTTGGGCCAGATTAAAGGAGTCCTGCAATCTTGAGTAGATTCATTCTTGGACGACCGCTAGGCAAAAATGGCCCAGCTTCAGGGCAGGAAAGAACTCCTGCCATATTCAGTAAATCTCTCATTGTTCCCTGATTGTCTATCAGTATCAGTCCATCTCGCAGCTCTCCCTTGTATCACAAAACCTCAAATTCATAGTTATAGTATACACCACAGGGTAGTTGCGGCGTCAATTCCACATTGCCATTTGGCTCTATAGTGGTTCACGTGGCATTCACGAGAGGCAAGTCACGTTGCGACTGCAATCCATGAACCACATGGGTTTCACAGTACCACCCAGGTGGTAGCACTGTGAACACCACAGCGCTTCACTGGAAACTCACCATCCACTCAGGTGGTGGTGTGGTTGCATTCAACCAGGTGGGCGTACCACAATAGGCCACCACATAGCATTAACATGGGCGTCACACAATTGCGACGTCGCTTGGCATACAATACCATTGAAAAAAAACTCCCGACCAATCCGGATCGGATTGGTCAGGAGCATGGGCTAACCAGGGTAAAAACTTGAAAGACGCAAATAAATTACTCCCTCAGGAGATCAGGAAGTAAGGAAACACGCTCAAAGTGATAGAACATCTTTTTAATCTTGATACAATTCCCTACTACTGTTCTACAATTAGTTCAATCAGCTTCCCTTTGATATCTTGTTCATAAATATCTACTGATATGTGAAAAAATGTGAGTGAAGAAGATACAAACAAATCAATGGTCGACTAGATATGAGATAGACAAAAGTTTGGTCATAGATTCAACTGATATCTACTACACTGGTTAATACTTGAGATGACAGAGTTCAAGTGAGTTGAAAGAAGTACAGCAGATAGGAAATACAATTATAAACAATCTTGATGTGAGAACGATATGTACATGGAAAAGATCAAAGAACGTCTTTAGAACAAGTCAATAATCACCAAGATGATCTACAAATAGTGAAGGATGACTCGATATATAGAAAGAAGTGTGAAGGATGTTTGATATTGATGATGAACGAGAGGTTGAACTTGAAGTTCGAACGGTTTTTATACTAAAAAATTGATTGATGTCATGAATGACATCATATCGTGACGTGAGCACTGGAACCTCGGTCAACTCCACAGCACATGACAGATCATTTATTACACAGCACATGACAGATCATTTATTACACTCCATCTTGCTCACAATGTAGTCTTGAGTGGAATACTTGTGTGGTTATGAGGCAGTGTGCACTGTGGCTACGATGAGGTCCTCAGGTGATCTCATGGTGGCAAGAGCTGATGCCATATTCATGCGGCAATCGATGTGGCAAATGTGAATCTATTCACCACGGTTTGTGATCTGATGGCAGTGCGATCCTGCTGCTGCTGGCTGCAACAGTGAGACGATGCGGGTGGAGCTTGCAAAGCTATCACGTGGCGGATTATGGATAGCCATCTGAGACTCAAGTTGAATCTCTGTGAAACTCACTCAACCTTTGACCGTACCCCGGCAGCACTTTTTTGCTCAAAGGCTGCCCGGTGGTGTAGAGGTAATTAAAGTGAGGTGTTTATCGACCCTGACTGCCTTGTGACGAAATACATACATCATCACTCTACGTTTGACTTTGAGGATGTATATTTGAAGATATATATTACTTCATATTTTTCTTTGAACTTCTTGAGCGATTTCTTGGAACCGATTCCATGAAGGATGCAAGGAGACAAGTTCATTGTGAGATTTTGGCAGTTGACCATTTCAGAGGTTTTAACTGGAGTGGTGTGAAAAGATGGGTTATTGATAATTTGATGTAGAGGTGATCATGGGTTTAGACAGACTCGAATACGTCAGCGCGTTTCGATTGATTTGGAATCCAATAAACCAGATCAGAAGAACCAATCCATCAAATCACCCCACCACCACCACCACCACACTCAAATCATAATCCATCAGAACAACATCCTGGCAGATTCAAAACCAAAAACAAATTCCAACAAACGATTGTTTTCCAACGAAGATCCCACAACTTCATCCACCGAAACGTGTTTACCTAAAAAAATCAAAACAAATCATCCTACGATGGAAATCGATTTAGATCCCACTCAATTTATTTTACAAACAATTGATCAATTACCAACCGAAATAAAACCAATCTATGAATCATTTCTTGATCTTTATCAACGAAAGTAAGTTTTAATAATCCAGTCTTAGTTTTTGAAAATTCAGTTGACTTACTTTTTTTTTTGGATGGGGTTTTCTTGGCGGGGGGGTTGAATGTAGACTTTGGTATCAACTTACAACTTCGATTTTAGAGTTTTTAAATTTACCGATATCTTTTCCGTACCAGATTTCTTTGTATAATGGGTTTATAAAAGATTTTGAGAATAAGATTAATTCACTTAAGTTAGTTGAGATCGCCGTCACTGTTTCTCAACAATACACCGGTAAGTCTCTTTACCCCTTTTGATATGTGAATGTGTGGAAAGACGAATCATACTGAAACATTGATTTTTTTTCAGATCCAAGTGAAGCACTTGAATTCTTATCATCCCTAGCAACAAAACTAAAACCGATCCCACTAAAAGATGAAGAAAAACGAATGAAAGTGAAACCGAATGAATTACAAACCGATCCAGAAGCCTATGTGCTTTCACGAATGTCAGCTGCTCATTTTTGTTTATTGTTAGGTCAAACTAAAGAAACCGAATTAGCCATGAATGAGTGTCGTAAGATCTTAGATAAACTTGATACTGTTGATACTTCAGTTAGAGCTGGGTTTTATAGAGTTTCAGGTGATTATTATAAAGTGAGTGGATCGTTATAGGTGATTACTTTTCCATCAAACTAAACCTGTTTTTTTTCTTTTCTTTTTCTCTTTAGTGGGAAGCAGCATATGCATCGTATTATAAAACTTCATTACTTTATTTAGCTTGTTTACCTAATGTGAATGTAGATTTAAGTTTAGAAAGTCGGATTCAAAGAGCCCATGATCTAGGTCTAGCAGCTCTGTTAGGTGATACGATTTACAATTTCGGAGAACTTTTACAACATCCGATCTTAGATTCCTTAAACAATACACCATACGAATGGATCAAGTCTCTATTGTTTGCATTTAATGATGGTCATCTAGGCGTCTTTGAATCTTTGACACCAAAGTTTCCAGAAGAGGTGAGTGAGGTCAATCATCTTTTGTAGTTTGATCGGATTGGAAGATTCATCATGAATGGTTTTCTTTTCTTTTGGATCAATTTGTTTGTAGCCTATCTTACAGAATTCATATCCGTTTATGAGACAAAAGATTTGTTTGATGGCATTGATTGATGCGGTCTTTAGAAGGAATGTAACCGATCGGATCATTCCTTTTACAACGATTGCATCAGAAACCAAGTTACCGGTGAATGAAGTTGAACATTTAGTGATGAAAGCTTTAAGGTATGTGATTGATTCCCTTTTTCTCTTGACTGATTTCTTTTTTTTTCAGAAAGAGACTGATGAGAAAAGAAATGAATTAGTTTGGGATTAGTTAAAGGTTCGTTGGATCAGGTTTCAGGTACAGCTAAGATTACGTGGGTTCAACCTAGAGTCTTGAGTCGAAGTCAGATTGAAGGATTGAAAGTGAAATTAGATGAATGGACTAATCGAGTGATGAAAGTAGGTGAACATGCTCATGATCATGGTGGGACTGAGATTTTGGTTTCGTAGAGAGAGAGAAACAAAAAAAATTAGAAATACTTTGTTTTTGGTTTTGGTATTTTTGAAGTTTATGATTTGGTCCTTTTTTGATATATGAGGTTTGAAATTCATTATATATGGTTCATGAGATTGGGTGATGTGAATTATGGTTCTTTGTTTTGATAAGATTGATAAGATTAGTTTGAATGGAATTAAGGTTTCATGAATTTTTATTGATTGGTTGTTTACTGAGTATCATCAATGGTTTTTTGATGTTCATAAGAGTGAATGAAAAAAGATTTGTAAAGACTTTGTTGTTTCAGTTATGGGTTATGATCATGATTATAATCTAGCAAAAGATTGATTTCTTATTCAAAACAAGAAAAGAAGCATTTGATTCAAATTGATTCTTAAGAGTATCATTGAGTTTATCTAAGAATATCCATCAACATGTAATTTATCATGAGAATTTGAAAGATTGAATGGTACAATGGGAAATCAAACAAAATCTTCACACTGGTATTTCTTCATTTATCATTTTTATTGTTTCATTTCCAGACTTTGTTTTACAAAATTCTCACTGAAAACTTCATTACAACCAATATACATCTTACATCAACGTGAGTACATAGATAGAAAGCAAGAAATCCTTTTAGTCTTTTTTATAGGGTATAGCATATATTGATACCTTTGTAGAAGAAGATTGATGATGAGAGTTGAGATCTTCAAGGATCGAGATTTGGAAGGTGATCAGTACAGCTATTCACGAAATTCGTGTCCTGTTCGCACTTTTTTTTTCTTTCCCCCCCCCCCAAATACAGCTGACGCGCAGCGCAGCAAACCTGTATCACACCGTGGATTTGGTCAACCCCGAACCCCGCGGGCCACTTCCTCCCTCTTCCTCCCTCTGATTCTGTGCTCGCCACGTTGCGAATTTTCACACCCAATCCGTGATCATGATCGATCCCTACCAACTTATCTACTCCACTCTCCTTCAATTCACATACGAATCACAAACTGGGAATCAAGTTAGTAAGTGGATATAAACTTCCTTGAAAAGCTATTATCATCGGTCTGAATTCTGGTTCTGATGTGTTTGTAATCTTTTTTCTTTGAGGTTATGGAAGAATATAGTCACTGGTTCATGTCACTTAAAGCACATCCATTCGGAACCAAAAAAATAAGTAGTGATCCAATCTAATCAAACCAAAATCAATCTGATCGATCAAATTATCAAAATGATAATGGTGGTGCTATCAAATGCTTTCCTGACGCATTCTGATTACTTGATTGATATTCTATAGGCTCACTCTTCAGTATCTGGAGCCATCCTGAACCAAGGAGTTCAGTGTGGAATTGATGACAGATCAACCAAACTTGAATACCTAGATATCTAAATGTTTTGAGGTGATGAGTGATTGGTTTCTTAAATGGATTCTTTACATTTGAACAATGTAGCCTTTCGAAAGACTTTTCATAGTTGATTTTTGTGTTATCAAGTTCTTGAAAAATTTATGATCAATATTATGCTGTATCTTTTTCTCATCAATTCACGCCTTCAATCTCATTTTCCTAATACTGCTTCAAACACTTCATAATTCTTTGGTAGAATTAACAACCTGGTCAAATCATCACTTGGGTGGATTTGCAAAACATGACTTGAGGGGAGATATATGAAAGACATATGGACGATACACATCTTAAACATCAAAAAATCGATTTCTTGTGACAACTTCGACTTGCAGCAGTTACTGGCTTTGGTCTCTGCACCATGAATTCCAGTCTAAACATCCAAGGATCTCTCAGATGAATAACCTTGGTTCATCTCATGCTATCCTGAGTCCAGAGACCGCTGAAGCTTTAGATCTCCGAGGCGTTCAAAAGGAGCCATTTTGCTTGCAAAAACATGTTTGCGGATCTGATGGCGCGAGCGATGTTGTACTCATCAAATTCGAAGACGGGATGATTGGCCTTTTCTAAACAAGTGTGAAATTGAATTGATTGCATATCACATCAACTAAACAAGTAAAAAGAATGATTGGATACGATTGAATAACTAATTATGTGTTTGGCTCCAGAGTTGTAAGGGAAGTAAACCAGTGACTAAAACTTCAAAGAAAAAAGGTTTACAAACGCATAGAAATCAGAATTTGAAATGATGATATCAGTTTTTCAAGGAAATTTATAATCACTTACTAATGGATATATCTTGATCGCTATTTCTTTCCATGGTGGTGATTCATCTTTAATTAACTCTTTACCTTCACATTTGATTTCAAGTCCTGTAGATTCTGCTTTAGCTTTTGACATCCATCTATACTGTATAAAAAAAAGGAGACTCGGAATCTCAGTTATTTATTCATATAACATTTTGAAGAGATGAGAGAGATGTAAACTTACAGATTCATATGTGAATTGAGGTTGATAAGCTGATGAGTCAATAGTGAGAGTGAACAGCAATCAATCGTGATCACTCGGCATGCGGAGTCGGTGTGAAAATTATCGACGTGGCAAGCACCAAATCGGAGGGAGGATGTATCTCAGGAGATCCCGGGGTTCGGGCTGTTCGGGGTTGACCAAATCCACGGTGTGATACAGGCTTGCTGCGCTGCGCGTCAGAGCATCCACAACGGTCCACCTACTTTGCGGGCCCCCAGCGATGTAGGGGGTCAAAACGCAAAAAAACGCTCCAACGGAGCTCGCACAATCGGGGGTGAGACGTCGGGGGCCTCCAGATTTCCATCCGGACCCCCCACATCTGCGAGGTCTATAGGGGCTCCCAATATCACGTGCCACTGCTTCCACGTGACCGATATAGTCACGTCTCAAACCGCACTCGAAACCAGATGATATGGTACAAGCATACCATATCACTCAATCGAGTTCTGGCCCCTGACTTCAAGTGCACCGCTGTGGACACCTGTTTTTTTGACCCCCTACATCCACAAAATCAGGATCGGGGGTCTGTTCCAGGGCTCGCAAAGTAGGTGGACCGTTGTGGATGCTCTCAGCTGTATTTGGGGGGGAAAAAAGAAAAAAAAAGTGCGAACAGGACACGAATTTCGTGAATAGCTGTACATATTGTTTTAATTGGAATTAGGTTTATGTCTAATTGAGTTAAGGTTAAGAAATTGATCCGTTTTTGTATTGAAATTTGAAATATGAGAGAGATGAGTGAGAGTTGAATTAGGTTGTGAAAGGTATGTGATATTTTGAGTCTTCTGGTGAAATTGGAATAGTCTGAGTTGAATTTGAATTTGAATTTGAATAGAATCTAGTTTGACTTTACCAAATCACCAAGTAGTAGTATACTAATCGATTCATTATTAATCTTCTCTTTTGAGCTTCTGATTGGATAGATTGGATTAGTAGTAGTAGTAGTAGTGCTAGTAGTGCTAGTAGTAGTATACCATTGCTGAAGATGTCTAACTTCTCATCTCTTACTCCTTCTCGTCCGGCTCCTCCGGCTCCTTCCGAACAACAACAAGCACTTCAACAACCATCACAACACTCATCAACCGATCATCATCCCAACTCTCATCATTCATCTCGTTACAATTCAGGATCTTCTACTTCTTCTCCTGGTTTACCTTCAGGTTACGTACCTGCTCCTGGTTTTACTAATCCGGCTAGCAGTATGATTGGTTCTTCTCCTTTTCCTATCAATCCTCCTGCAAATCAAACTACAATCGTTAGAAGAGGCTTTGCTAAATTGAAGGAAGATGGTCTTAGAAGTTGGATTTGGTCTCAACGTTGGCTTATTCTGCGTGAACAAACTTTAACGTTTCATAAGAATGAGGTCAATTTCCCATTCGATTGGATTTCTTTTCTTCATCAATCTTGACTGATTCTTTGATTCTTTTTGGATTCTTAGACTACTTCAACTGCTGCTGCACTCATCTTTCTGAAAGAAATCACCAATGTAGCTCGAACCGATTTACGTCCTTATTGTCTAGAAGTCGAAACCAAAGAAAAAACCTATAACCTAGCTCTTAAGAATGATGAAGAACTCTATGGATGGATGGATGATATTTATTCTCGTTCGCCTTTGATGGGAGTTTCGAATCCGACGAATTTCGTTCATCAAGTTCATGTAGGCTTTGATGCGGTTTCAGGAGCGTTTACAGGTTTACCTGAACAATGGACTAGACTGTTGACCAGTTCGGCGATCACTAAAGAAGATTATGCCAAGAATCCTCAGGCTGTACTCGATGTACTTGAGTTTTATACTGATATTCAGAAACGAGAAAATGATGAGTATGGTCTTGGTACTCCTAATATGGGAATGACTGATCGAGTGGGTGGTGCTAGTGGTTCGAATGGTGCGGGTGCTGGTTATGATTCACCTGCTCAACATGAGATCGATTATCATACATCACCTTCTTTGAACAGTAGTCATAACAGTGCTCGTTTTAATGCTTCTTCCACTAGACTTAGCAATCAACCTAGTAATCAACAAATGCGAAATGAACTACTAGCCAACCCTCGTACGCTTGCTTCGCCTTCTCCTTCACGTGGTCCTGAGACCATCAATGATGGGTATCGAGCACCTCTTCCGGCCACTGCATCTAATCCACGACCGATCCAAGATTCTCAAAACAGACCGAACCTTGTACCTCAACGTGCTGCACCTAGTGCACCATCATCTGCCTCTAAACCTCAAGCAGGTGGATTGAAACCTCTTAGCTTATCATCTTCTGCTTCTGCAAGACCCACTCAAGCTGAGAAACCTGTCTCGAAACCTAGTTTGCCTGTCAAATTACAACAAGGACCAAAACCACTTCAACTTGGACAACCTAGAACGAACGGTAATACACCAACGTTACCAAACAAATCTACTCCGACTCCTTCAGCTACTAACCCTTCTACAACTAATGGGTCTCAAACTAATCATTCAGAGAACGCTAGTCCAGACTTATCGAATCCTTCACAAGCCACACAAACACCAGCCCAAGCACCGGTAGTGAAAGCCTTACAAACAGTTAAAAAACAAGAAGCCAAATCAAACGAACGTAGGATCTCATCTTTAACAGAAGCCCAAATCATGACGAAATTAAGAGGAGTGGTCTCACCCCAAGACCCAAATCAATTATATGCCAAGATCAAAAAAGTAGGACAAGGAGCATCAGGTAGTGTATATGTAGCTAAAGTTTTGGCTACTGGACAGAAAGTGGCGATTAAACAGATGGATTTAAAGGTTCAACCTAGGAAAGAATTGATTGTGAATGAGATTCTGGTTATGAAAGAATCACAACATCCGAATATTGTGAATTTCTTGGATTCCTTTATTTTAGGGAATGATGAACTTTGGGTTGTTATGGAGTTTATGGAAGGTGGGGCTTTGACTGATGTGATTGATAATAATAGTATGGAAGAAGATCAGATCGCTAGTATTTGTCATGAGGTTCGTTGGGTTTTTGATTCTTGTCCTTCTCAAATGGAAATGAAGTTGATTTTTTTTGGGGGGTTTTTTTAGTCTTGTAAAGGTCTTCAACATCTTCATCAACAGAGTATTATTCATCGAGATATTAAATCAGATAATGTACTTTTAGATTGTCAAGGACATGTGAAGATCAGTTGAGTGATCCGATCTGGTTTCTTCATCAAACAATATGAAACCAAATTTGAATCTGATGATTTTTTTTTGGTTGATAGCTGATTTTGGATTCTGTGCAAAACTAACCGATCAAAAATCAAAACGAGCCACCATGGTAGGTACACCTTATTGGATGGCACCAGAAGTCGTTAAACAAAAGGAGTATGGAGCCAAAGTGGATATCTGGTCACTTGGAATCATGGCTATTGAGATGATTGAGAATGAACCACCTTATTTGGATGAAGAACCTTTGAAGGCACTTTATTTGATTGCTACTAATGGTAGGTTTCGTTTTGATTTGTGTTCTTTTTCCTTTGACTGGAAGAGGGAAAGATTGATGAGAGTTTGGTTTTTTTTTCTTTTTTGGAATAGGTACACCTACGTTGAAGAAACCGGAAAGGTTGAGTAAAGAATTGAAAAACTTTTTGGCGGTTTGTTTATGTGTTGATGTGAAATCTAGAGCGACGGCAGATGAACTTTTACAAGTGAGTAGTGAATTGATGATTTTTTTTTTGACTTTTTAACTCGATTTTATCAAACTGATTGAGTTATGTGTGTGTGTGTTTTTTTTGTTTTTTGTTTTCTCGAATAGCATGAGTTTTTGAAAAAGTCTTGTACTATGGCTGGATTGGCTCCTTTATTAAAGTTTAAAGCTTCATCAAGATGAAATTATCATTAAAAAAAATACTAAAATGATGAAAGAAATACACATTTATATATGAGAAACGGTGTGGTGTTTTTTTAGGAGGCTTTTTTCTTTTCTTTTATCTTATCTGTGTTGTTTTTTATGAGAAAGAGTTTCATTTTTTTTCTTAAATCCTGACTCGTTTTTTTTCGTTTCAACAAGAAGAAGAAGAGAATGATTGAAGTTGAAGTTGGAGGAAAAAAGGTGTTTCGAACTGGGTATTTAGTTTGGTTTTTTTTGTTGTTTGATTTGATTGTTGTTTTCTTATAGGAAAAAAGGGTTTTTGTGGTTTTGTGGAATGAGATGAGATTTGATTTGATTTGATGAGATGGGGGTTTTCTTTGGTTTCTTTTTTTTTTCTTTTGGAAATGTCAAATGTCTGGGGTTTTCTTTGCTTTTTGGTTCGGTATATTTTATATAGATATAAATAAATAAATAAATATCTTTCTTTTTAGGTTTTTTTCATGAAAAAAAAGGTTTATGTTTGTTTGTTTATTGTTTATATATATATATATATAGGTAAGTGTTTGTGTGTTTTTTGTTTTGTATGCTCGGTTTGTTTGTTTGTTTTTTATGATTTTTTTATGATCTTTTTCTTCTTTTTTATGATCTTCTTTTTATGATTTTCCTTCTTTTTATGATCTTTTCTTTTTTATGATTTTTTTTATGATTTTTTTTATGATCTGCTTTCTTTTGTTTTTATATGAAGAAGTTTTGAAAAAAAAAGAAAAAAGAGATGAAGAGTTTTTAGATAGGAAAAAAAATAGAAAGTAAAAGTAAAAGTAGATGGTTGGATTCGAGGTGAGCCAGGGGGGGGAAAGTGGGGGTTTGGATTTGGTAGTATGAGGTGATTTTCTTTTTAGATGTGATGATATGATGTGGTGTTTGATTTCATGAAAATAATTGTAAAAAAACCTTTGTATTTAAGAGTATATATTTCTTTTTTTTTGATTTTTTGATTTGTTTATAGGAATGGCAGAGTGATTATTTTTTGTTATTTTGTTATTTTGAAGTTTTGAAGTTTTGTTGACTTGAATTTTTGAATAGAAAAAAAATGGATTTGATGAAGAAGACAACAAAAAAAATGATTTTGTTTGATTACCATTTGGGAGGAAATCTTTTGAAATCTGATCACACTCTTTTTGTTTTCTCGATTTGTGTTCATGAGAGGGTGTCTTTGATTGATATCAATCGCAAAAACAAACAAAATCAATCATCAAGATTTTGTAAACCCCTTGATGATTTGTTGAGCTGATGATCAACACCCCTCTTGATGACCTGATGACCTGATCAAGAGTTGAGTTCTAGAGGGGTCTTATCTTGATTTAAAGGGGCTTTGATCAGTAGGGTAATTGTGAAGGTTTTGATGGTATCAAGGAATCGAATCAGTTTACCTCATCTTGATTTCGGTGACAAAGAGATTCGAAAATTTAAAGGTGTCATGGATCGGCTTACATCTCTGTCTTCAGTTATTCATACTAGACCGTATACCATCTCAATCTTCTTCCTAGGTTTATATCTTTTTGCGCATGTAATGGATTCAGATCTTGAGCCCAGACTCAGCTCATTGTGAATGATCTTTCTTATAGCTTGAAGGCGACCTTAGCATAGTTTGTCTGTTCAGAGAACTTGAAGGAATCAGACTTAAATATCCTTAAAAAGTTTCCCTTCGACGTAAAGATCACCATGGCCTTGTTGAAGGTATGTCATGGATCATGGACCCTACTATCTTCTTTGAGTAAGCCTGCAGAGACTTGAGTCTAATGTCGGATATCGAGGGCCATCACACTGGAGTATAAATCAATGTCTTCTATCACTCGGGTTTTGGGAGACTTCTTATCCATCAGATTTCTTTTTAATTCTGTTTTACCATAAACTCTTTTGATTTTCTAAAGTAGAGCTCTTGATTGATTCAAAACCTTGTGTGATCATTCTTACATTTGTTTTCATCTTTTAATTTCTTCAATTACTTCTTACTCTTTGTATTTTCTTTAATCAATTGAATTCTCATATAATTCTCTTTTTTACAAGCCTATAATCTTTAAAAATGCATTTAGGAATTTCATTTACTACTACTCTTTACTTTTTCATCTTCGTGGCAACTTGTTTGACTCAAGATCAAGATCGAAATTCGGTCCTGACAAGTGGTATGGAGAAGAAAAATCAGGAGATGTAAGAAATTTTTTTGTTCGATCTTTTCTTCTGTTCGAACTGGCGTGAAAGGAAGGAGATGATGAAATTCTTGTTGACTAAAACTGATGAGATGTCTTCTTTTACTTTTGGATTGATGGGATTTTTAATTTCTCTCTTGAATGAAAAATCAACTCGATCTTCAAACTCTTCATTCTTGCTTGATGACGCCTCTTTTCTAGGCCTTCTTCAGACCATTCTGGTGGTGGGCGCCGAGCTCGAGGTTTAGCATCTGAAGATCGTTTTGTAAAGTAAGCTGACCTTTTGGTGTGGTAAACGCGGCATTGGCAAGAATGATAGTCTTAACGGCTTTGATACTCATCTATGATTTGTTTTGAATCTCTTCATTTAAGATTGATCACCAGAGCCGACACTTCAACTGGAAGTAGCTCTGGTAATTCTTCCACTGGCAATTCGATCGGAACCCTTTCCTCTGGTAATAATGAAGTAGAACCCAACCTGAATGGTCCAAGTGATCCAAAAGTATGTGCTACGATTGTCAAGAACATGAAGGAGGCCGAAGCATTGACAAAAGCAGCAGGAAGTCCTGCTGCTAAACGACCATCTACCGTTCCATCTTCTTCACCAAAATCTTCTTCTGGATCAAGCCGTCGTTCTAAGCTCGCCCAGATTCATGAGTTTGAGTAAGTGTTTTGTTTAAATATTTTTCCTTTTGTTTTCTTGTTTGATCAATTTACTGAACTTGGGTGTTCTTATCAGTTTGAACCGCCGTGCTGATCCTCCAGCAAGTTCAACTGGATCACAAACTAATGTGGATCCTAATTCATGTAAAGAAATGCAAGCAATGGTTCAAGCTCAAGGAGAAAAATTGGCTGCAAGTTTAAAGAAGATGACTTCGGGAGATGTGACTAGCAAGAAAGACAATCCTTCAACCGATTCGAAAACTTCTAACCCCAAGTAAAAATTGTAGCAATATTTTGTACCCATATATGTGTTGATCTTTCTGTGTAAACATTTTCTCTTGCTATGTACATGTTCATTATACCACATACCCTTCATATCAAAACAAAGACCACATGTTTTTTTAATGTTCAATGTGTTTATAATCGATATCTCCATTCATCTGAAACTTTTGAGTAATTAGATGGCAAAAACATGCAAAATTGTCACTGGCAACAGTCATATTAACGACATGAACATGAACATAACATTTGCACGATAGACCCTTTAAGATGAATGAAGCTGATGTAGATGGCATATGTGAAATTGATTTGAAAGATAGTTTCAGATAATCATACTAAACCTTTGGCGGCGCGCTTACTTAAGACTTATGAATTGCTGGATGTAGAACTAATACTGAAGTTGAGGAAACATCTTTTGTTCTAAACCTTCAGGGATCTTTATTCGTATAGTGGTTTCTTCCGGAAATCTGTTGAGAAAAGCCCCTAAGGTATCCATTTGATGAACTTTTAAGTTGTCAACAGCAGCCATAGTATTGAGTGTTTGTAATGTTGGAAGCTTTCCGGTTAGTGCAAAAGTGTTGTTGTAATCTTGACCAAAAAACATTGAGAAAAAACTTGCCTTCTGTGGAATGATAGGATGTTCTCTTGATACATAAATCACCATGGCCTTGATAGAGAGATGGAATTGATCAACGGCCCCTGCCTTGCTCTCATCTCAGTGAGGCTTCAGCGTGGCTCGATTCTCGATTTCACCTGTAGGGGCAGTGTGCCCAAGAGTGAGAGGACTATAAAGCATCTCAACCTGTGTTAGGTAAACCTCGGTTTTCTTCTCAAAGTACATCATCGAGGCATTGATCGATTCAGCTCGTGTCATATTATCATTACATCTGTGTGCATATATCTCTTTTTCGTTTCCTAGTGATATCTTTCTTTTACTTCAAGATCTGTTTCTCAGCTCGGCCTTCTACAGATCCAATCAAGCTTTACAAATACTTCAAACATGCGTTTCACCCTCACCATCAACTTCGTACTTTTAGGAGCCTGTTTGTCTCAATACCAGGTTCAATCTTCACTCGCCGCCAATGGAAAAGATGCACATGATGGAACCGAACCTATGTAAGAGATTTTCCCTTGAAGACGAGCTTCTGATGATTAAAAGACTTGTGGATTTTGACTGATGACATCCTGTTTTTTTTCGGATTGGTTGGTCACTCTTCTTTACTCATGAAATCTAGAAACCCACCAGTAAAGAAGCCTGGTGGACATCGAGCTCGAGGTTTATCAGCTAGGGATGATTTTCCAATGTAAGCAAGATATCTGTTTAAGTAAAAACTTGGTGTGGTGATACATATACAAAACATTGATCTCCGTGATACTCATTTGATCTCTACTCTCATTCCATTTCAGACTGATAACTAGAGCTGACACCTCTAATGATAGTAACGGTGGAACTACTCCTCCTGGGAAACCGGCAAGCGTTGGAACAACTGGATACCCAAACGTTGTCGAACCCAAAGCGTGTGCTGCCATTCTCAAGGCCATGAAAGAGAGCGAAGCGGCAACCAAAGGTAATGGAGCTCCTCCCCCTCCTGTGCTTCCTAAAGGAGCACAGGCTGGGATGACCTCAACTTCAAAACCTGCTGGTGCAACCCGTCGTTCGAAGCTTACACAGAACCCCGATTCTCAGTACGTGTCTTCCCTTTGCGAATAAAAGATCTCTGTGTTTTTTTTCAGAAAGCTGAGATGGATTTTATTTATCAGTTTAAACCGACGGGCTGATCCTTCAACTCAAACTACTACGGATCCAAATGCATGTAAAGATATGCAAGCATTCATTAAATCTAAAAGTGAAAAAATGGCAAAGGGATTAGGACCTATACCTACTAAAAAAGAAATCGGTCCAACAGATATGAAAAACTCAAGTCCTCAATGAAAGTTTTGATTTGGATTTTGGATTGGATTACTTTTTGATTTTTACTTTTTTCTTATGTTGAAGATTTTTTTCTCATTTTTACCATTTGTATTTTTAAGCACACTTGTTGTGAAATCAGGAATCATCTTCATGGTACTTATGAACAATTTACAGATATGGTTATGCTTTAGGTTTAACCAAAAGTGTTGAAAATGTGCTAGATTAGACATGTCATGTTTGGAAGGAATAAGTATCAAGATTTGTTTTCCATTCAATTCTTTAAGGCTGCTGCTCAGCACAGTGCGTGTAAAACAAAAAGCCATTAGTAGCATGTCAACTTTTCTCTCATAAATTTCTCTCACAAGCCACACCTAGTCTCGGATTAGTGTGAGTTATTATAAATGACAAACTACCCTGTGATCATGAATGCAAATATGAAGAAATGACTACCGTAATATATTCCTTCTTAACCATTTATGTCAAATAGAGTATCTGTGACTAGTTTTGAAATACATCTTATACTTGACTTTCATGAATCTGATGGCTTATTGGAACACAAGCAGAGTTACATCAAGAAGTAAGTTGAAGTTTTCAATAGTGCTGATTAGGAGGTTGATTAGTGAGGGTTGTATGGATTCAAAAATCACAGAACAGGATCTGTCAAGAGTGCAAAAGAGGCAAAGACCTCACTTGCAACTTGAGTTATGTCAGTGTCACTGAACAATCTCCTTTCACAACTCTTCAGATCTTAGAAACATTCTTACTTTTGCCTCATTTCAATCAAGGAAGGATGGGGTGATAAATAAGATCAATTCAGATCACAGGGATAAATTAGAAGCACAAGTATATGATCATTTTATGTTAAAAGTTGAATGATAAGTAATAAAACCTTGGAATAAAATCAAAGGTGACCCAGAATATTTTAGTAAGAGTGAGTTAGGTGATGATGTGCATTTTTCAATAAAAAAAATGAGGAATTGGATAGTCTGTGAGACTAATTTTAAAGAAACAATTGCCTCCACCAACTGTCAATGATGTCGATATTCAGACATCTGGGGACGTGTTTTTTACTGACCCGCACATATTTACCCCGTGTTCTCATGACCCGACGCCTACGATTTTACGGTACTTGAGATTGGTCAGGAAGTGCACGCAGTTTGACAAATTCACTTCACTTCACCAAGCATCAACTCATCACACCACACCTCTGTACTTTATCACAACTCATCTCGCCATGCAAGGTTTCAATCGATACTTTCCACCTGACTTTGATCCAAAGAAGCATGATACACTTAACAACTATCATGGAAAACACGCATTGGGAGACCGAGCCAGAAAAATCGATCAAGGAATTCTAATTACTCGTTTTGAATTACCGTTTAACATTTGGTGTGGATCTTGCGAAGCTCATATTGGAATGGGAGTAAGGTGAACGCTCAATCTTCCCTCATATGAACTTTATTTCCAGACATTTACTCACCCTTGGCTATCTTTTGTTATATAGGTATAATGCAGAGAAGAAAAAAGTTGGAATGTATTATACTACTCCGATTTATAGCTTTCGTTGTAAATGTCATTTGTGTGGAAATTGTGAGTCAGAAGATTTATTGAAACCTTGTCGTAATTTGACGCCCAAACAAGTTTGAAGAAACTCAACACTGAACCAACACCATTTCATATTACATTTAGGGTTCGAGATCCGGACAGATCCACAAGTCAGTTCTTCGTCTACAGTGCAAATAGTTTGGAAGCCTTATTTTACCTATCCTGAAGAAATCTCAAAAATGTGACTTTTCAGAACACACGATACGTTGTCGAAAGTGGTGCGCGGCAAAAGAATGAAGACTGGGATCCAGCCGAAAACGGAGGAGTAGTCCTAGACGGTAAGTCTTGACGAATGATCTAGATCTCACTCCTATATGAGCAAAAAGGTTGATTTTGCGTTAGTATTGGTTTAGGAAAACCTCAGGCTGGACCTTCAGATCCGTTTGCACTAGTAGAGAAACAAACAACAGATAAAGAAGTTGCTTTAGCAACCAAAGATAGGCTTGAAGATCTTTATGAACTGAGTGAATCAAGGAATTCTGATCCATTCGGTACGTATCATTTCAAAACTTCCTCGAATGCTTTTAGTCCGATTCAAACTTATCATAAAATATTTGTTACCTTTTAATAGTCTTGAGTCAAAAACTAAGAAAATCATTTCGGAAAGAAAAGGCAGAACTGATAGCAAAATCAAGAAGTGATGATTCACTTCGTAATCGGTATTCCTTACCATCAAATCTCAGACTAGACGAACCAGATCAACCACTTTTGTTGGAAGAAGCTGAAAAAGCAAAGGTTCTGATTCGTGAAGGGCAAGCAAAGACAGCAGCAAAGCGACTCAGACTGGAAGCTGAAATAGGTCTTCCATTAAATAATAAACGAGCTCGAACCATTTCAACTCCATTGGCTAGTTTACAAGACCGATTGACTACCAACACTCGAAGAACTCTTGATCCTTTCTTATCTTCTTCGTCTTCTCGATCTATTGCGCCTTCTCGTCTTCGCTCTTCACTTGGTTCATCTCATGTCGTTGTCCGGCCTTCACTCTCAAAATCATCATCCAGTTCTATCCTCAAAGTGCCTACCCTTAAAAAAACCAAGCTTGAACAGAAGTGCAGTAAACCTATCAAGATGCTCACAGAGTACGATAGTGATTGAAAGCATCATGTCAATTTCTATCTGCTGTGCTTGCTCTTGGAGATATCTCATGTAAACCTTTTCAACAAACTCGTATTCCGCATATGCATTTATTCAGACAACTTTTCACCGCATACCCTTCTTGAATCATCTCAGCTATAAGGCCTTTCAAAATCTAATCCAAGCTGGCCCTTTATCATTCAAGATATATATGAATGCACTTTCAAAGGTTTCCCATCCCAGGCTCTAGATTGTATATATCATAGGTTTAAGTAAGCTCAAGAGTAAATAATCGTTGCAGACTTACTGTAAAGGTATATTACCATGTATCAAAGAGTATGTATAATCTACGGATCGTTTTTTCCTACAAAACTGCAATTGTCTCACACAAGTCTTGCTTTGAATGTGTACCTACAAAGGATTTGACAACTGTATGTTTCATCAGCCTTCCTTCTTGGATGAGCACTCACAATGTCTCACATGATTGAAAAGATTATCATAAGGTAAGAAGTAATGCTACAATAGTGCTTGTGAGCTCGAGATTGATAACATTGTTGAAGGTTGTGAGGATTGGAAAGGGGGGTAATTGTGGATTGTACATGAGCAGTCATTTTTTCATTTTTTGATTGATCCTTTCATTCTAGGAATATGGCAAATTTCATGGCAGTTTTTTTTGGAAAATACCAGTTACATGTAAATCAATCAATTTAAGACTGATTATGGCATGATGTTCCCTCATGATTTGCCTATAGTCCAAAAATAGTATTTTTTGTTCATGATTTTTTTCAAGCCTCAATAACTCAGTCAATTTACATGATGAAGGTTGATAGACTATATATTCTTGGTGGGGAAATATAGGAGCAGTTCTGTACAGTTTTATGAAGTCATATGACATCATCTCAATCTTGGTGGTATCCCAACCACTTCTCAACAAATTCTCAATAAATGGATGATATCCATTTGATATCCACTTCATAGCTTTCTTGTAACTTTTTAAGGTCAGTGGGATGCACTGGCCTGCCAGTGACTTGTGATTGCAGGCTGTGAGTGGGACACTTTGAACTCAGTCAAAGACAAGAGAACAACCAATTGTACCCTCAAGGTAGATCCAATAACCTGGACATGGGAAGACTGTAGGACTCAGGTGACAGAGGTTGCTGAGTGATTCCTGCCATTTGCTCACTGGGAAGAACAATGAATAGGTCTTGTGGGAGGATGTGTGAAATACAACCAAAAGATTCTTCAAACAGTCAATACCATTCAAGAAGACAGCTGGGTCATGTTTCATTCATTGGTCAACAACAATCAATCCAAGATAGCTGGGGTCTCCATTAGTATAACAATGGAAAGCCCTTGTGTTTCTGGGCCTTACAAAATTTAACAGATCTCCTTCATCATCTTATCATCATATTCAAAGAATCCTGTTTCTGGAACTATTCTCTTTCCAGCAAGAGAACATGACTCAGAGCTTGATAATACAACATAATACACCTGCACTTGCCAAACCTGGGCTTCCCAGAGGCCACTAGATATTGAGGTAAGGGAAGCTCAAGTCTGTTTGATATTCTTTCACTGATTGATTACATCTAGTCGCTTTTACTTCAAGGGCAACTACAGCAGCTTATAGACAATCTTCAAACCTTTCATGCAAAGCACAGTGCTGCGGGTGATGGTGCAGTATATCAAGATCTCACCAACTCTGTAAAGACGTTACAACTCACCAATATCCTTCTCACAATCTGGGCAAGATCAATTGTGAGTGTTATCACTGTTTTAAATTTATATCATCATCTCAATTTGCTTGTCATTCAATTCAAACAATTAGACCAAGGGGGATTTTGGTGCCAATAAGTTCACCCCTCCTAAAACCAAACTCTTTATGTGTGCAGTTAAGGGTGGTGAACTTCCACTAACTCAATTGGCCTCAATGAATCCAATAACAAGTACTTCAGCAGTAGCCACAGCCCCACCAATATCTGGAACATTTGATCTCAATGACTGTGGTGTTGTGACCCCCCCATTGGAACACTCCTTCAACTACACCAAAATTTTGCCCAAAACTCTGGCTCACCAAATTGTTCAAGACCTTGGTTACGAGACCTGGAGAGCTTTTGAAGCAAAGTTTATGAATGCGCAAACTTTCAAACATGATGGTTTAAAAGTTGGGACAGCACTGTAGGGAATAGTAGGATCTCTTTTTATTTTGGACAAAACATATATTTTTTAATCTCTTTGACAATAACAATTTTGTAAGTAAAAAAGTAACACATTTTTAAATAGAGAAAATAAAAGAGGAGGTTTGTACCTTTGACAATAACTACACTAGTGAGATTCAACTTTATAACACAAATTTTAAATCAAACAAATGTAACCGAAAGGAAAGTCTACATTTTTATGAAATGAATCAATTTAAGATTAGATAAAGAAACTTCAAAACATCTTAACAACTGAGAGATTGAAAAAGTTAGGAGATGTTTTATACCTCTTTTCCTTTTTGATTAAAGCTTGAGTTTGATTTAGATTTTAGCTTTTTGGTTGAAGATGTTTGTTGTGTAGTATTGAGTTTTATAGAACAAGTCAAGAGTTGACACAACTTGGTTAAACAATCAGAAGAAAGAACAATAGAGAGAAAACAATAACAAAGATGAAATGTTTTTTATGAGTATTCAGGGTTGATGATTTTATATATAAGATCAGAGAAACATATTGATGACATTGGTCAGCTCAGAGAAACATATCAATGACGTCAGTCAGCAAAGCGCATAGTTAGGGCAACACAGCATAGATCAACGCAAACAATAGAGTAAGGGCAACACAGCAAACACAACAGAACAACACAGTGCATGTAAAAAACAAAACACTATTTGTGATGTATTACTAATCATAACAAGCACATGTATTGATTTACAGACAACATTATCACTAGTCTAATCAAGGTGACTTCTTATTCAGAATGTGTACTATGCATTGTGCTCAACTTTCATTATAAAAAGTGTTAATACAAATAATACAAAAGACTCAATATCTGTGAAATACAAAGTTGAATGAATCTTTCATTTCACCGTGTGTCTTAAGTAAATGAATACCAATATCTTCACTGCAATAAATGAAATAATGTGAGATAAAGTTTAAAGATATCTGGATCCCTTATAAAGCTCTATCTTCAATTTGTGAATTCTACAGTGACAGAAAAATGATCTGGAGGTAGATCCGCTCTATCTCTCCTTACTGGGTCAAGTTATCTCAATATGACTCCTGGGAACAAATAACAAATGAAGTGATTTTTTATTACAGAAAAAAACTTCTCAATTGGATTCATAAAAGGGCTATATGCGGGTAGATAGACAAATAACATATTGATCAAAGCAGATGACTCCAGTATCAGGACCCATGTGGATTGGGAAGTTATCCATGACAAGAACCAACTTCTTCTGTGGCCATGGGTTCATCATGGGCATCTGACACAATTCAACAGTCAGCTCAGTCAATAAAAAACAAGTAAAACACCCACCAATTGTACTCAAAGAAACTCTTGAAAATTGTCTTACCAAGGCCCTCCTTTCATCACTTGTAAGGCCAAGCAACCATCAAGCAAAAGTGCAATATGATGGGTCCCCACCAAAGTTCTCTCCATTAGATCTGTTTGCTTGCCTATAGGAGCCCACCCCATCATACATATCTTGCCTATTTATAAAGTATACCCATTTCATCTACCACAAAAAAGGAAGAAATATTAGAATGAAACTCAGGAAGATAAAGTGACAGAACTCACCAAGAAAAATTAATCAATCAGCTTGTATCTCCAACACAAACTTGATGTAATTACCCAAATCAATTGGGATTTGGATTTATACTCCGTCAGACATTTTGAGTTAAGCCAAGCTGTTTCTTCATCTTGCACAAAATGGTTGGGGTGGAGACAGATGTTCTAGTTTCTTTCAAGAATTCTAAAGCCAACTCATCCTGATAAATTTTTGGATCAGTGTCAATTAGATGAGCTAGCACAGTGTGCTCATCAAGATCCATCAAGCAAGGAGCTCCAATGGCTTTGTAGGTGTCTGGGTGCCTAATAACTGCACCGGTTTCTTCTAATAAAGCCTTCCATCTTTGTAAGCTTGATGACAAGCAATATTAATTAAGCTGCCAAGATCCTGGATTTATTGATGTGTTTTGCCTCAAAGTGTCCATCAGACAGCCATGTACTTGTGGATGATAACATTGACCATTTCTGCCACATGCATCAATGGCCATTGTTGAGGTGGAAGAGCCGATGCCTTATGAATTGTTTTCTAAAGGACCAATTTGTGTGGTGATCATAAAATTGAGTGATCCAACTTGGCTTTGTAACAAGAAAAGGTTCTATTTACATACCTATTATTAAATTCAATTCCAGCCAAAACAAAATGGTTGGTTCTGTCACTGATTCAATCAACTTCTTTAAAACCTTGACCAAAAAAAGTAAGCAATGAATAATGATCATTTTTCTGAGGTCTTTCTTCTACAGAAATGTACAAGTTTGAGCTACAATAGTTGAATTCAAGACCCAAAAGGAGATCTCAACTCCATTAGACATTCCTACCCATCAACAAAAAAGTCAGATCAGATTCTATCCAATCCTAAAACCCCATCATAACTCTAGTGACCAAATTTCCAAGGGATCAATCATCATAGACAAGCCCTTAGGTATTTGGTGAAAGAGATCTTCTCTAGGCTTTCTATCCAAGGTAGGATTATACCCTAAGATATTCTTTTGGATCAAAACTCTTGAAAAGATTTTATCAAAGGTTTATGATCTGAGAAAATCTTGAATGAAAACCCTTTCAAGGTACGTAAATTCTACCCTTTTTGATATGACAACAAAACAATCTCATGACTGAAAACTGTTGTACATTTTTCTTCAATATATTATCTTCATATAGACTCTGTAAAAGTTTCAAATCAATCACAAGAAATCTCAACCCAAACCATTCCAAAACTCAACATATTTTCCTAAACATCACCATACCTATATCATCAACAACCACACACAAAAAGGACATTCCATAAACACTCAAAAGACACCCTTCAAAAGCCTAAAGGTATATTCCCAACAACAAGTAAAGTATCTCTTCTTCTTTTCAAGTATCTCTTCTTCTTTTCAAGTATCTCTTCTTCTTTTCAAAACAAGATCTTCTTATTCAATTGACCATATCTATTAATAAATCTTATTCCCAAACCATCATTCATAAACCAAACTTACCAAATCTCTTAATCTAAATCCTACCAAAAATACTTTTAAAGCTGTCTACAGTTGTGTGTGCATGTTGCTGACATGACATACAATATAACTTTTGGATTTGAATGTATACTGTCACTGATTAATTATGTGTTGGTATATATATACAAAATCAAAAATTTAATATCCTTGAAATTAATGGAATCCTCAACTTTTTAAACTTTTATTTGACTTTTTTTTTGATTTGAAATCGAATTATAAAACAAGAGGTATGATATTTAAACATTAACTAAATATAAAGATTTTCAAAATCAGATTCAATGTAAATAAGTAGATCAACCTTTTTTCTATCTACCTAAAAGATTTTAAATAGCTTCTTCAAGTTGTTCAATTTTCAATCAAAGCAAATCAAAGACCTAATTTGATTTTCTTCGAATAACAAAACTCCAAGCTTTCACCTTCTTTTCTGGTGTTTGACAAATTGAAGTTGGACATACAAGCTGCTCATTCCTCATGTGAACCCAACAAAGATCATCCTGAATAACAAAGAAGGTTAAAGACCACAAGTAAATCTTGTAAACCTTGAATCTATTGAAGAATTCCAGCTCAGAATCAACTGTCTCCAACTAATGCACCGACCCGGCCCCAACCCGATGAATCTGAGCTGGACCGGGGCCAACCTCCCCCTCAGACCGGGCCGACCCAGTCCGCTAGCCCCAGTGATGTGATATGCTCAAAAACCAAAAAAAACGTAAATATATGATAAATATATGATTTTTCGATTTTTCTTCTCTTCTGTAGCCTTTGCTGAAGCTATCCAGCAGCTATTCTACAACAAAGAGACAAAAAATTTGTTGTATATATATGATACTTGAAGAAATTAAGATGATTTTGGTAAAATTTGCCCCCTAACATATGGCCGGGCAGACCCGGCTTTACCCAGATCTTAGCCGAGACCCGTCCGACCCGGTCCCGGTCCCGGTACCAGATCGGGTTTTGCGGACCGGGTCGGTGCATTATCTCCAACTCATCATAAACTCTCTTCACAAAAGGCAAAAGCTCACAGAAAAACTGTCAAAAACATTTGATCAATGAATTAAAGAATCAAAGCTAAAAAAAATCAATCATGATTGTAACAAACGCCTGTCTTTAAAATGATTCTTTCTATTTCTTCAATCTTCACTTTTTTTTTTGGCAACACACTCTTTCTTCACTCTCATAACAAAAAAAAAGATAGATGAGAAGTAATAAACGGTGTAAGGTAAGAGATCAATAACAAGTGAAGGTTCTTTTTTTTGAGTTCGGGGGGGTGAGTGGGTGCAGGAGGGGCTCAAAGAGGTTAGAGAAGCGGAGCGGGTTGGTTTGAAGAGAGTGTGCAGAGATCGACATACAATGTAAGTAAGTAGGTAGAGAGTAGGAGCTAAGAACAACAAATGACTTTGTGAACATATGTGGAGAGAGGGAAAGATGAGAGCAGAGAGAGGGGTAACAACTATATATAGAATTCAAAGGTGAACAAAGGTAATTATTTCGGGTGGAATTCGTATTAAATCAAGCTAAACAGTAGCAGAAAGAAAAAGCAAGAGGTTAATGAGTCGGCTTCGAATGAGTTTGCGAATTGAGACACTTACATTTTGGGGCTTCTTTGAAAGCGAGGCACATCTCTTCACCCATAGCGCTGTGAACAGAACGTGAAATAAGTTTGATTGAATGTAAAATCGCGATCAAAGGTGACAAAGAAGACTTACGAGGTGATGGTGCAGTAGAGCTAATGGAAGAATGAAGCAAAGAAAAGAACAGAGAGGTCAATAAGATCACCGAATGAGATCCAGAAGAAGCCTTTTTGACATACGTCTTTTCCGGCATCGAATTGCTCTTGGAGATCTTTGCCAAGGTCACCTTCAGGAATCTTGACATCATCCTTGGCAGCTATTCGGTTGAAAAGATTCACCATCAACACAGAAACCGAGTCAATTCAAGAACCGAAGGCAAAGGTATCAAAAGATACATACCACCATCCATGTTGATCAAGTTCAAGAAACCATCCTCAATGTTAACGAGTTGGTATTCGTTACGGGTGACGTTAGGAACATCCATGTTGTGAGTCGAAGGAGAGATATCTTCCAACTTTTTGAAAGTGAAGATATCAATCGCAATGATATGAACCTTTGCGTGACCGTGCTTTCCAGTCTTGGAGGTAGACATATCGACAATCTAATGAAAAAAACAAAGGGTTTTAAAATGATGATTTTGATGTTTTGGATCGAGTGATTGACACTTACTTTGCATGGTCTACCTTTGATGACCACGTGACCGTTCTTACGTAAAGCAGAGCATTGCATTGGGAAGGTCAAAGAGGCACCTTTGGAAGTCAAGAGCGAGATCGGAGTTAGATTGGATTAAGAAATAAAGGATGGAAAAACGAAAAGAGAACTGACCGGCACCGGTAGCCTCAAAGGTTTGGTTGTGTTGCTCATCGTCAGACCTGAGATGACCAGAAGAAAGAAGATTAGAGTTTTTCAAATGGAAGAAGTGTTGGTTTGAATGAATGAAAAAGACTGACATGATGTTAATTGAAGATTGCTAGTGAAGGTCGAAAGTTGATTTCCTTTGAGATTTAATGAATCGAATCGATAAAGAAGACTGTGGATTGAAAAAATAAAATAAAAGTTTGAAGACCGTAAAAGTGAATCAGTCAGTATCGATGATTGAAGCGATTAAATCAAACCAAATCAAAAGAAATCAAAAGTTTAATAGAATTTAATAAAGAAACGGTAATCAAATCAACCCACCCAATCAATTCACGTACACCCACAAAGACACACACACACACACACACACACACAATCACAGCAAAGTTCAAAATCAAAAAACAGAAATGGTCAGAATCAGATGGATGTAGAAAGATTGGATTGGATTGGATTTGATGGAGAGAATCAGAATTTTTACTTTTAAAATTTGGTGGTTGAGAAGGAATCGGTTTTCAAAAAAAAAAAACTTTTAACTTTCTTCTTTCAACCCGATTCAAATATCCTTCATCGGACTTCAAATCTCAAAAACCACTCAATTGAAATAAAAAATAAAAAACTCATTGAAAAATTTCTAATATCTGTATTCATTTGGGACCTAACCCTACTTTAGATTCGAATTTCTGACTTAGTATGACACACTTTATAAACCCATGACAGTAACCCATAGATAGTTCCAAGATCATTGTTGAATACTTTCTGAACACTGTCACGACCTCAATCCATCAAACAATCAAACAATCATGACTCAATCCAACACCTCATTCAACACATCCTCAAACCAAAGCACCGAACCCGACGCATTTCCCGCAAGACTACTAGCCATCTCCACGCTCCAAATCATAGCCAACTCCACCCAATTCACCTCAATCAAATCTGTCTCACTTCAAACCTTTACACAAATCACTTCACGCTACTTACAACTCTTGGCCGAATCGGCTAGATCTCATGCAGATCATTCAGGTCGAAATCAAATTAATGCTTGGGATTTGGTGGGGGTTTTGGAAGAGATTGGGGGGAAGGGAGCTTTGGCTTCTTTACATAATTGGTGTCTTGATCAGTATTCTGATCAATCTTTTCGTGATACCGAGAGAAATCGTCAGGATTTAAATTTGGGTTCGGATGTTAATTTGTTACATGATGAACCATTGAAACTTGCTACGATATCAAAAAAATTAAATAGTAAGAAACTTTTTTTGGTCGATTTTAACTTTTGGACGCGTTTGTTTTACATTACATTAACTGATTCTGTTTTTCTTTTCTTTATAGTTAATCATAGTGACTCAATTGATTTAAATCCGATTACTTCTTTATCTTTCTTACCGCTAACTGATTCAGAAGTAGCTGAATTAGATAAAGCAGGTGAAACTGATTTAGAAGAGAATTTAGATACACCTAGTCCTGCTGCTTCTAGTTCTTCGGGTGGTTCATCAGAAGAAGATTCAGATTTAGAATTACCATCTCTTAAACCGATTGAAGAACCTACTATAACCATCGAACCTCAACCATCCACCTCGACCAACACCAGTTCCACCACTGTGACGGAAAACTTGATCGAACGTTGGAGATCAGTTGATGATATCCCTTCTTTTGTTCCAGCTTATTTTCCTCCTTTACCTGGTTTAGAAAAAATCATCAATCAAGTTTCAATAGAAGTAGAAGAACCTAATCTGATTGATGAACCTATTGTGGTGGAAGTGGAAGTGGAAGAAGCTGAAATAGGATTCGAATCGACTTTAACACCTAAACAAGATCCTTACACCACTTCAATCCCATATACGAAATCACAATTATTCGAACAATATGGAACTCAAGCTTTTCCAAGACTACCATCTTCTTCAACAATTTCTTTAACATTACCATCACCACCTCAAAAGAAGAAAATCAAACTTGATAGTACTTTGGAATGTTTTCAAGAAACTTATTCGTTTTGTTTAGAAGAAAATCGGAGTGAGAATCCTACCTTAAAAGCTAATCCAAATCGACTTAAGTATTTAAATTCGATTCAAACCAATGAAATCAATACTAGTTTGTTTACCAATATCCCGATTAAATCGATTCGAAGTAATCGATGGTCAGCCGGATGGATCCCACATCCTCCTGTTCCTTTACCAGATCATCCTCAAGGCTTTCCAGAACTCAGACCGTTTGGTCATACACCTTTACCAACACCTTTGACTATGTCGGTGCCGATTGAGTTTCCATCACCTAACTTATTGATTCATCCTTCTCAGAGTAGGATCCCTTCGTTGATTCCTACGATCTTTAAGAGTTTGGATTCTGAAATGATTAAGGATCAAGAAGGTGGAACTTATCAGAATGAGACCTTTACGATCTTGAATAGGTTAACGAGATTAGGTCCGCCTTGTGAATTAGGTCAGTCTGGTGAACCTACTACTTATAGAATCAAAGCGGATGATCCTACAACTACAACGACAACGACTACAACGAATGAAGGACCAAAGTATATGGAATGGGGATTTCATTGGCCTTCTAATCATGGACATGAAGCTTTTAAATCTAAAGAAACTAATCCACAAGCAGTACCAGAAGAAGAAGAAGAAAAGTTTGTCAATGCTTCCTTTCCGGTCATGCCTAAGACTTCAGTGGAAAAAGCTAGGATTTTAGAATTACAAGAAAGAGAAAGGGAAATCAATCAAATGAAAGTGGATCAAGTACAAGTACAAGTTGAAGGTAATCATCATCATCGTTCTGGAAATGTTGGTGGTGGTGGTTGATTTGTGGAAATCTTTGGTTTTGGGAGGGGACGGGGTTTTTTTTTGGTAGATTGTTGGTTTTTGTCAGTTTTTTCCTTTGTTTGTAGTTTTTATTCTTGGTTTTTTTTTGCTTTGGTTTTAAGTGAATTTTGTGGGAGAGATCTTTGGGACGAAATATGATTTTGAAGATCAAGAGATTGAATTGAATTGTAAAAAGAAATATTTTAATTGTAAGCTATGTATTAGAATTTGGGGAGTATATATAGGTTTACGTAGATGGTGTTGTAATGGTATTTTTTATCATTGTCAGATCGTTGGAGTCACTGAGCCACCGAGCCACTGAGACTTTTAGGTAGTACATACATTGAGGCTGTCATGGTAGGTAATATTTTAGTTGTCGCGATCAAAGACCTTTTTACATTCTAGGTAGAAAGATGTACTCCACCAACAGCTTTGGAGCAACGAGACTTTTAGATGGTAACTTGAGGCTGACAGACTGTGCATCTCATCATTCAAAAGCATCTACATTCTAGCTAAGATATAAAAATACATGTACTCTACCAACCGTTTTAGAGGTGTTTGGAAGTTCCTTCTCACTCCTCTACACACTGATTGTAGAGACTCTCGAGGACTTTCAGAGAAGATGCTACTGAACTCTTCCTTGGTTTAGTCTTTAAATACTCTTAATTTCCTTCGACCAAGTGGTCGAATGATGATTTATTTACAACAACAACCTAACATGATGAAACACTTTGTTTCCTTGGATTTCATCTTATCGTCATGATAGGCTTCATAAACCTTACATCAAATTCAGGTTTGTAATTGCTGACAGGCGCTGGTATGGCACTTGTCTGTTACGAGAAGTGCGTGGAGCTGCGAGAACTGAGAACCAGTTGAGAACTAGTGCGCAGGTTTGAAGTTGAACATGCTCGTAACGTTTGGCGATGCTGAGCTCACGTCATGAGCCAGTGATCGCTATCGTGGGTGACATTCATGATATGTTTGGGTTCAGGCATTTTTCACTCAACGACCTCTCATAACTTTGAGTCTCATCAGTTTTGAAGGGTCTTGAACGCGTTCCTATCATTCACAGCATCACTCAGAAATAGAATATGAATAGATAAAGAGTGTCTAGCGAAGGCTGTCTCAATGCTTGCATATTAAACAACCATTCAATATGTACATACATCACAGTAAAATTAGAACGGGTGATCCACGACGTTTGTGCATTACTCCACAGAAGAAAATCAAATATTTTCAAAGGAATGATTGTATAACTAATTCAGATATGGTCTTAGCTCATGATCTCAAAGATGTAGAGCTCTTCGAGAATGTTTACCACTGGTACTAGCTTTAGTTTCATCTTTCGGATCTGTTACAAGTCCTTTGAATTCTTCAGTTGGAGGATGAGAGGCAAGACCAGCTTCGTGAACAAGTTCGTTTTCAAGAGCTATTGAGCAAATGCAAATAAAAAGTTATGAGTTATTTTTTCTCAGACGTTTCAAAAGTCAGGAAAAAGGTCAGAGGGAAATGCTACGTACGATAATGTTCTGAGATTAAAAGTTCTTTCATCCCATTCACTAATGCCTTATCATTTTCGCTCAATGGTTTTTCGTCTTCTGGTTTCATTGCTTGTGAAGAAGAACTTGCCTCAGAAGTAGATGAAGCTGTAAGATGAAATTCTTCTTCTGATTCTTGACTATCATGTTCTAGCCTTTGATTGTTAATTAAAATCCTTTCAAGATCTTCTCTTAAAGAATTTATAGAATCAGCTGAAGCTTTGTTGAGTGCAATGAACCTTTTCATTAAAACATGAACTTGAGAATTTTTGGCTTCGAGTGTGTTTCTTAATCCGATCAATACATCTGCTTTAAATAAACCTGGATTTGTAAGATCTCGTTGGAAGATTGATTCTAATTCAGCTGCTAGCTCTGGATCGTTAGCAATAGACTTATCAAGTCGACTGATCATCACTACTCTTTCTCCGAAACTAATGGTAGGATCATTGATTGTTTGAAGTAATTCTTTTACCACTGTTGATTTTTGACCTTTTGGTACATTCCATCCTTGTGTTGGTCTCCAAAGTTTGACTCGTTTTGCTTCCTCTATCAACAAGGCCAAAATCAAAATTAAAATTGATAAGTTTAGGTATATATGTGTGTGTTCGAAAGGAATCATGTAGAGTGCTTACTTTGAAGTTGATTTTTCATTTCATGAACACTCTTTAGATGAGAATCAACCAAAGTTTCACTCTCGATTAATCTTTCAATCTTTTCTCTAAATTCTTGAACTTCGAAATCATTTTCATGATTTAAATTTAAATATCTTTCTTTTACATTTGAAAACATACGTCCAGATGCTTTGATTTTTTTATTAAGCTTTCTCCAATGTAAATTAGCTGGCGAAGGTTCTCCTGGGATTTCTTGTCTTTCAGGTGCTAATGCTGAACTTGTGGAAGCTTCCTCAGTTTTTAAGTTTTTGACTAGTGTGGTTAAATCTTGCCACTGTACGCTTGCTTCATTTTTGAAAAGTTCTGCTGATGTGACCTCATGATGTGATGCTTTGTAATGAGATGGGAAAGGTTTTGAATGGGATTAAAAGAGGTATGAAGATAGGTGTCAGTCTCCCAAGTCAGTTGATAAACTTAGACTGCAAGGTAAAAGCAACTTACGAGGAGTAATCGCTGCCAAGCGAGATTGGATTTCCTCGAGCGCTTGAGCTCTAGCAGCATTGTGGTTCAAAGGTTTTCTAGCCAAGTATATCTCAATCGCATCTCTAAGATCACTTATCGCATTTAAATTAGTTGAATCTAAATCAAAAAACTTTCTAATGATGATTTGATAAGGCGATTTTAATCCATAGATCTCTTCAATGCTTGAGATTCCATCATCCCTAAATTTAGCTGTAGTAGCAATGTTCCATAGCGTTTGAGCTTCCCAAACTTCAGAACCTCTTGTGGGATCTTCCGAGTGTTTTACAAAGATAGATTCTAATCCTGGCTTTCGTCTTAAGATGTCCATTAGATGAGCATAAGCGGCAGTTTTCTCTTTATGAGTTAATTCAGGTTCTTTGAGATGATCTAAAGTTTGAATGATGATTGATTCATAGGGTTTGACGAGTGTTTCTGATGATTTGACAGCTGATTCCTCTGGGTGATGTGAAGAGACGAGACTCATCTCGTCATGTGGGTTTACATGACTTGAAGATGCACCGCGACCTGCTTCAGCAGAGGCGTCAGATGGTTTCCATCCGCCTATAGGAGACCAAGTTTTGAATGAAGAAGCGAGTACAGGTTCTGCGTGTTTTTTAAAAAAGATTAGCAAGCTTATCGCGCTGTCAGATAAGGGAGACCAGAGGTGAGAAGAAAAACTTACCAGGTCCACCTCTTACTATCAATGGTGCTGAGTCAATACCACGCCACATATTGATCAATGGATCATCTGGTATAGATTCTATAAATGCTTGACAAAAATAGATTAAATTATAAAAATTAAGTGTAAGGAACACATTTTTGGATGAGTTCCTAATCAACATTTTTTCTCCTGTATAATGTTTATATTGAACGAATGTGATGAAAAGAATGAAAGACTACTGCGGTGTTTTTTTTGATTAAATATTTATCGCATACGGGGTATATATGTTATGTTAAATTATTAAAGAGAGACTGATGAATGAGTGATTACTGGGGTAGGGGGAGGACATATACAAAGAAGCTCAGCATTTATGGAATACAACGACAAGTGAGATATGAAGCTTGAACGGCACTGAGCCTGAGGCCATCGGTTCGGCCAATACTCGGATCAAAACCTACCTACCCCTTGAATGTTTGATTCATAGTGGTGCAAGGTATATGGGCCAGAACTGCCCACTCGCACCTAATTAATTTAAGCAACGTGCTGGGATGAAACCTGGTACGATCTGATATGGTGGTACGATCTAAGTTGGTCTTCAACATGCCTGAAAGATGAACAAGGATGAACACTTGCAACCAATAGATCCCAAAATAATTACGCCATCTTGAAACACTCGTTAGCAAAACTACATTACATGCGGAAAGAGATATTAGTCAACGCAATTGATATTTATTCTGTCGCACAACGAAACATCAAGCTTGATACTTATCACCAAAAGCTATTGGCGCTATGATTCACCATGCCGAAGTTGAAACGCTTTCAAAAAAGTCGATACAAAGGGAACATACACACAGACTGGAGTCCAAAACCTCGCAAACGTCACACGCGTCGTCGGGACCGAGGTCTTCCCCGTCGGAAGACTGCTTCGGAGGTGGTACATCTTGCCGTCGCCCTTCGTGAATATGCACGGTATACGTCTACTTTCTAAATTCTATGAAGTACCTGCAGTGGCCCCATAGGCTCCTAACTCTGCTGATTTGCATAATCAGGAAGCACTCTAGAAAATGACTTTCTAGGATATTGTTTTCTCCCGTATAGGTTGCTTCCTTCGTGGACTCGTATTGCAACTCTTCTCTATAGCAAGATCTTGCAAGATGCTATCAATTCACCTTATTGGCTCTATATCTGGGGCCTGGTCTCATGAACCTCATGACACTCACTTTGTATGTAGTGAAAAAGGTCAGCTAGACGTAAGCCAATTATGACATCACTTGGGCTTCAACATATACATTACGCGTGTTCCGCAGGGCTTTGTTAGGCTAAAGTGAAGCTACACATGGCAAATGTGCCTCAAGGAAATGATTTGGGTAACTATTCATCATCTCTCTCAGGATTTTTGTTGGGAACTCAAACGAGTTTCTACATTCGCTATATGCTCTTCAAAGGAATTCAAAGATACAAAGAAATTAAAGAAATCCTAGCTCATAATCTCAAAGGTGAAGAGCTCTTCGAGAAAGAAGTGGAGCTCCGATATTTGCGCTAGCTTCATTCTCATCCTTGCTTGGTTCAAACTTCTTTAGAATTGACTGTTTAAGAAGGTCTGTATACTTTCCAATGAAATTATCAGAAGTAAGACCAGCTTGATTTGCAAGTTCTTTTTCGAGAGCTATTTGTAATCAATCAAAAAAACATCAAGTTAGAATTTACGAAATTTGTTCAAGAAATCACAAAAGCTGAGAGATACGTACGATAATGTTCTGAGATCAATAATTTTTTCATTTTGTGTACTAAAATCTTATCATCAATACTCAATAGTTTTTGATCAGCTAGATTAGTTTTTTGTGAAGAAGAACTACTTGCTTCTGAAGTAATCAGGTGTTCAAAATCCATGTCATCTGAATCCACTTCATTACCACGTTTGAGTTTTTCGTCATCAATCAAGACTCTTTCAAGGTCTTCTCGTAAAGAGTTTATAGAATCTGCACTACCTTTGTTCAGAGCGATAAACCTCCTAAGTAAGATATTTATACGAGTATCTTGAGTTTCATGTGGATTCTGTAATTCTCGAATCAGTATTCCCTTGAGTGAAGTTGTAAGATAACCTTGATTTCCCTTCTGTTTAGAGGCTGAGTTGAATTCTTTCACTAGCTCTGGGTTTTGATCAACAAAACTTGAAAGTTGCTTGTAAATCATTCCTCTTTCACCGAAACTGATAGTAGGGTCATTGATTCTATGAAGTGCTTCTTCTATCACAGTCGATTGTTGACCCTTTGGTAGATCCTGCCAACCTTGTGTTGGTTCCCAAGCTTTCACTCGTTCAATTTCCTCTGTGATAAATAAATCAAATTCCAACACCAGAATTGATAAGCTAATATTGTTCGAAAGGGGTCAGTTAAAAATTAATCCTAATTACCTAAAAGTTGATTTCTCATCTTATGAACAAGTTCTAGATGGGATTCTATGAAGACTTTACTTTCAAGTAGTCTTTCCATTTGTTCTCTAAACTCTTGAACCTCTAAATGATTTGCACGATTTAAATTTGAGAACCTTTGTTTTACTAATCCAAACATGCCTTCCGAAGTTTTGACTTTTTTTCTAAGTAATGCCCATTGTGATTCAACGTTCACATACTGTTCTCTTAATTCTTTTCTTTTACTTGATTCTAATGCTGCTTCTTTAGAATTTTTTTCATGGTTTAAAGTTTTTGCTAGTTTAACGAGATCAAGCCGTTTTTGTTCAATCTCTTCATGATCGGGAGTGTCTTTTGGTGAGGTGTCATGGTGCGGTACTTGAATCTCATCTGCCAAAGAAATTCGAATGCGATTAAAGAGGTATAAGTACACGCGTTAGTCAGTCTCTTGATTCAATTGTTCATTTTGGATCACAAATGAAACCGACTTACGAGAAGTACTATATTTCAAGCGAGAGGCAATCTCATTGAGCGCTTGAGCTTTAGGATGTTCGCCGCTCAAAGGTATTCTTGCCAAGTATCTATCAATTGCAGCTCTAAGATCACTTACAGCATTTAAATTATTTACATCTAAATCAAAAAACTTTCTGATTATGATTTGATAAGGTGATTTTAATCCATAAACCTCTTCTATGCTTTTGATTTCATCATAGTTAGATTTAGCTGTAGTAGCAATGTTCCATAGCGTTTGAGCTTCCCAAACTTCATCACTTCTAGTGGGATCTGTAGCGTGTTTTATAAAGATAGATTTTACCTCTGGGTCTGCTCTCAAGATTTCCATGAGATGAGCATAAGCTGCAGCTTTTTCTTTATGAGTTAATTTGGGTTCCTTTAGATGATCTAGAGTTTGAATAATAATTGATTCATAGGGGTTGACGGTCGTTGCTGATGATTGGATAGCGGATTCCTCTGGGCGATGTGAGGAAATGAGACTCATCTCGTGATCATGTGAGTTCACATGGCTTGATGATGCACCGAGATCAGCTTCAGCAGAGGCATCAGCAGGTATCCATCCACCGACAGGAGACCAAGTTTTGAATGAAGAAGCGAGTACAGGTTCTACGTTGTGCAAAAAGGATCAGCAAGCTTATCGCGCACCCGTAAGAAAACACAGATGTGAGGATTTTTGAAATCAAGACTTACCAGGACCACTGCTTACAATCATTGGTGCTGAATCAATTCCATGCCACATATTTATTAATGGATCATCTGGTATAGAGTTTATAAATGCTGAACAAAAATTGATCAAGTTATAAAAATTGAGTACAAAGAACACATCTTTGGCTGAATTCCTTATTAACATTCTTTTTCCTCTGATGTTTTTTAACGAATGTGATTGAAAATGAGAGTCCTACTGTGGTACAACTTTTATTATTGCTTTATTTTTTTGATCAAGTATATATCTCATATAGGGTATAGATTAATAATTTATCAATGAGAGACTGGCGATGGAGAGCTTGGAGAGCCGGTAGGGTGGCCGGGGAGGAGATATATACGCACATCTTTCATCGAGTGCAAAGACAACTAGACTTGACTAGGCCCCCACGAGCGCGTTCGCCGCGCCCTAGAAGAAAACGGCTGTGATATGACGCTTAAACGGCACTGAGTCCATCGACACTCTTCTCATCGGCTCAAACTTGAAATGAGATGTACGTGTACCCCTGAATGTTTGATCCAAAGTGGTGCAAAGTGTATGTGCCAGAATAGCTCACGCGTATTCAATGTAATCTACGCAATGTGTCGTGGTGAAACTTGATGCGGTCTGGTGAAGTGATGCGAGCCAAGTTGGTCTCAAGTATGCCAGAAATATGAAGACTTACAACAAATAGATCCAAAAATAATGAGTTCATCTCGTAACACTTGTTAGTAAAACTTCATCTTACACGTGGAAAGAGATGCTAGTGATATGATCATTAATAATTCCGTCGGAAGATGAAACAGCTTGATACTCTCACCAAACGCTATGGGCTCTATGATCTACCATGCCGAGGTTGAGGCACTTTGATAAGTTTGATACAAGGAGATGCATGTGTTCATTATCAATTATCAGAGCTGTAACAAAACAAAAAATGAATGCATGGATGATGAAGATGACGAAAGAAAACTCAATGAAAATCCAACATAAACAAGGATGACTAGCTTAGCTATGTATAATGATAATGACGATAACAAACAAATACGGAGAACCAACATAACAAACATCCCTCCCAGCGTTGAGCCATACGCTGTTTGTTCAAAGGACAGAAACAAAAACTTCTCCATAAACAATCCTCTCGTTTTCGTTTGTGAGCTGAGAAGGAGAAGAAAGAAGGAAAGCCTACATAGATGAAAAGCATAATTCAAAGGAAGCATATGGTACCATAAAAAATCTTAGACATCATAAAGAAAATCACATAAAAAAACCCCGCACAATCCAGGAGTCTCAAGAAAACACATAACTAAGTCCTTTTTCGAACAAAAATTAATTAAAAAAGAGAAAATTCAGGAAGCCTAGAAAAAATTTAGGCATGATCATCATTACACCAAACAAAAAAAAGAGTTCATAAAAGAAAAAATTGATCCAAAAATCGAATAACTAAACAAACCAAATCGAACAATCATATGAAAAAAGAAGAAAAAATCGTGTGTAATCAATCGATCAATCAAAATTCATGCCAAGAAAAAAAGTCGTGTATCAATTATAACCAAAGCCCTATGAAATCTTCCTTAATCTTTTTCAAGTAAGGAAAGTTTTAATTGAATGAACCTTCAGATGTGACTAAATGATCAGGTTCAGTTTCTTCAAAAGCTAATCTAGATCTAAAATGTGTCGAAAGTCCACTGCGATCATTTGTCATATCAATTAAAGGAGAAGAATCAGAACCAGGAAAGAGTGTTTCATGTACTCCATTTGCAGCTGTACTGATTCCATTATTATTATTATTGTTTGAATTATTTGAGTTAGAATTATTAGAATTTCCAACTTGATCATAATAAGTTGATTGGTTTACTTGAGGAACAGTGTATAAAACTCTATCATGTTCATCCAATTGCAGTGGATCTGACATTGATGATCTTGATGAATGAAATGATGAAACTGATGATTCTGCATCTGCTAAATTCATGATTCCTTGTCCACATCCAAATGCGCTAGGAAAAGTCTGTGAAGCTATATCGAAATCTGGTAACCAATCAGATGATGATGGATCTGATAAATGACCTGGAGGATAATAACATCCTTCAATTGTTGTTCCAGCTTGATTCGGTGGATCTGGTAGGAGTGAAAGATCTGGTGAAGAGTAATTTGGAGCCTCACGTAGATAAGGTGAACCCGAACTTGATGTCATATCTGGTGGAGCTGGGAAATCGAATTGATCCATTGGATGATATCCATTGCCTGAGAATTGACTTGAAGTAGGAGATACTAGATTATGAGCGTCTACTAGATGAAGATTAGAGAATTGAGATAGATCCATGGAGCTTTGTGTTCTATGCAGTGGTCGAAAGACAGATCCAGTGATCGAATTCGAAAGTCCTAAAGCAACCTCGTCTCCTTCAGCTGAGTTCGGTACTGAATCTCCTACCACAGAACTCGTACAAGCTTGATCAAGTGTGAGTTTTGGTCTGGGTGTAGTATCATTCGGTCTTGGTGTAAGATTCGGTCTAGGTGTAGTATTGTTAGTTAGATGATTGGGAATTGCACCGATTATCATTTGTCTATCACCTATAGCGTATTGAGAATCATAAAGTTGTCCAGCACCATAAATCATTTCACGAAAATCTGAAAACGCATTGGCCCCATGGGCCTTTAAAAAATCCAGTGAAGGAAATTCATAACGAGTATCTGGTCTCATTTGAGAATAACTCCTATTAGGATAAATCGATAATCCAGGCACATCCATTGCTTCGAATGTACCATGTGGACCGGTTGTACTGCTTCCTTCATTTGGTAAGTATGAGAACACATCTGAGGCTGATGCCTTCCGTGAGCGTGATTTATAACCTGCAGCAGCACTACTGAAAGTATTGATTCTAATGTCAGTCTCATATTTTGAACTCAATCAATCGATCTTTAGACTTACTATAAATCTGGAAAAGCATTTCTAAACCTATCACGAAGATCTGTTGCTTTACGTGAAGAAAGAATTGGATCACGTTGTATAGAACTCCAAGCAGTACCAAACTATCCAACACCAAAAAAATCAGTCAAACGTATCTCAGAAGAAAGACAAACTTCAAAAAAATCAATCTTACCTTTGCGTAACCCTTTTTAAGAGCTTCATCTTCTTCAAAAGTAAATTGTTTTCTTTCTTTTCTACCTGCACCTTCACTAAAAAGTGATTTACCTTGTGAATCTAAAGATCTAACTCTAGTTGAAATATGAGTCTTTGCATTCGGATAATGTTTTCGATATGCATCTGGAAAATATGTTCTGAATTATGATAAGGAAGAAAACATCGTCAACATTTTTAGGTTATCTTGAAAATCTTTGATATGTTGTTTTGTTTTAGAACACACTTACCTAAATCGATCTTTTAAATCTCCAGGTGAACGATTAGCTAGTAATGGATCATTATCTCTGATAGCTTTCCATTGTCCAATAGCAAACTAAATACCATCCAGAAATAGCACAAATCAGTCAGTCAGTCCAATGAAAGTCTCATCGTTTAAAAAAATGACATTGAAAAACTCTTACAGTATTACAACCTCTAACTAATGCTTCAGTTTCTTCTTTAGTCCATTTGTTCCTTTGACCAATCCCTTTTCTTTTCTTCTCTTTAACTGCTTTCTCTTTGAATTCTTTTTGATTTTGATGATTTTGATTTGGTTCAAATTCATCTTGAGAAGAAATCGATGCAACATCTGAATCACCACCTCTCAATCTAGATGACATACAAGGTGCAACTCTACGAGTTGAATTATTTACAATACTTGGTATTGAAATCGTATGATCATCTAAATACACTGGACTTGTTGCTTCTCTTTTTAATGATGGTCTTGAAAGTTTTTTTCGAATATGGTCAATCGTTCCTAATGTACTACTTGTAAAAGTTTTGTTCGTATCCGGGTTCGTTGTAGTTTCGAAAGAAGTAGATTGATGTGAGTATTTTAGATTTGATGGGTTGGGTGGAATATAACTCGGACTGATCGGCGGTGTCCATCGATGATTAGGTGTGGTGTTACTTCTTGGTCTTCGAGTAGTTTGAGATGAAGGTAAATGATGAAATGATTTTGAAGAAGGGTGTGGTAAGGTAGGCGGAGGTGGAGGTGGACCAGGATGAGTTAAAGGACAATTGCCTCCAGTTGATTCCATGGGAAAGTTTCCCTTTTATACAACTCCGAAGAAAATAAACCAGATCAACCGCTTCGAAGATGAATTGCCCTTTTCTTTTTCACTAATGCCTTTACGTCCGATCACGCACACAAACACTTGGAAAAAAACTCCCCGCGCGCGCCTTAGGGATCACAGATGTCAAAGGTTGCTTTTAGTAAGAGTTTTCGGAATCAGGGCAGGCAGAAGAAACAAAAAAACAGTTGAGGTTTGTGATAGCAGAAGGAGGTCGAGAGGGAGAGAGATATGTAGATAGGCGAGAGGGAAGAAGAGAGAGTGTGTGTGGGGGAGTAAAGCAGGTGAAAGGGTTGAGTTGCGCTGCGGAAGTAAAAGGAAGGATATATAATTTAAATATATCTGAAGTGAATTTAAGTGTCAAGCTCTAGACTTTGACAAGTCAAAAATCTGAGCGCGTCTTTAAAGCGTGAGTGTAGTATATATGATATATATATCTCTATATCTATATGAGTGAAGGGAAGGATGATGAGTTTTAAAATCAAAAAAGTGGAGAAGAGACAAGTACAGAGGATAAGGATGATAATAGGTTATATGATGAAGTTCTAGGAAGTAGAATATAGTTTGTTAAGGAGGCCGAAGGTCTTACTAAAAGATACTTTGATATTTTTGTTGTTTGCAGATGGATGTATGGATGGGAACTTGAACTCAAAGGAGCAACTCAGCAAGTATGCATAATGGTTCTCTACTTGCTTCCTCCTATTTTTTCGACATTTACAATTGATCAGCCTAAGAAGCTTTTGATTAAAATTCTTTACAAGCTCAATAACTGAAGCTTTCGGTGCATAGTTACAACAGACTTATGAAAGTATAAGAATCACTTAGCCCGATCACCAAATAAAAGCTCTGAGACCAACACTTTCCCCGCGTTCAACAACATAATAAGCTTGATAAATTCTGTTTTCTGTCTGTTTTATACTACTTAAGCTGTTTTCTTTGGAATACATATTTTTTATTTTCATACAGAACAGAAATTCCGAATGTTTGCCATCATTCAAGCTCACAAAGGAAGTTCAAGAAGCTTTGAGCACCGCTCTTGAGCTTTGAAGGCTTGAAAAAAACCAAGGGCTGAAAGAAACACTCGGTGTGTGATTTGTGTATACAAATCATCAATACAGCTCGGAAACATATCCGAATGCATTTGAATTTAAATTCCAGTTGAATTTATGCAATTCAATCATCTCAAACTTTCTCCGCCGAGAGTCAGTTGAGGAGGGGGGGCGTTGAGTGAAGTGACGAACTTGAAAGAGTCCCGAAGTTAAGGATGGTGATGCTTATGAAGGGGCGGCAATTTTAAAATGTGATCGAGCGTTCAAATGATGATTTGTTATAGTTACTCTAAAGTATTCGAATTGCACAATACTTTCTTTAAATGTATCTATACAAAATCAACACACGATATATAATTCCTCTCTTTGTGTTTGTTTGTTTGTTTGTTTGGTTGTCTGCCCATGATATTAAAATAAATAAATATATTAAACAACGAGATATTGTAACAAGTTCGGATATCTTCGGAAACAAGTTTAAGCATGTCTTATATAAATTTGTTTGTTCAAGATGGCTGTGAATCGGTGTGGGATCGGTGACCACTTACAGATATCAAACCCCCGAATGTTCATCAATTTGTACATACAAGTCGAACTTGAAGCACTCTCTTCAACGTCTAGTCTTTGTGTCAGTTATAGAACAGCATCCTAACGTTCAGCATCCAACGCCTAAACTTCTTTGTTGTCTAAGTCCAGTTGGACCTTTCCATTTCTCACGATCCTGTAGTACAGTTTGTAAGAGCTGATGACAATCAATCTGACTACCTAGTCGACTGCACAACAAGAACGCTCCACTGAGTTTTCGGTTTAGACTGTAAGTCTCTATCGGAGGTGGAGTGAGTCGTTCTCGAATCATTAGTGGTACCTCTGCTCTTACTCGATCCGTCACTGTTTGAGTTGCAAAGTCATATGGTCCTGCCTTAGCTCGGAAGGGTTCACCTAATGCACTCAGCGACCTGAAATGAGCATCCTGCATCTCCTACAAAACATAGTTCACAATTTGTGTCAGTACCCCATAGCTAAGCAAGGTTTTCCTTGATCGTGGCTTAGCATTACCGTGTTGTGGGATAATCGAGGCTGTGTAGCCAAGAGGATCTTTTAAGCTTGACTTACTTTAGATTCATGACCAGTAAAATAACCAATCTTTTCTGACCAAACAACACAATCTTCTCGGTTATCGTTAACACCAGATTGAAGTAATTTTATGTATTCTTCTACAAATCGTTCTGAATATTCTCTAGTAGCGCCAAAGTCGATTAACTCAATCTAAAGAAAAAGTGATCGGATCAGCTTTGTTAACTTATGAAAGGTGACATCATGGCTTTCAAAGTAGATCAGAGCTACAGTTTGTTTGGTAAGATATACTGACCTGTTTCGATTCTTCGTTCCATAAAAAGTTGGTCCAATTCGGATCCGTCTGCATCAACCTGAATTGGAATATCTCTCGTAAACATAACTGTAATATATCGCGTCCAATCTATCAGAGTGATAAGAAACAAGAAAAAAACATGATCATCAGGATCAAATTCACTGCCAAGGATGAACCTCATCATCTGAACGCCTCAGCAACACCATATGCACCTGATCGCGTAAATGCTGAGGCCATTGAGCAGCCCTCGTAAGCGGTGTTCCACGCATCATTTCCATAGACAACACCATCCCGGTGCTAAGTTGATCAATAACTCTAGGAACTTTAAACCTAGAATCATCCTCTAAAAACCTTGACATCATTCCCATACACCAAGCCTCTCTACGATAATCACATTCATCTTTTAACTCTTGACCCAATACTTTAAGAGTATTAGAAAGAAATAAACCTTTTGGTAGGATTGCAGAAGAAGATGCTAAGATTGATAAATATGATAAATCTGAATGAATTGATTCAAATACTCCTGGAAATTGAACTTTGATGGCTAATTCGATTGGTTGTTTTGTTATTGGATCTATGGCTTGAGCTGAATGTACTTGTCCTATTGAAGCTGCTGCCAAGGGTTTATCTGAGAATTTTAGGAAGCGATGGCGCCAATCTGTTCCTAGCTCTTGTTTCATCACTTGCTACTCAAATAGTGTATTTCTCATCAGTCATTAAATATCAATTTGGCATCTTTGAAATGTCGTGAAAATTGTTTCTGTAGAGGTCACACACCTCAGTTTGCCATAATGGCATATAATCAGCCGTGTTTTGCACTTTAACAAAGATTTCTTCAATCTGAGGAGGAAGAATTTTGGCATCTGAAAGTATTTTTTTACAGAAGATGAAGTGGATCGTCAAAAACTGAGTTTTTCAAAAGTTTTGAAGGCCTGTTCAGGAATTGAAACCCAAAACTAACCTTGGATACTCATAAATTGACCCAACTTTAAAGCAGCACCTCGCATTTTAGTAAGTTTATCCACTAATCGTCTAACATTTGCTTCGGATAATAAGAGTGAGTTTTGGGAGTCTCCACATGATGATCCCATACCACTTGTCCGTCGCAAGGCCTCGGATGCGGTTCCCCAGCTCAATCCTGCAGCTAAGCCTGAAACAAAAAATGAGTTTCAATCAGTTTGATCTGTAAAAGCCGTCGATTTTTTTTATGAGAAATGAGTGCACGATCTAACCTCCATAATGAAATAATCTACCCAATCGCGAAGAAGGGACCCGCGAAGAACGTAAGGTTTTAGGCCGGTCCTAATAAGGACATGAAAACACAACATTGTATTTCAGTTGTTTAGACCAAATTTCGAAACACTTGATCTAAAACAGGGAAATCAGGTCACTTCTTCGCCTATTGGATTAATCACAGATTCTGGAAGGGTTTTGGCCGTTGTTGCGGAGGATTTTACTGACGGGTTTGCATCGGTTGATAGCTTTAAGGAATTTGGGCTTGAATTGGGTTTACATGTAGTATTATCGCCTGAAACCTCATTATTTTTGCGATGTGATGGAATAGAGCTATAGAAATGACAGCATTGCGTTGGGTGGCGGATATTCAGGAGACCGTCTGGGCTGAGAAGACTCCGCGAATTACTTAAATTGGTATAAGTTGGCTGGAAGAACCGGAGAAAATAAGTCAATTTTCTTGAAAAAAAGATGATGATATCCTCTTGATCCGATTGAAATATTCTGAATACGGAACTCAACCAAGGCTGCCACCACAAGCTGGGGGTGATTTTGTGAATATCCGGATATGAGACGCGACCTTGCCGGCAAGACCTTTGGCAACCGGTCGTTAGGAAGAAGCGCAAGTGGTGGTGGTGTAAGCAATTTCGAAACGAGTCCCTTTGAAGGCCTTTGATTGAGTAAGAACAATCATGACGCTCACGGTAAAGTATCGATTCATGTTGAGGATAGGAGAAATGCAGAAACCCCGTCCACCGTGGGTTTTTTTGCGTCTGGTATAGATGAATCTAAAGTACAGTAAAAATGTTAGATATGTCCTTTTTTCTTTCGAAATGACGAGATGAAGATTGAGAAATGGAACTTACCTTTCGAGATGTTTTCTTGATGCAAGTTGAATGGGCAATGGACTGAAGCTGATACATAGGACTCAGGAGATGGACTGAATTTCATTATAAGCATGAATATTTCGATGACATACTCTCTATAAAGCTTTGTTACATACACACTGTCACACAAAACTATCAAGCAAATCAAACCTCAGCAAGAACTCGTCGATCATCATCAGCATCATCACCATTCACCATTCGAGATCGATTGGAAAACTAGGAGATGGTATACCTCAAGAATTGGGATAGCTTCGCTTCAGCAGCATTGGAACTATATACTCAATCTCCTGAAAAGGTAGGTACCAAGTCAACTCTGCAAAAAAAACTAATCTGGATGCTCTCAAATCTGAACTCAAACCTATAGCTAATGAAATACCCCTTACGCTTGAGAATCGATAGGTACGATATTGTGTAAAATGGAGACATGAAACTAAATGGTTGGTATTAAAAGTGACTGATGATACAAAAGTATGTATACTTTGATGATTTCAACTCACCTCCTTTACCCTCATCAAGCGTCTCCATCTCTTTTGGATGACGAAGAGTCATTGAGCTAATCTTCGATGATGATGTTCACAGTGTTTGAAATTCAAAACTCGATCAGCAGTCTTCTTAAACCGATTTGACGCATTCAACCGAACCATGATAGAAAAAATGCAAAACTTCACACCACCTAAAATCACACAACCGTCAACAACAATTGAATCAACTTCAGTAACAATACCTTCAAATACTGGGGATAATCAAAATAAAGATCAATCTAAAGTTAATATACAAAGTTCTTCAAAACCTGTTTCTGGAGTTGTTAAAGGTGGAAATACAAAGAAAAAAGGAAAAAAGAAAAAGTGAAATTAGGTTTTTTCATGTTGAACTTTGTGAGATCTTTGTTTGTGGAAGTTTTGTTTTATTTGACTTTTAATTTAGAACTGATCTTAAATGATCATATTATTATCAACAGATGAGAACTGCTCTTGAAGGTGTCGAGAGCCTGGAATGGATGGGCTACATGAATTCAAGACTGATGATCACAGACTATGCATACTTTGTTCATGCAAAAGTTGCAGAAGCCCAACAACAAGTGTATGTACTATTAGGTCATAGTATAGTGTATATATGTAGTGCTTGGAATTGGTGGTGGGTTACGTGGCTGACCTAGAAATGTAATAGAATAAATTTTTAGATTTCCTTCAGAGAGATATTTTCTGGTATTGAGTCTTGATCATGTTTTGTCAAATATTGGGGCAATAAGTGACATCCCAACACAGGCATCTGAGTTGGACTAATTTTATTTCAGAGATCACCATGGCCTGATGAAGATGTATGGTGATGATGTTTAAAGAATGAAGACCTAAAAACTCCTTCTTTAATGCTACAAATTGATCACATGGAATGTTTTATTGGCAGGCTTCAAGATCCACAAAGAAAGGAAGCTTGGGGTGTGGAGTATCATGATGTCAGTGTTACTCTACATAAATGACTAATTTTCTTTGAACTTATAGCATTGTCAGATTTGTTATACTACATGGTATCCATTGCCTACAATATTTATTGAATAAACATATATTCGAAAAACATAAGAGACCAGGAGTGAGACTCAGAGTTCACAGGCTGCCTCACTGTTAAACTCTTTATCAATTACAGTGTATGAAAATTGACCTCCGCAGTGCTAAAGAAGAGGAAGAATAGGATTAACACAATGTATAGATGAGACACAAGTATGTAGGTTGATGAAGATTGTTCTGGTAAGTGACAGGCCAGGTATGCCTTAACTCAGGTTGATACTATTACTACACAAGGAAGAATACTTGGATATCAGAAAAGAAAGGTGGGCCAGCAAGTGTAGAGGAACATGATCTCCTTTCAATAATCACCTCAACATTGGTGCAACATCATATTGCTGGTGGCACTTCAAATGGTAATAACCTGTGAGTACCAGGGAGTCAGCTTAGGCCAAGCTGCACACTGATCGACAAGGGATGGGAACAAATTGAAGGTAAAGAAGATTGTGACTATTTAATTTTGTCAAAGGTAAGAGAACAATGGTTACAGCGTATTGGATCATAGTGAAATCTAACAGTGACATGATAAGCATTTTAAATCACAAGCACATGATGTGAAAAAGAAAGAAACCACTAGTCATATTAATAAGCCAATGATCAATGTCTCAATTTTGTGCCCAGTCAATGATGGCTTTGGTATTTGCTCCTTGGAAGTGATTTTCCATTGACACTAAGGGCGTGTTCACTTAAGGAATTTCTGACCAGAAACCACATTCTGTAAATTTTTTAATGCAAAAATGAAACATGCACCACCAAATGGACACTTTAGGGTACGTTTGGTAGCGTTTATTTTTGGCGTTTATTTTGAATAATAGCGATTATTTTGTGAAATAATCGCTGTTGAAAAAATACGTTTGGGACCATTTATGGTACCCAGAAATAAACTCCTTCCCCGTACCAAAAGGAGTTTAAAAGGGTCCTTTGGATAAACACCAAAATGGAGTTTAACCTTGTGATAAACTCCTTTTTGTACTTGAAATTTCAACTCAAAAGACTTCAACCATCCTACATCGAACCAATATGTATTTACTTCTTTGACAAGATGCTATCTCTCATCAAACCACTTTCCAAATCAACCTTTTCAGCAAAAAAAACTTCCAAGTGATTTGACTTCACATAGGCACCATGTACTCTGAAGGTCGATCCATCCAAACTACCACAGTTTTGAACAACAGAAGAAGAGAAGAAGAAAGACTGCTACAGTAACCCGAACTCGTAGTCATACACAAAGTACTTTCTTCTTCTCACCTACAAATCAGCACAATCGATTTCTTCACTTCTTGTTTTGTAGTCTCAAACAATCCACACTGCTGGACACTTTTGACAAGTCTGTCTCATTGGTTTCTTTTTGTTTGTTTGAATCTGATTGCTTATCTTATTCACAATTCTTTTAGATCTACATATCCCTTCTTCATTTGTTCCAAATAGGTTTTCTCTTTGATTTTTTCTCTTTAAGTCGTCTTGAGTAATTTAAATTGGCTTTCTGTGTGATTTATGAATTCCTCTCGATTAGCAATGCATAAGGATAATTGTGGAAGAAACGAAAACAAGTGTGTTCAAGTAAAAGTTTGCCGATGGTGACAAAGGTCATGTCACATGATCATTGCTTGGATCAGACATCGCCAAAGGATGTACATATGGGTGGATGCGAGGTGGTAGAATATGAAGTGGGGTGAGGTGAGAGGAGGCAAGAAACCTTTCAAGAAGGTTTATGTACAAGACACGTCTGTTCGGGATCTTTAACCAAATGACATTTCCTGAAATGTACCCAAAAAGGAGTTTATCTGAAAGAAACTCGATTTAAACAATAAACTCATTTGCCCCGGGGCAATGTACCTGGGGTCAAACGGAGTTTACAATCTGTAATCGCAACCAAACGTGCCCTTAAATTTTGCAGAATGTGATTTCTCACCAGAAATTGCTTAAGTGAACGCGCCCTAAAATTGAACAATGAACCAATCCATGATTGTTCAAGGTGTCAGCCTAATGAAGAATACAATATTGAGATTAGAAATAATCTTATGTCAACTCAGGAATCATGATCTATCATGATGTTGTACCAATGACACACAAATGAATGATGCAAGCAAGAGAAAATAGGGGTTGGGCGAAAAACCGACCAACAGGTTTTGCGCCATTGAGAAGTTACGCGAAAAGAGTTGAAGATGGCGGAAAACCACTGGACGCAGGTTTCACAGAACCTGCATCCCCGAATTGAGCTCTTGGGTGGGTCTGATCCTTCCAAGTAATTGAACATAACTGATCTGATGTTATTTTTTGATAAGCTTTTGCACCTTTCACAGATCTGTAAAAGGTGCAAAAAGGGCGTTTGCGAGGCTTGAGGCGCCGCAAATTACTTTACCTGTAAGAGCTTTTGAACGGTTAAAGCATGGACGTGATCACACAACCAAGCATACCGGTCAACAATTCTGCAAAGCAAAAAGTTGGATAAAAATTGTTGTTGGTTTTGTGTGGCTTTGATATTGATTTCGAGCCATCTCGCAAACGTTCCCAAAAATTTGAACAGCGATTGAATGGGGTTTGGAAACCTGTTGGTCGGTTTTTCGCCCAATCCCTAATAAATGTGCATATGTAATAGAAGAGACACACTGAGAGATGTATAATCTCAATTACCACTGCATATGCATAAAACCTTGTCGAATTGTCTTTCTTTTTGAAAAGTCCAAATTTGGCCCTGGACTGAATATCTACCCCAAGCCCAGTCTGCTGGATGGGGGCTGATACAAAACCCCATCCAGTGCTTTGATGGTCTTGAGCTATATCCCAGCTCCAAACAATCCACCTTTGATTGAAATCATTCCACCACAATTTCACTGATCATCTCTTTTCTTTCACTTGGTCCATCACGATTCATATCTTCATTAAACTCGAATAGGAGTGCTCAAGAGTAACTGCAACGTCGACTTGCGTTATTTTACAGGGGCAAAAAGGCAGTGGCTTACACTATCAGCATCCTCTGGAAGATAATAGCCTGTCATAACCGGCTTTTGCTACCATTGGATGTTTTGCACCAAAATCATATGCATCATTTTGACACGTTGGATTATGCCGAGGTTCGAAAAATCCAGGCTTCACTGAGTCTATTTATTCTTACAGGAGAAAATTCAATGTAAAATGTAAGGGATGTTCACAGGAACAAGATACAAAATCCGACCCTCCATCCAGTATATATATAAATCAGCCGTTTCCGAGACATACGCGCCGACCAGACTGTTTATCAATAAGATAGTAGCTGCCTCCAAAATCATTTAAAGAAGTGTCACGTTGCTGAGTTGAAAGTAATTTTGTTATTATGAAGAGCCCGAATCTTTTGAGAAGCGGAGTTTGTAGTCTTTAGGAGATTCGAAATCTTTGGCACTTTGAGACCACATTCCTAGTTTGTTTTTCCTGCGATCACAAATGAAAATAAGGGTCAAGCGTTCATGAGATACCAAGATATATTTGGAATGACAATGGTACAAAGGAATATCGATATACCTAGCCTTGGCTTCTGCTGCAGTCAGTTGGTTCAAGATGCTTCCATGCTCCGCTCCGCTTGATCGATACACAGTTGCCACTTTGGAAAAATAGTTCGAGCTTGATTGAGATATGCAAGTAATCTGAATGAGCTTTGGAACATAGTCACTCACAGCCCGCTTCTACCATCGCCAAGCTGACATTTTTCCTTCGAAGTGGCGAGCACCACCATCTTCGAACGTAGACCATACCAACCTTTATATTACAAGTGCGTAAGAATTTCAAATCACAGGTCAGTGGATATATAACGAGGAGGAAAAGCAATATGAAATGGTCACGTACAATGCGGTTATAGCGGTCTTTACTCAACATCTGAACCTTTACAGTTTTTTGATCGACCAACTTTTTCAATTGAAGAAGGGCCTCTTGGGAAAAAGGTTGCTCAGGGTGACCGAAATGTGATAGCTATAAAATCGGAATCGGCATGATTGCACATATCAATTACTGCGCGGTAGCTCAACTTTCCAACACGCAAACTAACCTCAGGTGCATCTACGCCAGCCAAGCGAATGTGAATGGTTTGATCCTTGAGCGCTATCAAAATTACAATGACGACATGAGCCCTATTATTTGGGTGACCTATATCACTGAAAATCAGCTGGCGTACCAGGTTTTTGTTTTGGTATACTTCGAAATGTACTCCAACCAAAACCAGGAGTATGATATAGTCGGAAATTGTCGGCGTCACCTACACTACGAGGTCAACTTATTACTAAAGTACCCATGCTTTAAACATTTTTCAGGTAAGACATCAACCATACCTTGTAACAAACCCCTTGATCGTCAAACCCTTACCACGTGAGCCAGTTGATCTCCCAAGTAACCTTGGGGTGACATAATCTGAGTTTGAGATCCTTCGAAAGAATGTCTTGTATCCGTACTTGGTCGTCCAAATAAATAGTCCAGTGAAAATTGATCCACTAATGAAAGCAAAAGTAGTTCGATGCTGATTGAAAATTCCAGAAGAATCCGAAAGTTTTTGAGACAGGCTTAATGATTCGGAACGGTCGGCCTGTCTAGACTTGTTCGAGTTTCCAAGCTGAAGCTTTTGCCGGATCCACTGCGACCAGCTTTGGCCATCGTACCCTTCGGTGGCTTTCGCTCCAAGTCCTTTTTGTTCAGTCGAGATGGATATCAAGTGCTGCGAATCGTTAGAGACGCGAGAACTTGAGGGAGCGTATTCGTAGGGGATGAGCCAGAATGGCATGCTTTGAGGTTTGTTGGTGAACCGTGAACCTGGTCTTTGAACTTTGACATCAGCTTCCTCGACCTCGACCGCCATCTTGTCACGGACACTTGGCTGGCGGGGGGACGCAAGATCCACTGCGCCGCATCCGTGGCGCACCTTCTGCACCCTCTAGTCAGATATGCAGCCTTTTCTAAAAGGAACCTTTCTAAAAAGCTTGGCCAATCCTGCCCGCAAAACTCGAGCAAGTTGAAGTATTGACTGGGAATTTGGGTTAAGCTTTATGAAACCTCTTCTATCTGTTATAGGCCCTTCCAAGACGCCCCTCCCCGAGGAGGACTTGTATTGGCTTGAAATCCCGCTCGGCACCGCCATATTTCCCTTGCATCTGGGCTTGTGACATAACAGACATAACATCACATTTCCCAATTTTCCATCACATCTAGGAGTTAGAATGTTGTGTTGCATGGTCATGTATGATACGGCTGTGTCAGCAGAGTCAGCAGGCACACAGAGGTTCAAGATTTACCCGTTTCACAAAAAAATGCACGAAATGCAGGATAAGCAGATATGTACATCTCTACTCTTTTCTCCAAGCCACGTCTTCAACAACGACTGTGTTTCTGGTTGCAGATCTAATTTCGATTATCCTTTAAGAATGGGTCATAGGGGGTGTCAATCTCATGAGTCATGAAACATTCAAAAGTGAGTTTGAACTTATCATCATGTGGAGATGAGTATGAACACTTAGAGACTGTACCCGGTTCATGCAGTGTTGGAAATGTTGCACCTTCAATGTCCCGAAATAATTCATCGCGAGTCCGATGATCAAGTGATCGTGACAAGTACTGAAACTTGCCTTCGGCACCGCAGCTTATTCGCTATGCAAAGTACACTGCATACTCTATTTATGATTTCGCAGGAGTCGGCTTGAAAACGTTGATGTCAGTGATTCATGAGCTGGGACTCACCCTGAACAAATTCTATACTACGGCATGTACCCGCGCATCTGCGACATCTCGATCGGTCTCTAACTGGGAAAGAGCATCCAGATCTCCTACACTGCAGTGTGATCTGTAATCATAAAATTATATATGATCAGAGTTCGGAGTTACCGCACTTTTGATTCGAAACTCAGCGTGAGTTTGAGTACCGCTGAGCCTCCGTAAGGTAATTCCACGGAGCCTCGTGTGCTCTAGGAAAGGATTTGGATTCACCCGTAGATCCTTTTGGAATTATCGTCCAGGCAAGGTCCAACTCAGATCACTTTCGAGGCTGAGGCATTTTCGTCCCCAAAAATCCGTCTTCGCGCAACATTTAGTTGAACTTCGAGTTGGTCATTGCGTTCGCGCCCGAAGATACAAGTCGGAGGTAATTTCAGACATTCCACGACATTGAAGCAGGGGGGAAGGCATATCACTCGGCCCATCATGTTTCTCTTATTCACTCTCTCGAAAGGAGTGATGATTTGGATGATATTTTTTCAAGTACTTCGAAGTCACTCTACGGGCATGGTTTGGGGCCTCAGCACTGACTCAAAACCCATCCAGGCAAGTGGACCTCGACGGATAGAGACTATTCAAAAGCCTCGTCGTCTGATCAAACGATCACGAGGCTCCACGCTCAATGACTCATTCAAGCCAATAAGAAAATTCTTACGCTCTAAATCAGTGGGGTGCTTTGAAGGAGGCATCAGGCGGGATAGAATCGTGAGCGACACTCCAACATCAAAGAAGGATCACCCAAGAAAGGTACCATTTACTACCGAAACACCCACCCACCTGACTGGTCGAGAGAGAGCTTCCTCCTACCCCGCTTCACCTGTACCACAACGTAAATTCAATCGTTCCACCTCAATCCTTAGCTTCATGAGACATACCAAACCAGATAAAATTGTGAATGACGCTCTCGAATCCAAGAAACAAGAAGCCATCGAAGGGACAGGAAAAGATGATTTTTTGGTGATTGAAGAACCTCGCCAAAAGTCCCAACAACAGATACCTATGTACAGCCCGGAATACGAACCTTTACTTCGAACTTTCAAAACAGTTCAACCTGTCTCACCCCCTAAACCCAAGCCTAAGGTAGGAATCTTGAAGGCGTTGAAGGGAGGCCTAGAAAAATTTCTTGAGAAACTGGCACAGCTTACGGTCAGCTTTTGTCAAGGGTTTTTTAAGATGATGCGGCGGAAAAATGGTGAGTATCAGTTACCTTTGACTGTATCTTTTGTATCACTCAAGCATTTTTGACCAACCTGAGACTGAATCACATCATACCATTTTCCCTTTCAGTGAGCAATGTCCCCTCAGATACGGGGGCAGCAGCAGAAACAGGTATGTTACTGGATGATCCTTTTCCAATAATTTCATACCAATCTCGCAGAATCAAATACTAACACACCCCGTATCGTGTTCCGAACGCTCATATTCAGGTATGAGATAATTTTTGATCTCATGAATATGTGATCCGTTATGGTCCTCTGACTTAACTAACGAGCCTTCAAATATTTACTTTTTTGTAGCAGGCCAATCTAGTGTACTGAATGATATGAAGATGCTTGCTTGGGAGCTGATTTTGAATCCTTCAAAACGAGACACGGTCATCTTCGACATCGCGGGATATAAAAACAAGAAACCCTACTTGTCCATTGTAGAGAACAAAATCAATACAGCGACTGAAACTCTCAAAACAAAGTTGAGAGAAAAAATTCCGAGCTGGGTGAGCGCAGAACTTGCTGAGCGTTCTAAAAATCTCCCAAGTGGATGGGATGAGTATGTGAGATCACTGTCACCATCAAAGAGAAAAGAAGTCATGGATATATCAGAAGGAACGTTCAAGGAATTGGCGGCACAGATTCCTGCATATTATGCGCGTCAAGTTGGAGAGATTGCTCGAGAGTATAGGAATGCAAGATTGAATCCTCCTGTGGCAGCCGTTGTATAAATGTACAAACAAATGTTTAAGAAAGAGATAGGTTCTCTTAAGGGCCAAACTTTCTGTATAGTCGGACATAGAAATCACATTTCCTTCAAGAGGTTTTGGAAATATGATTATAACTGAATGTTTGTCCAAGATGACAATCAAATGTTGATGATATGTAGACTAAATATTCCAATCTTTTCCTGTGTATCACTTTCACTTTCTTACCAATCATTCCAATCATTTTCTAACTTGGAATCTCAAATTCGTTTTGAATTTTCACGAACAATTATAAAGAGATTGTCTTCCTTCTTTCTTTGAATCACATTGAAATCTGTGTGACACCGAAAAGATATTTTATTTTCCTGTGTTGGGGAATAGTTTTATACATCACATGTTCATAGAAATCTATGAGTCAAAAGGATTTTATTGAACTTGGTTCATTTACTACCAGCAGATCTTCCCATTTGTCTTATCTTTGTTACATGGTTTACCATCACAGATTATAGATTTTCATCCTATTCATGTAAAGGCTCCTAGCACTTTATTCCTTGTGCTTTTATCACTGAGTCTGGATTGTCACACCACAGAGGACCTTGATCTACCTTGAAAAACAATGTTGATGGGATGTATGCTAATTTGTTGTCCTGCTCTCTCTTTGATAATGCAGACATAGTGAGAAGTCCAAGAGAAATCGTACAAAAACTCAATAGCAGTAACAATGATACTACAAAGCATCAAACACACCCAGAGCTTTTGAGAAGCCCTCATCTTTCAAGTTAGGTCACTTTCCAGTCTCCCACAGGCCATCACAAATTTGTCTTGACATGAACAACTATGATGTGTAAAGTCAAGGATAACCCAACTTGAAATGAGATGCAACTTTCAGGACAAAGCCTAAACCAATCTTCTACCAAGGTGTATTTCACTGGAATAGAGGTCTGGACCTAACTTAAAAAAGTCCCTCTTGTTGGAGAAACAAGTAGTCAAGAGAGGGACTCATACCTTATACACAAAATTTGGTGTGTGAGCCAAAAAGTTTGGCTGAGGACTTTTTCATTCCTCCATTCCCACATATCCTACGGATAAATGTCCTTTGAACCGAAGAAAAGAGTTGTTTGCCTGCCAACTTACAAATAATGGTCCTTTTGAATTTCTCTCTTGGCTTCAGGAAAGCTCTGAATAACAGCCTTGAAGAATTGGTTTTTTGTATAACATTTCAGCGGGTTTGGTGTGAGCTTTTGACAGGTTGGTCAGCTTTCTCTGTGATTTTGGTGTTGTTTGCTAACTTCACAACTGCAAGGCTCTGTGAGTTTTGAATTAAATAAGAGTTAGCCTACACGCATGTGTGTACATCAAGCAGGAACACAGCTCTTTTCTCTGGTCCCAAGGATATTTGTTTGTGGGGTATGCAGATATGGAGTGTTGAGAAAGTCCCCAGCCAAACTTTTCCGGCTCACACACCAAATTTTGTGGATAAGGTATAAGTCCCTCTCTCAACTCCTTGTTTGTAAAAGAGGGACTTTGTTAAGTTATGGTCTGGCACACATCAAAAGGTATGATAAGAACAAGCAGATAGTGAAAGGAACAAAGAAAAGTTGGAAAAAGGAAGGAAGGAGAGGGTGAGACGACCACCGGTGGAGACGACATATAAACCCTTCCTGTAAATTTAATGATAGAAGCATGGAACCTCTCTCACCTTAATGGGAATATTCTAGTCTTCACAAGCTTTGATGAACATTCAAATCTGCTGCTTTATATTCACAGATCCCTGGCAGCCTTGGCCCTGCTTAGCCCCGGTCTTGGCCTTGTGCAACACGACACACTCGCTCGAGTCGGATCAGGGCCAAGGCCGGACCGTGGCTCTATGTATCATCGGGTCAGTGAGACTCGAGAGTGAGAAAGTGATCGGGTTGATTTCAAATTGCAACTTCGCAGTCATCATCCAGTGACAGTCAGAGCCTAGGGTCGCATCTCTTATTTATTCAAAGTACTCTGGACTCCAAGTACTTGATACTCGAACTAATTCAAAGTAAAGTCACCAAAAGGTTATATCCTGAACAATCAACAGACGATGGTATGCAATTTTCTTTGAGATTTCATTTGAAAACCTGTTCTGTTTCTTTGAAATCAACTGATATAACTATGGTTCTTGGTTTGTTTGTTGATGATAAAAACCAGTTTGGTGAAGATGATAGTGAAAGTCCAAGAAGACCTTCACCATTTTATAGTAATGGGAATTCAAACGATACAAAACATACGAAGAAAGTATCATTATCATCAACTTCAAATCATTCAAAACCTAAAACTTTAAGAGAATTTTTGGAAAGAGAAATGAATGGATTAAGTTTAGATCAAGGGTCATGGAGAAATGAAATCGAACCTGAAGTTGATTCAGATGGGCATATAGAATACAAAGTAAATCCCCCTCATTTATATACTCGATCCCTTTGTTACCTGATTTACTAATATTGGTTTCCTTTTTCGATTTGAAAAGTTGAAGATCTTATCACCGAGTCCAGCAAGATTTGAAAAACTAACCACCCAATTAAAATGGAGATTGTTAGAAGGAGGAGGGATCGCATTATATGAAATTGGAGTATTAGATGATGGAACGTTGATTGGATTAAATTCAAATCAAATGGAAGAAAGTTTATCCAACTTGAATAAGATGGCAAAAGAATTAAATAGTTATATTGAAATTTCTCACGTGATTCAATTACCTGAAATCTTAATCCAAACTACATCTACTTCAAGTCAAAATAGGTCTTTGATACATCAAGTTTTTAAAAATCATATGGGTAAATCAATACAACATCATAATTCGAATAATAATTCTATTGGATCTGAACGTAAAGACAAAGGCAAACAAAGAAAAAAGAAAAAGAAACTTAAATCTAAATTATCGAATTACAATCTAAATAACCGAGTATCACAGACAAAGACCATTAGAATAGCACCAGGAGATTCAGCAGTTTCATCAGATAGTGAAACCAATAGTCCGAAAGCAACTTTTGAAAACAAAACCAATTCATTAATTAATTCACTAGAAATTTTAAAACTTGATACCGAAGAACCTTCAAAGAAACCAAAAGTGAAAAGATGGTCAAGAGAAATAGACCAGAGACCTTCACGACAAATTGAAAGAATAGGTGGATATTTAGATCAGATTTGTTTATTAACACCTGAAGAAAGATGTATGATTAAAAGCAATTTAAGAAAAGAAAAAAAGAATGAGAGAAATAAGAAATCGAAAAATAAAGAAACTAGGAAAGCAATTGAAGAAGAGGATGGAGATGGAGATGTAGATGGAAAGGATTTGAATGAAACTAAGTATGTGGTTGAAGTTAAGGTTTTGAAATGTTTGGATCAATTTGAAGATGAAAGGTTTCTTGATTTTGAAGGGTTCGGAAATTAGTTTTACCAGATTTATTCAACATTTTTTGGGGGTTATGTCTTTAGATTTATATCTATCTTTTCAATGGTCTTTTCTTTTGATGTTGAATTCTTGATGAGACATTCTTAGAGTTTGATGTTGATGTTGTATGTTTTGTTTGATAGATTGAAATTTGTTGTACATAAATAGTTAGATTAGGAACTTTGTAATGGAATTATTTATTAACGTGAGCATTGAAGAATGAGAATTGTTTTGACAGTATCTGGATTGTTGGGGTTGTTGGATTTTTAATTTTGGTTAAATTAAAAGTGAAGTAGCTAATCATTTAATTTCGATACTAACTTGTCTTTATTTCCTTTTTTAGCAAGTTTACCACTTGCAATACATCGAACCAATCCACTTCAATTTTGACTCAGCATTTTCACCAACCCATAACGCGTTCTTTCTTCACTTCAAGTTCTTCGTATCTCCCACTCAATCATCTTGAAAGTTCAATGTTTTGATCATCAATCTTAAGAATTCATACCCATTTCATTCATTAACAATCTCAATCTCAACTTCACAAATCCAACTTCAAATTCAAGACTTCGATCACCAAATTCCATTTCACCACATCCTTCGATTTCAATGATTGCAGTTCGATTGAATTCAATTTTACGAAACCAATTTCTACTCAGTCTAAGATCACTAATCTTATTAGGAATCTTATTTATTACTTTAATCTTTCTAACGTATTTTAAATCAAACCAACATTTTACAAAATCATCAACATCATCCATCAAATTCCAATCATCCTTTCTACAAAGTACTTCTACATCTGATGATATTTCATTCAATCCAAACTCAATAAAAGATGCAAGTTTAAATTACAGAAGGTTCTTAGAATTAACTACTTCACCCTCGGGGTTCAATCAACATCATCCAACACTAGGATTCGATCATATTTATTGTATTTCGTTACCTGAAAGGATTGATCGAAGAATTACAATGAAAAAGATTGCGAATGCATTAGGAATCGAAATTACATTTATAAATGCTACTTCGAAAGATTCGAATATAATTAAATGGATCAGCGAAAAAGCGTATGAGATTAGAAAAGAAAAGATCAGACATATCAAAAAACATACAGGAATGAAGTCTAGTCAAATTGGTGGGATGGGTGTTGAGTCCATTTGGTTAACAGTAAATGAAGGGAAATTATCTAATCAAGACTCTCTAAAAGATATTCATCTACCTGATTTAGATTTATTTGATAAAGAATTAAATGGAATGAACTGGTTAGAATATCTTTGGTCAATCAAATCAGAAGATCATTCCAAATTAAAACCCAAGAATCCTAACTTTAATGTTACAGAATCAATGTGGGATTTTAAAGAAAAAATTCCTCAACGTCAAATCAATTCTGCAACAGTTTCTACTTTTTATAATCATTTGAAAACGATTAGAATGATTAAAGAATCTGGTGATAAAAGTGCTTTGGTTTTAGAAGACGATGTGGATTTAGAATGGGATTTGGAAAGGAGATGGAGAACTATCGAGAGAAGATTACCTAAAGATTGGGAAACTGTTTTCTTAGGTCATTGTTGGGGTAAAGAGATCTTTGGTAAGTTTTTATCGTCATTTATGTAAATCTTTGAATCTATGATGAAAAAAAAGTTAATTGAGTTTTAATTCTTTGTTGTTTAAATCTTCAGAACCTCAAGTTTTACATCCAAATTTACATAAATCAACCTCACCATTATGTTTACACGGATACGCAGTCTCATCCCTAGGGGCCACCAAACTGTTATCCCTTTTCAATGATCCATGGATCTCGTTTCAGACTCCGATAGACACATGTATTCCTACATTTATAAAATTAGGTTTAAAATCATATTCCATAGAGCCACCAATCATTAATCAATCTAAAATTTTAAAAAGTGATATTCAAATTGGAAAAGGATCGAAATGGAAAGGGTTCTTGGCTGATAGTGTTTTGGAAAGGATTTATAGGTCGGAAGGAGTGATGAACTCTTATGTTGATAATATTGATGATTCTAATAATCTTGATCCTGCTAGTTTAGTCATCCCTTTCACTCCTTCTTTCTTTCTTTCTTTCTTTCTTTCGGTTTTGGTTTGAGGGTATTGATCAGTTTGATTCACTTTCTTTTTTTTTCTCTTAGCTATTTTTCGGTGGAAAACTTCTTCGACAAATATTAATCCTCAGTTTATTAAATGTAATAAAAAATTAACTCAAGTCAATTCAAATTCAAATCATTAAGGATTTCTCTTTTTATTTCTCTCTTTTCTTTTTTATCTCAATGAAATAAATCAGGAAAAACACTTGAAGCTTTATTTTTCAAATGATAATTTATTGTGATCCTTTTTGGTTTATCAATCTTAATTCTTGTTTTTTGTTTTTTGCTTTTTGCTTTCCACTTTTCTCTTTTCCAATGTTGTAACTTTCAAGTTGTACAATTTGTTTGTTATTTTTTATCAATCTGTTTTATATAATTAATAGAATTGTAAAACTATATTTTAATTTTCATTTCAATGTTGTTTTTCATTTATTGTTGTTGGTTGTAGCTTTCTATATTGGAATTATTTTTGTATAAGATTTCAGAAATGTTTTAAATAAGTACAGTATGTTTTTTTGGTAACTTTTCATTGGATATAAAATGATAGATTCTTCTTTTCAAGTTTATATAATACATTATATCTTTATAAGGTTCACGTTGTGGAATTTTCATTAAAAAGGCGTAAGTGTTTAAGACGACCATGATCAGTTTTGAAGAATTACTTCATTTGTACACAAAACTTAAGTTGAGAATAAAACGGCTATGACCTTTGGTTCAGACAGGAAAGTGATGCTGAGTAGCTGAAGGTCATAATCGTCATGTTCATCAATAACGCATTAACGACCCCGTGTGATGGGCGTTTAGGCCAGCCTCAAGTTTGGAATCCGTCCAAGGTGACTTGCGCAATCTTCAACATTTTGCCTCGCTGCCACGGAGCCAATGTAGCGATGATTCATTGCACTCAGGCGCCACGCCAGCATGAAGAGAGCTTTTGAAATCAGGACGGTGTTGATCACTGCCGAGTCACCAAGTTTTACACTTTCAAAACGCTATAAAATCAAGTTCGGTCGTTGGTCACTCGCTCTCTCCTCATCCTTCAAATCATCTTCAAACCTTTGTTCATTATCTTCTAGTCTTTGATTGTATCATCAGTTTTCCACAGTATATATATATCCATTTCTGTTCAATAATCAACTTTTCTCGTGGTAATTCAATTTGCAGTTTATCAATTATCAATATCACATTTTTACTCGTATTCCTATCAACGTTTTAGTTTTTGAATCCTTCATCAACTCATTTAGTTTATATCAACATGCGGTTTTCAATCACCATTGGATTTGCTAGTTTAGCGGTTGGATTGGCCATGAGTCAACAGACTGAGAATGACTTGGTCACGTAAGTTTTGTATTTTTCTATCATCAAGTTTCATCGAAATTCACCGCTTGTCTTCTTATCGCCGCAATCAGCCGTCAAACCAAGCCTGCCCCACCTACGGGTCCTACGAGTAATCAACCTCCTCCTGATAAGAAGCCTGACCCAGCTGCGTGTGCAGCAATCATGAAGAGGCTCGAAGCGGCCCAAGGCGGTGGCGGAGGTGCAGGTGGTCCTCCAGGGGGTGGCAGTGGGGGTGGTACGGGTGGAGGTTCCGGAGGGCGGTCTAGTCGCCGCGGTATTTCTGAGTCTCATAACGATGCGTAAGTCCTTGAGTTCTTGAAGGTGAACATTTCAACTAGTTTGAGAGATTGACTCGCAGCCTTTCCAATAGTTTAACTCGCCGAGCCCCCCCGGCAGGTGGAGATCAGAAAGCGACAAGTGAAACTCAGGCTCCAGCTGATTCTTGTGACAAACTTAGCGCCATGATCAAGGCAAGACAAGCCGGAGCTGGACCTAAAAGCAAACCTACACGTCGAGACGCGATGGAGGTCCCGTACACGTAAGACTGAATAAATTTTCCAAACCGACGCCCATCAGACATCGGGACTTACATCTTTGTTCGGCTTTTCTAGCATGGTCCGCCGCGAAAGCGCTGCTACTAATGCATCTTCCACCGTTCCACCCACCGAAACTCCTCCCGCTCCTGGCGGAACGTCCACCATTCCAGCAAACAACGCTACCGGCAACGGATCATCAATCGCTCCACCAAAGCCTTCGCCTAAAGGTAAAGCCAAACCTACACGTCGAGATGCGATGGAGGTCCCGTACACGTAAGACTGAATAAATTTTCCAGACCGCTGCCCATCAGACATCGGGACTTACATCTTTGTCCGGCTTTTCTAGCATGGTCCGCCGCGAAAGCGCTGCTACTAATGCATCCTCCACCGTTCCACCCACCGGAACTCCTCCAGCTCCTGGCGGAACGTCCACCATTCCAGCAAACAACGCTACCGGCAATGGATCATCAATCGCTCCACCAAAGCCTTCGCCTAAAGGTAAAGCCAAACCTACACGTCGAGACGCGATGGAGGTCCCGTACACGTAAGACTGAATAAATTTTACAAACCGCTGCACATCAGACATCGGGACTTATCTTTGTCTGCCTTTTCTAGCATGGTCCGCCGCCAAAGCGCTGCTACTAATGCATCTTCCACCGTTCCACCCACCGGAACTCCTCCCGCTCCCGGCGGAACCTCCACCATTCCAGCAAACAACGCTACCGGCAACGGATCATCAATCGCTCCACCCAAGGCTTCGCCTACAGGCAAGTCTCCGAGTCCTAGTCGTCGTGATGTGTATGAGAATGAGCATCATTTGAACAGCCGCCAAACCACTTCCGCCGGTACCACGGCAACTGATGTTGCAAACAAGGATCCAAAAGTATGCGCCGCTATCTTAAAGAAGATGGAAGCTGCCAAAGCAGCATCAGCCGATGCGACCAAAGACACTACCAAAGCTCCCACTCGTAGAGGACTTTCAGGACGAGCCCGTCAAGCGTAAGTTTATTTTCCAATCCGGCTTTCTAATGTCAAACTTTTTTAAGTCTCATTCAAACCAATTCTTGCACACAGTTTGGCTCGTCGATCTCCTCAAGCTCCTCCAAAACCTAATGCGGGATCTGATGATCCTTGCGCAAGATTAACGGCCATTGGTGAAAAAGCCAAGGCAGCCATGAGTACTTAGGATCCCGAAGAATACAACACTAGATCGATTGTTTCTTGATAATTTTCTTCCTACCTCCCTCCTGATTTCCTATTTGTACCATTGATACTAGATGTACTATCTATCCACATTGTAAATTCTTGATTTTATCATCTAGCATGATTGTATATTGCACAAAATGTATCATAACATCCATCCGAGCTTAACCTTTTGCACAATACCCAGAAGTCCTATCCAAAATAACCCACAATACGAGTGAGCTCCATACTGTGATCACAAGTTGATCTTAAGGAATTCAAAATTCAGATTGAACTAGATTGATTACTCATTACAACTGAACCAATGCAAAGACAGGCATTGAACAAATTCACTCTATAACTCTTGTTTTACACTAATTGTTCAATGCTTTGAATTCAAAATCAAAAATATTCCCTCTTTCTGCCCACAAAAATCACACACCAAAAAAACACATACAAAATCAATAACTGTCAACACATTTCAATATTTAAATGGAATAATACATACAATGTTTCTTTCTACAAATTCATTTCTTTAAATTCATCTAAGCTAGAACAATCAATATCTAAAGCTTTTAAAACTTGACCTAAATATTCTAAATCAATCACCAATTGGTTTTTAGAAATTTCATTCAACTTATACTTTTTTAAGATTTTTTTCTCTAAAACTTCATTTAAAAAGATTTCTAAAACTTTTAAACTTAAAGATGTTAACCAAGTTGAAATGATTAATTCGAAATTAAATTCACCATCATCATTTTCTTGGTTATGTTTTAAATTCTTCAAATATTCTTCATTCTCGTGTTCTATTAAAGGTAATAAATTAATCATAAAATTTAAACTTTTACATTCTTCTTCTTTAATCATTTCAAATAATCTAGGTAAGTTCAATAATCCTTCACCTAATTTGATAATCAATTCGTTGGGTGATTTAGAAAGTTCATTTAAGATTTTTAAATCTAATGTAGAAATTGATGTAGTTTGTTGTGAAGTTTTTAAATGTTGTTCAGTTTGATTCCAAAAGTTCAAATTCGAATAATCTTCTATATCTTTTAAAAGTGGTGAAAGTATAACTGATTGAATTATATTTTGAGTTTCTTTAATCAATCTTTTAAAGGATTGATCTAAACTTAAATAAAATTTGGGTAAATCTTTTGTCATTTGATTTTGTGAATTATTTGATCTTGTAGTTTGAAGTTTATTAGAAATAGGATTAAGTTCAGGAGTCTGTCCTAAAATAATTGAAGATTTTCTTCCCACTGTGGTCTCTATCTTACCTTGTCCTGGTAAAATCAATTCAATTAAATCCCACAATTCTTTACTATTCAATCTCGATTCTTTTAATAATGTTTTAGCTCCTTTACTCATCTTGATCTTTATAAACTTCAATCCATCCATAGTTCCTAAACTTTCATGTTCATTATTGACCAATCTACTTAAGATTTCAATTAACCTATTCAACGTCTTTTTTTCAAATTGATTGACTTTGGTATACGTGGTTTTAAGGGTTGATAGCAGTTTAAGTCCAGTTTGAAACATTTCCCAATCTTCACCAGAATAATCTAATCCTTCCAAGTCTGATAAATCACTTTCGTTGTAATTTTGATGATGATGAGGATCAAATGAATTATTCTCATTAGGATCCAATTGATGACCTCTACCAATCTGTTTACGTAATTCTCGATTCTCTCTTTCTTGTGATAATCCAGTAGTCATCGAATTTAAATATTCCGCCAAAGTTTTATCTACTGAATTGATACATTCGATTATACTATAACCATGCGTGAAAGCTTCACATCGATTGATAGCTTCATCTCCTAGATTAAACAAAGAGTTCAACATCTCTGGTATGATCTTAGAAGCATGAGTTGTTAATGCATTCGTATCATTTGCCAACATCTTACTGGATTTTAGACTTTGATGGTTCAAGTTGATCAATGAACCTGAAAGATACTCTAATTCACGATCATAATAACTCGTTTGAAAATCTATAAATGGTTCGTACAATGCGATTTCCCATTCGGTGATAGTCTCAATGATCTGAGGAATATTCGTAGTACTATGGATTGTACCATCAGACACAATGAGATCACCACCACTTCTTGATCCAGAACGTCGAGAGATGGGTCGTTTCATTGAAGCTTTCCTTGCATGAGCTTTGGGTTGGTTATCAGCTACAGGATCCATTGGAAGAGCAGGACTAGCAGATTTATCATTCTTGATAACATTTTCAAGTTCTGTGATTAAATTTTCGATCATATAACCTAGATCTTCAGTAATCGTCCAACAATTTATCAAAGCTGGTAAACCTGCAAGGACATGAGACGAATCTAGCATTTCATTTAATTGACTTCCTATAGATGGTTGTAAATGTTCAATGGTCGTTTTGATAAATGCTGAAAGAGTTTGAATTGGATTATTGAAAATATGAGGTAAAAAGTTTAATTCGATTTGTAAAAGTTTAATAAAATTAGGAAAGAATTGATTTTTTAAAAACATAGGTAAACTTTCTTGAACATTTGAAGATTTCAAAGAATTATTAGAATTAGAAAAGTTAAGGATCGGTCCAATCAATTTAGATTCATTCCAAAGTTTCGAAATCGATGTACGTCTAGAACCAAAATAATAATTTTTAAATTCACCTTCACGTTCAATCATTTTAAAGATCAAATAAAATTCTTTACATTTCTGTACATCTTTTTCACTTAAAGCTTTCACTAGATTCGTACTTAAAGAAGCTTCTAATTCGTTTTGAAGACTACGCATCAATGCTCTACGTCCTTCATATTCAGGTGTGTGTTGAAAGACTATCATAGATTTGTTGGCTTCGGATAATCTTTCGGCGGCTTTCAAGTATGACGGAATTGGATCAGTCAAGTATCCTGTAACTTCTGATTCCAATGTAGACCATGCTTCTGCTTCTTCTAATACTACTCTACATGCTTCCATTCTGGATTTCACTAGATCTAATGTTTTGAGTCTTGATAAGATCAAATCAGTTGAATCTTCCACAATAGGTTCTTCAATCGGAATTTCTGATTCTTTTAATAATTCATCAGTTTTTGGAATAATCTCTTGATTTGATTGATGATTTAAATTGGATTTAGATTGAATAGATTCAAGTGAATATCTTAAAAGTAATGAATTCTCTCTCATCAATTGTAAATCTAATGTTAATCTTGGTATACTAGTTTCGATTTCTGATATAGATGTTTCAACTAAATTACTTGTATCTGAGATCGAATTTTCTAATAAGATTAATAATTTTGATAATTTTTTGTCTAGATTATAAAGTGATTCTTGTGATGGATTTGATGAGCTGGTTGTTGAGGTTGTGTCTTGTCGGTTTAAGAGATCGTCTAACCAATCGATTTCATTTTCGTATTCATTCAATGTATTTAAATCTATTGTGTCATCATCCAAGTCATTTTGGGTTTTGGGGTTCGATTGAGTTTGAGGTTGAGATGGACCTGGTGCTGCTAAAGTGTTTTAAATTCAAATTAGGTCCTTGTTTACATTTCGATGTTTCTTCTGAAAGAAATTTGAAAGACATACCAGACATGATGTGGATGGTATTGAACAGTTTTATAAGTTTGATGAATTGAATTTATTGAAAGGTGATGTTGTGATGCTTGAAAATGCTGAGAGGGTTGAATCGTGCTGGTTGTTTTGTTGGATGGTGTTGTTGCAGTTTATGGGTTTATCTTGGCGGTGTGTGGTTAGTATGGGCTTAGAGTAGTAGAAACCCGATATAAACATAGTCTACTACCGCTTATTCACTAGTCGAGTGAGAGTCTTGACTTGAGTTGCCCGTTTGACTTTCTTTCAACTCTCACTATCAATCGATATCAACTACCAACACTACTATCGACCACTCAATAATCACTTCAGCAAAACCAGCTCTTCTTTATCAATTAGAAATCAGACAAGATGGGTGGAGGTGACTTGAACATGAAAAAGGTTAATTCTCTCTCATTCTACTTTCATCTCTAAACACCTCAAACTAACTTTAATGTATGTTTCGATTTCAAGTCTTGGCATCCTCTCTTGATGAAAAATCAAGAGAGAGTATGGAAAGAAGAAAGAAAAGCTGTAAGTTTTTTTTACATAACTTCATATTAAAAGTTGAAACCTCATTAACGTTTTAATTCAACTTTTCTGGGGGGAATTAAAAGGTAGAAGAACGTAAAAAGACAGTTCAATTACAAAAAGAATTAGCAGAAGAAAGACAATTACAAGAATTACAAAGATTACAAGCTGAACAAGGTGGTGGTAGAAGAGAAGAAAGAGTAGATTGGCTTTATGCCACTCCTGCTACGGGAAATGGGGTGAATACAGAAGAACAAGAAGCTTATTTATTAGGAAAGAAAACGGTTGATAAATTGTTTAAAGAGAAAGATGAAGCTGCTGCCAAGGTTCGTTGGTATTTTTTTCTCTTCGCAGTTCGATTAGAGACGATTTTCTTATGTGTTTTTGGGGCTCTTTTTAGTTGGCTGCAAGAGCTAATAAGGCGGATCAAGATAAACCTGGTGGAGGGTTTATTTCACTTCAAAATGCGAATACGCTTAGAGATACAGCATCAAAGATTAGAGAAGATCCATTATTAGCAATTAAACAACAAGAACAACTTGCATTAGAAACAGCCATGAAGAATCCGAATCGATTGAAAGCTATGAAACTTGAGAAAGCATCTAAAGAAGAAAAAAAGAGAGAAAAAGAATTGCGTAGGCTTGAGAAGGAAAAACGGAGGAGAGCGAAAGAGGATCGCAAGGATCGAAAGAGAGGATACGAAGATGATCGATATGATGATAGGAATGGTTATCATTCCAAAGGATATCATTCAAGAGAACCTCTTGATGTTCGTCATCGTCGTTCGTCACCTGATCGACAAGATCGTAGACGAAGATCTCCGTCTTTTGATCATCATCACCGACGCTCTTTATCTCCCGAACACTCCCACCGACGTTCTGCATCTCCACCAAATCGTGAAAGGTATCAAAACAGAAACTCTAGAAGTCGATCTCCACCACGAAGAAGACTAGTTCCTCATTCAACCCAACCTATCTCACCACCAAGGCGAGATTACCCGAACAAACCTCATTCCGGTAGATCTTTTTCACCTAAACCTTCATCACAAAGACCCCAATCTCAGACAATACCAAACCGATCAACACCTTCAACCAATTCCAAACTCTCGGAATCCAAAGCAGCCAAACTAGCAGCAATGCAAGCAAATGCTCAAAGTTTGAATCAATCAAGATCACAAAGATTAAAAGAGTTAGAACAAGAAGATTTAGAGAGATTGAAAGTTGAAGAAATTGAAAGAGAAAAGAATCGAATTAAATCAGGTGGGATTGGGGATGGGACTAGAGCTAAATTTGTTAGAGATCAAGAAAAGAAAGTGTTTTTTGGTGAAATGGATTTGGGTGAACGTGTTAAAAGGAGTGGTGGGGTTGGAATGATGAAAGATGCGGAATGATTTTAGTGTTTATGCTTTGAACTTTATCTTACTATGTTTAGGCGACCATGTCATGAAGGTTAAGGAAGGGTAAGTGTTGTGTTGCTCACTTGTATAAGTAGATCTTGTGGAGGTTATTGTAATTATACATGCTTTATTCACTTGGACTCGTGATAATCAGATGATGGAAGTTGTAGATTTTTTTACGATGCTTTGATTTGATCTATGAGGAATAGCATTATAAGAGTGTTGAGATTCATTTCATCATGAATTCTTTCTCTGTTATCTCAGCTTATTATACTGTTTCAAAACAAGTCATGGATGAATGGATTTATTTTGATGATACAATGATCAATGATCATCATCAAAAGTTTCCAAATGAAGATTTTGATCAAGATTTGAAAACTCTGTATCTTTTGTTTTATAATCAGATTTGAAACTCCTCATCTTTTGTTTTATACTTGTTGTTCTTAAATTCACTGGTGCTTAAATTAAACCAACCAAAAGATTAATAATATTTGAAATTGAAGATTTTTTGGATTTCAATTTTGTGAGATATGTTTTTAGAATTTCTCAAAAGAGAATTAGAACAAATTGTCCTTTAATTGGGAAATCTTTGTTTTTCCAATGATGATGATGATGATGAATTGTCAATGACATAGATTACAAACTAGAAATTCAGAAACAACAGATATGAAACTAAACAGCACTACCACATTTCCCATCCAGACTTTGAAAGAGGAGATACACACTGCCAGCATAGATGCCTCGGGTTGAGAAATCCGAGGCATCATCAGAGGCAAATCCTTGGACAGACCTTGTCCGAGGTTTTTGCCCGAGGTATTTTTTTGCCCTGGAAATAACCTCGGATCAAAACCTCGGGAAGCTTCTGTCCGAGGTTTTGCATCCGAGGATACCTCGGATTACAAAATCCGAGGTAAATATGTTGGTGGTGACATTGGGAAGTAAAAGTTTCCAAATATACCTACATGCCTTGATAAATGATTGATAAAGCCATCCAGCAAGCTACGCACACAAATAACAGGATTGATGAGCCATTGATGAAATAAAATCAAGAATAGAGAAAGACTTACGATAGCACCACCAAAATTAGTCAATATAATGAAAGAAACCCAAGACCAATTAATCTCACTGGTACAAGAATAAAACTGTAGATAGATATGACCAAAGAACATGATCCACTTGAGCTATAATTTCAAATACAATTGAAGTGGAAGATCAAACTTACAATCCAATAATTTATCCAAGATGTGGACTATAGACAGTGATCCCAGATACAATGAAAATGAAGAGTTTTCTGTGAAGGAAAACAAGCTGAATGAAAAAATTTATCATGAGGCTGGGAGAAAAACTTACGGAAAAACTCCATCTCTCAATCTATCAACTTGAGCATTTTTCCAAAACTCTGCTCCTAGAGCATGAACAAATCCAATGATGAAATAATATAAAAGAGTTCCACTATTGATTTTGCATCTGATAGTTGAAATCCCACCTTCTGAGCATTTATTTGTCTTGATGTCAAAGTAGTTTACTAAAAATATTGCAGTCAATGGGCCTGAAACATGAGCAAGAAGATAACCAACTCCTAAAGCAATGTAGAATTGAGCAGTAAACTAAAAAAATAAGGAAGAAAAGATCTCTTGAGTAGCTGAGCTCAATGAAAAAATAAATGTTTACTTACCATCTTGTAGATAGTGATAGTAGGCCAAACATGGAAATTCATCGTGAATGTAAGCATGGCAAGGCCTTGTAACAAATGGAACAACAACCATTTATATATAGAGTCAGGAAACCCTGTTATATATTTAAAAAAGGGATCGAAAGTCAGTGGAATAAATGATGATACAAATGATTAAACAAAGCTCATGTACCTTCTTTGCTTTCTAGTAGAAAACAAATGCTTAACATCCCTGCTAGGAAACACTCAAAAAAAATATGAGCAGATCTATTCTGAAGTGAGGTGGAAATCCATGTATCCTTTGCAGTCTTGTGAATATCACCATCTTCCTGATTCAAATCAATTCTCAATCCTTCATTTTTGCTCCAATCAACCATCTGAATAGCTTCTGAAATCCGGTCTATTCCATTGTCCGATAAGGCTCTTGCAAGGTTTGTGATTGAACCTTTCTTGGTTTCCATAACTTCTGGACTCAATGAATTGCTTGAAATGTCACCATCAGCAATTTTGTTTGGCATCAATGAAATGGAAGATGATTGAGAATGAAGTTGAATGAGAATGAAGTTGAATGTGAATGAAGTTGAATGTGAATTGGATAAAGTGTAATAAAACATTCAAAATGGAAGTGAGGCTTTCACTAGCTGTGAAAGGGAGGGGGTGGTGGGGATACCGGGATCCCTTTGTATATAGCATACCTTGAGAGAATCAAGAATCTTGAAGATGAAGAATTTGGATGTATAAATCAAAGGTGTTGAAAAATGGTACTTTGAGAGTATTGCTATCAAGCTCGAGGTCTTGGTGAGTGTGAGGCAGGACAAATTCCAAGGTAATTTTGATAAAGCCGCTCTTGGGTGTCCCCAAGGTCTGCCATGAAGAATGGTAGAATTGGATGAGCTTGATCCCAAAGGCTGTACAAGGTCTGGAGAGTGAGCTAGCTATGTATCCTTGGCGGAGTAGTTGGATGGCTTTGGGCTGGCAGGTGCAGATGCTAATTGAATATTCAAGTTTGTGATCTGTTTAGAAAGTTAGTACTAGTGTATGAGTTGCAAGAATAGTTGACGGAAATGACTTACCAAGTAAATTGAATAAATCAATATCATGCGCAGGTTGGTGATCTTGAGGAGAATGTTTACTTCCAGGTGGTTTGGTGTCATCATAGCTATTTTGTGTGGTCCAATTTTTAGTCAAATATTGACAATGAAGAAATGTGGCAGTCATTTTGTTCTTGAGATGGCCCCACTCCTGAAAAAGATTGTGACATGTGTCAACATAGTTTTGAAAACGTTCCTTGGGGGGAGGTGTGGGTTGTCGTCAGGATGAATCAAATCATCCGACTCATTGTCCTCAGCAGTCTTGACCAATACTGGTATTTGCAGGACAGGGGCAGGTGGTGGAGGTGGAATTGGAGTGGTCACATTGAGCGGCTGTGCTGTGGGCCTGGCTGTGTCCATTTGCTTGGGAGCTTCTGGGGTTTCTTTGGGGCCTCGATGGCGTTTGGCAGTAGGTGTGGAGGATGATCCTGAAGGGACACAAGAAGTGTGTTGTTTGGGGGGCATCTCATGCAATAAAGTCAAAAGCCACTTTGATAAAAAATCAATACCTATGTGTGTTGTTTCAAAAAAAAGGTGATTAGTATCAAAGATAAGAAACACAGAAAGAAGAAAACAGTACTGGTACGTACAACTTTCAGATCAAATAAAACCACAGATCCAAGTAACACAGATCACAATACAATTGTAACAGGAGTATTTTTGAGGGTTCTTGTGAACCAGTTGATGTTTTACTGTTGAATATTGGTGTGGTTAGCTCTTGATTGGATGCAGAGGTGGATATTGGCGGTGATGGTGGTGCTGAGCTTAGGCCAAGTAAAACAGAACTTCACTGATCATGGACCCCGGTGTCCTGTCTAAAATTGATGTCGTTGGTTCCAATTTTTCCTCAATTCTTCTGACTACATAGGCTGAGGCTCTCATAGAGTCTCATTTTTCATAGGCTTGATAGAGCTCAACACGTCTTACTGCCTTGGAGTCGCAGGCTGCGCAGGCCTGCGTTTAAGTTTTGATCCGACCCGGCCGATAGCCCTGATAATCAAAGGGTAGTACAGGGATCAAAAAAAGAAAATTGAAAATTTACAAAATCACAGTCAGTCGCACCACACCAGACACCTCACCACAATTTATTACACTGCAAAGATAATGTATTTCTCCAAGGTGAAAAATGATTACATTTAATGTACAAAATGATTAAAAGTGCATTAAGTCCGCATCAAGTCTGCATTTTTCTGAATTAATTCTGCAATATTAATCATTTTGTGCATTAAATGTAATCATTTTTCACCTTGGAGAAATACATTATCTTTGCAGTGTTAACAACAAGAATTAACTCAGCATTCAAAAGAAAACAAACAAACAACAATAAGAAATCAATCAGATTCAGAATCAAGATGATATCAGTAGAAACTCATTCAAATCCATCAATCAATCCTATAGCTGGGCCATCTATACCATGTTCATTCTTGACTTCAACAACAAGAACAACTCTTGTCTTTCTTCTTGGATACATTACATGAAGAGTTATTCTCAGCCATCAAACAACATGATGGACCTATCCGTCTACGTCAACATCTTGCCGGTGCTGCTACGGATACAACTAATAAGGACGATCTTTTCAAGCCACCTGCTAATGAGCTCAATCAACCCAACTCGATCCAGTCAAATCATTCAACGCCGCAGATTGAAACTGATATCATTGGTATTACATGATCTTAGGCTCATAGAAAAGACTGTTTTGGTACAACAAGGGGATGAAACAATAAAGGAGGAGTCAGATGAACAAAGCCTGAGGAAATGCTGCAGCACAAGAAATATATGAAGTATTGTTATGAGGAGGCTATAACAATGGATTGTAGTGAGATTGGTGGATGTGTTTCTTGTATCAAGCCAAATCAATTAACATCTGCTCCTTTTCTGATTGAACATCATGCGGATCGACTCGAACGCGCGAGAGTCTGTAGAATTCCCAAAACAGTTCCCTTTCACTGGGTGTGTGGGCAGTGAGATAACTGCGAAGGTGATTAAAAGCCTATTAAAGGCGAAAATAAGATAATTTGACTCTGTAAGCTTTGGTTGTTGATCCCGAAAGAGATCACAATGGCTAAAATAGAGTCAGAACATAACGTACTATGATCAGTGGGATATGAAAAAACCAAATCTTGAAAAGCCCTCTTGGGTCCTCAAAACCTTCCCAGCCGTGTAATGCATATGAACCAATGATATGCAATGTGGTTGTTGTGATAAGCTGAAATGGATGCTCAACAAGAACAAAGAGCCCGATCCAGGTATAGACAAAGCAGATTCTGTAATATCAGCCAAAAAGGGGAATTTATGTAGATCAGCTTAATGTGTAAAGCAAATGTATGCAGAGTCCAGACCGTACGCGAAGGTTAAGAATATCTGGAGAAGGAGGTTGGTGGATGATCAGTATCCTCGGCATAAGCTGATTGTGTTTCCGGAACTCTGCTCACCGTAGAGAGTATGGCAGCGAGAAAGAGGCCAGAATCTGGAGTTATACTGAAGCTTTGGGTAACTGGAAAGCCAAATGAGTTAGCAAGCTATCAAGAGATCGGAATTGGAAAGAGGCATTTACTGAGCGGCAACAGAATGCTGAGTGAGGCGCCACAGCAGCACATGGGGCCCAAGACAGCCCCAATGCGCATGAATAAAATTTTCCAAGTGAGGGTCGGAACAGTGTCAGCCATTTTGTATGTGGGCGGATAAGCGAGGTGAGATGATAAGATAAGAAAGGTTTGAGTTTGAGGATTGGAAGGAGATCAAAACAATGAAATGTGGAGGGTAGAGTAATTTTCAATGCGTTGCGAGTGGGACAAAAGAATCTGAAGCTGACCAAGATTATATGTATCTCATCAGTGCAAAGCAATGCCCGCTAAGCAGTCCAGGCCAGGGAAACACTTCTGCCATCTTCAGTAGAAATTGGATCATTCAGTCAATGTGTCTACATTCTATCATGGGCTGTCTGAGGCGCGGTCTCATTCCTCTATAAATCACAAAGTTTTGAGATAGCGGATTCGTTTCACAGCAGCCAGTCATCTAAGGTGCCTGATGAGGACGAACGTATATAACTCGATCGTGCTTCAGGAACGCAGTATTGCAGCCGTAGCCATCTACATACATACCGCGCTATCCCTACGAGCCCTCGCATTGTCTCAAATGATGCTCATGAGTCGACTGGCACATTCTAGGTCCTTGATCCGGTAGGCCCTAGATCTGCCTCTATCATGGGCTAATTCGACCCATTTTTGTTTGGTTTCCTGAGTCGCAGTCGTATCAATGGTGAAGAAGTTGATTGGAATTTGGGATAGTGGCAGAGGTTGAAGACTCGAGATCTGACATCATCAACTGGATGGACCAGTCCGGGATCCTACCTTTGCACCCTTCGGTTAGAGGTCGGGCGAGCCAACGCTCGCCGTCCCGTCGGAGCTCAGGCTCATCAGCTCTGACTCTGGTGAACGAGGGTCAACGCATCGCTACATTTTGATGTGGTCAAGCCCACTCCATCAATCTTCAACAGCGAAACTTCGATTACTTCAGAAAGACCCCTCAAGGCTGCAAGGCCGTCTCGATCCATTTGTAGTATCGCTGTCACCGTGATCTGTTTCTGTCTTTGATCCACAATTCGTACGTATTGTATCTGCTCTTCTTCATTTTCTAGAATTGTCTTAAAAGTACAATCAGATATGTTTCTACAAGGGCATTCTAAGATCAATATCAGAATACATAACTGGAAAGACACTTTCTACTTGATTACCTATCATAAAGATATTGGCCCCAAGCAACAGATGCATACTATCTTGAAAGAGATGAGAGATCATCTCCTTTCTTGTTGTACTGGACTGGGAGTCCTAGTGATTCAAGTGTCATCCTCCTCATATCACCCTTGATACTCTTTTTATGGTATTGGTCGGACCAGGAAAGTTACAGAGGCTGGAAACAGTAGCATGGCTGTCAGCTTGTATCTCGCGTGTTGCGTGGCGGGATATTTATTACAAATGTGTTTGAAGGTTATAATTCCCGGCTGCTGTCAGTGATCAGTGATAAGTACATCTAAATACATTGAGGTGGTATCTAATATGTGTGGAACAAGAATGTGATGGTGAAGACGAGTTTGCTGAAGATTGAATTAGTTGATGTGCAATTTGCAAGAAAAACAGGGTTGAGGAGATTCAGTAATTATTTGTAGTGCTTTGCTGAATTGAATATACAAGTAAGGAATTCAAGTAGCGATCTTAAAGAGGTGGATCAGAGAGATCAAATGAGAGTCTCCAACGACTCAGGAAAAAGTTGTTTGTTTAGATAAGGAGGCATTGCTTGGTAACTGTCACGAGGATCGCGGGGTATAGTACGAGGGCAGGTGGAAGAGAAAAGTGTCAGACACATAGGATGAGCATGGGGGTATAAGAAAGAATAAGACAAGACTCGAACGTACATAATTTCATCCAATACTTTTTGAAAGAGGTGGTCAACAAAAGATACTCGAGCTATCACTGAAAGTTTGATCGAGTGTTGAGCGCACCAATCAAACATGGCTGTGTTAGGTTGCGAGGAAGATTTGTTGTACTCTCTCCCCGAGAAGTCTACCAGTATCAATCTTTGTAGCTGTATGGGGTCGATGAGCGGTTCGATTGTGGCGGGCCGCAGATTGTTGGAAAATTGGAGAACAAGTGTACTTGTACTTTTGAATAATTGTTTACGCCATTGAAAATACGGCACAAACCCAGTCGGGTGACCCAACACCAGAGTCTGCACACGGTCCATGGAAAGGTTAATCGCACCTTCCAACGTGGCATCGATCTTGGCTATCTCCAGAGCGTGTAGGCTGCCAGCGACTGGTGACAAGGCGCCGGACAAGCCGGGACCTAGGTTACCCCGTAGACGAAGGACGCGCAGGGTAGGAGCAAATATCCCCAGAAAGGCTGCTAGTCCATCTAGTCGCGGTGGATTATTTAGCGAGAATTGTACGGCCAGATTGACCAAAGGAGGTCGCGAGTGATCAAAGATGGAACCACAATATGCAATCAGGTCTTCAGATGACTGCAAAATGGCTGGTAACCGTGAAAAATCGCCCAGGCTTAGAAAAAGAGACTTGAGCTGCGGTAGATGAAAGATTGTTTTCAAGATCCGGGTGATGTCGATCGTTTGTGACGGGCTGGAAAGTTCTAGTGTTGAAAGGCTTGCGAGCTGCGTAAGGACAGGATAGAGCTCTGCGCTCAGAAAACTGTCTGTAATGAGTCCATCCAGGTGAATAATGTGAAGATGAACAGAGATCCTCGAGATGCATTCCGCGAGCCGTTGCGGTTCGATTAAAGGTGTCGTTGGTTCTAAAGTGCCTATTCGCAGTCCTCTAAGCCAGTGAGGGTGGGAGTGCGATCCAATTTGATCGGTAATCTCCATTGCCTTGCTCGGATTTAAAAAAGGGGGCATGACGATCACGTTGTACACAAAAGGCTCGATTCGATAGAAAAACTTCCGGCAGACGATCAGCAAAGAACGGATTCTCGTGCGGGGTAAATTATCGGAAGTAATCCGATACAACGGCCGAGGCGAACTTGTACCAGCTGGATAATATTTGTCGAAGAATTCCTGCTCAGCGTATCTGATGATAATGTCAAGAACTTCGTCCGGTAACCGAAGGATGGCCGGATCAGAACCCTTGAAGGATGTAGAAAGCTTTTGAGAGGTCATCGGCTGCTTGGACTGCCGAGGCAACACCTTCTGTCTCAGCTCTGGGTTCGTGAAACCCACCTGAGTAGATCACGTATATGATAGCAGGAACTAGCTAATCGTACTGGTGCCGGGAGGATATTAAGTAGAGGAAATGACCACCAGATTTCAAAATGAGCCTCTCCTCATGAAAACCAGGAGAACGAGATGGAGGTGTCGTTGAAGAATGCCAACCTGAAAGTCGATTTCACAAGAAGCTTTACCTCCTGGACAAGGAAGTTGGTTCTCAGCCCGTGCTCACTCACATGATGAGCCAGGCTTCAAATTCCTTAGCTCTATTTAGTTTTGATTTCAAGCGTATGTCGTGTTTGACCGGCTAGGAAGCAGACAAGAGAAAAATCTGGCAAAGTTCAGTCGTTGATGTCGTCAGATGTACATAGTTGTAGGTCGCCATATCATAAGTCTCAACTGTCTCAACTCAAACATGGTCTGCAAATATGAATTCAGAAAATTTCAAAAAAATAATCAGCAGTTTTTCAGAGCGTCAGAAAGTCGGACTCGGCTCCAACTCTCTGACTCTCTGAGCCTCTATCAGATCACAGCCCCATAGCCGGATCACAGCCCCATTGCATGGCAGTGGCTGAATCTTCTTCCGATTCCAAACAACTTCCCACGTCCCCATCACCCTCATCAGAAGGCCCTCGCCCCGCCCCCGCAATTCCGGGGACTCCCAGACTGGGGCGGGACGAGTTTTAAGGAAAATCTTTTGGCGGTGAATTTGCGGGGGGCGGCTTCTCAGAAGCTGGAGGGGCTAAAAGCGAGGCCTGCACAGAAATCTGCACCGCGCCCCCGCAATTCTGGGGAATCCCCGTCTCCCGCACCCGCGAGGTTGGGAGCTGGGCCCAGTCTTTGTAAAAAAAGGACGGCACTATTTGGCGCCCGCCTTTTTCGACCCGAAGCCCGGTTTTCGGATAGTAAAGCGGGCTTTGCCCAATCGCAGCCCGGTTTGAGATCAAAACCGGGCTGTCCAGTGTTTTTAAAACCGGGCATCATGGTTTGACAAGTTTAAAGAACCAATGTTGTTGTTTTGTTATATGTATGCAACTTTGCACAGTGCACAGTGAGTGAACCACACTTGGGCAGTGAGAAGTGAGATAACGAGCATAACGAGCACCCATTGAATTTTCGTCCACGGAGTTTATCTACCACCTTTAATCTTTAATGAAGACAAATAGACAACGGCGCGTGGTGGTGTACTTCAAGAAATTACAAAACTGAGCATGGATGATGTAGAACAGATTATAAGGGAAACAAAAAGAAGTCCTAGGAGGAAAAAACGCTCTCAACAACGCATAGGAAACAAAGGTTCAAATGGCTACTGGAACCATCTACGCTGCAGCTGCAGCCCACTTATCTAATTGAACTTGATACTTTTCCACCCAACTAGGTACCATAGTGCTTTCGAGCACGTCTGAGTTGCGGTCCTTACCAAATACCTGTGGAAATGGCATAAGATACGTGTCTCTGGCCTTCAAGGTGACAAAGTGTTCTCCGTTGATGAATGCCAGTACAATTGGAATTTGTTTGTTTGGCGGGGTACGGTAAGGAAAGAAGGTGTGGCTGTTTGCCGCGTGTGGATTGAAAAGAATAGTGGGACAATTGTAAGCGCTTGCAATGATAAACCCCATATATGGCATACGCATCCAATATTTTACAGCACATTTTGGTTGGTCGTGATCAAGTCGAACCTGCAGGTTGTGGACCACTTCGGCAGCAAAAGATAGGCCCTTTCGAGTTCTTTTGGAAGTCCGGTTTGATGAGATAAGTGATTCATGTTCTTCCAAATGTTCAGACAACTCAGCCAGTAACTTTTGCCGGACGTCCAGATATGATCGTTCAGATGCTATTCCGACAGCAGCTGCAATTGCAAAATATCCACAATTTCCGAAAGGAGGTGGATTAAAAGATGAAATGATGTGGGGAACAATGAGAGAAGGAAGATTTTCAAGTATTTTCTACTCTGGTGGCGATGTAAACATGAATTTCTCCGATGCATTGCCCAACTGTACCTTCTCAGCTTCAACACATTCACGCTCTTCATCTTCATGTGGGAACATAACGTTTCCAAACCTTCGACTGGCTTCAAGAGTAGCCTTCACTTTGGGATCACTGCTAGACATGTTCAAGTCCTTGCCAATGAGTAATGACGCCAGTTCCGGCACCAGCACTCGGCAAAGGTACCATTTGGGAGGAAAGGGGGATGATATGTGGTCGTCCAGGGTGATTCCAGTCGGATTAGGTGTTTCCGACATAAACATTCTGGTCAATATCCTAGTCATCACTACAAGACCCCTTTGTCCATAACTGAGGGTCGTTAAGTTAGTTTGACTGTACGGTGAGGCATATGTGAGGGAGAAAAGAGAACAACAACTTACTACCCAGGCTGCCCCACCTCAAAACCCTCAAACTCACCAGACATGGAGAACATGTATCGTCCTTGCCAATCAAATTGTTTTTGGGCTTCTTCTAGAAAAGATGAGTAGATCTTTCTGTTGATGATCTGTACCAGATATTCCCTATGGACTGGGATGCGCCTGAGTAAGAGTAAGAGTAAGAGTAAGAGTAAGAGTATCAGTAAGCGTAAGTTTGAGTACCAATGAAAAGCGATTTTTCAGAGGGCTACTTACTTTGCTAGCAATTCAAAGTCAATTTTAGTGGGCCATCCCTCATGGATTCCTTCTGGTATTGCATGTTGCTCAGCATCGTGGAGGTCACAATACTCTGCGGTTTGAGGCCACTACAGAAACATATTGGTCAATGTCAGGTAGATTATTGATTAGAAAGAGAAACTAGACTCACAATGGGATTGGGGATTGTCAGTAGAGTCTCTTTCAGTCGAAGCAATTTATTTGATGGCTGTGACGGAAGCGGGGCATCACAATATGGACATAAGTCACCTCCGTCAGAAGACTCAGATTCTGAAGAGGAAGAATCTGAGCCTTTTTCCAATTCTTTCTCTTCCGGAGCGTGGATGCTGATGTCAGGAGCAGTGACTAAGGTATCTAAATCTTCTGCCTTCAGGGTTTCGACAGAAACAGTTGGCAAAACCGTTGGAGAGTTGTCCTTTGCCACCGGACAATAATTGGCGCAATGCCCTGATATCTTGCAAATGCCACATTTGAAAGCTTGCTTTTGAGAGACTGGTGGTGGATGAGTTGTTCGAGAAGTTGAAGCGATTGGTTGGGAGAAAGACACCTTGGCCTTGGAACCTTTGGTGATGGCCCAAGTGTAGACTGGTTGAGAAAGGGTAACTTTCAATGTGTTTGTAGACGTAGTTCCGGCCAGTTGAACAGCTGTGCAGTTCGGAGCGCTTGATGAGATATCAGTTGAGACAGAGACAGATAAACGAGCCCTCTTGCCAGACTTTTTGGCTTCTTTGGCAGCTTCCTTCCGAGATTCTTCGGCTTCCGCTGCTTCTTCAATCTCAAAGTCAGACTTCCATCGAGCGTCTTTCTTTGATGAGTTTCAAGGGCGTCCACGAGTGTTGGTCTTCACTATAGCGTTTTCGATTGGAATCAACGAATATCGTCCGGTTTCGAGCTTGGCTAGTTCTTCATAAATCTTGCGAAGAGAATGCTCCGGAAGTTCGATTAGTTGACTAAACTTTGATTGCACAGCTTTTTTGAGGTCTTCATGGCACCCCGGAGGCGTTGCAAGAGTGCAATGCCATTGCTGATGCACTAGATCGGGAGGCACGTATTTGGTGTTAGAATCTTCAAATAACCGAGCAAGTTCATGAGAACAAGGTAAACCCCAGGCTCCACGAAAAGATTGGGTACATTCCCTTTTGAAAGACTTGGAGATGAGATCGTATTGTTTTTTGATTTTCTTGAGAGCAAAATGTGAAATAACCCTGTTAAGTTCTTGAAATGATTCGGGTAGACCAAGCAATAACTTCTGGTTCTCAACTCCTAAAGATATAGTGATCTCTGCATATTGCGAGTCACCAGCTCACTTGAAAGCCTTGAAACACGTAAGAAAATCATTGTTCCTACCATTTAAGAATTTTTTAAGTCGATGATGGCCGCCTTTGACTCGAGAGGTCGACGAGTTTCCAAAGTGTGGTGTTTGAGAAGTAAAAAGGGCAACAAACTTGTGAGAACGAGAGATCCATGTGGTTTGTAAATAATCTAAGATCCCGTGACGTCGAGCAATGGTGGTGACAGCAGCCAGGTTTTCGACGTGTTCTTCTTCGGTGGTGCTTTGAATGTATCGATTCCATGTCTTCATGAATTCTGTCCATTCAGGGCCCTTAAACTTCTTCTTACATTTCTTGCCAATGTTGTGATTTATGTGCCAGATGCACAGCAGATGAGATGAAGTAGGGAATACTTTACTGATGGCATTATACAAAGCCGGTTCAGCATCAGTACAAAAAGTCTTGGGTAGTTTGATATTACTGTCTTCAAAGTCGCCATTGAACACTACAGCTTTAAGTTGCTCCAAGGCCCAAACATAGCAATCCTCAAGTTCGCTGTGCATGAAAGCAAGGGCGATAGTGAAGGTTTTGTGACAGTTGGTCGTTCCAACTATGTGAAGAAGTGGTAGGTTAAATCTGTTGGTTTTGTAAGTGCAGTCTATTCCTATAACCGTGGGGAAACGACGAGCTAGTTCGATGCCATCAGGGCTAGCCATGAATAGTGACTGAAGGGTACCATCGTCTGCTGTTGTCATGCAAAAAGCCCACTTTTCTTCAGTGATTAGATCGAATAGTCCTTGGATTGGCGTTCGACCACGTAACCAAGTGTCTCTCTGCCGAGACAAGGCATTCCGGATGTCTCGAACCAGTGGTTCACAGCCGGGGGGGAAATTGATGAGAGCCCGGATTTGGGCAGGACGACATCCTGCCGAAGCCAGGAGTTCCATCTCCTCCAAGATTGCATCGGAAAACTGGCGGTTTTTTGAGTGATTGTTCGGTTTATCAAATGGCTCGTGATTGTGTTGATGCGTCACCGTGTTCTTTGCGTTATTCTGTACCACCCATTGTTCCTGTCGTGAATGGTAGTTCAGAGAGACCTCAAATGGGCAATTGGTCATCTTCATCGAGGTTTCGCGTTGAGTTGCAACAGAATTCACTGCTCTTCCGAGAGAACACCTGAAGTAAATTCGTACTTTTCGTCCGTTAACGTCGTTCTTGTGACTCTTGACTGCAATTCCGTATCCTTGATGTCGGGCCACCGCGTTCAGATACATAACTCCACTTTCCGCAGCCACAAATGCCTTGCCAAACACAGGTGATTGCATGAGCTTTATTGGTGGTACTCCTGATCCCAGCAGCACAGAGGTGAGCAAGACAAAGCAACCGTCAGATTGAGTAAGTAAGAGGTGAAACATGAATCAATAACAGGGAGGGAAGCGAGGAGAGGATACCAACCGATTGGTGGCCAATCCTCATCACGCTCAGCTTGAATATCAATATGCTCCTCTTCATCATCATCGTCGTCGTTGGTTAGGTTTGGACTATCAACATTTGGATCACCCGCTGGAACAATAGGATCACCTGGTGGGAAGATAGATTGAGCTGTGATAGCATCTTTAATGTTTGAAGTAGTCGCTTTGGGAATAGCATCTACTGGGGTGATGCTGGCAGGGGTAGCTGGTTCGGAAGTGGGGCTTTGATGAGTAATTGTAGGAGGAGAACGGGGGCTTTCAGGTGGAATACGAGTCCTGGATTGAATTGATGGGGTCCGGCTGTGAAGTGGGGGTGGGGGTGGATAGTAAGGATAAGGTGGATAAGGTGGATATGGGGGATATCGCCAGTTAGTTGACTTCGGGTGCGCAGTGGTCTCCTCACTAAACGTCTCGTCGTCTGAGGCGTCATGACGATAACTGAAGCCTGAGGGGTAGGGCCAGTAGTCGGGTGGTGGAGGGTACACGTAAGGGTTGTATGGAGGGTATGGAGGTTGTGGTGGACGTCGTGTTGGAGTTGGACGGTGAGATGGTTCCCTTTTGCGAACAAAAGTAGGGGGAGCGATAGTGTTTGGTAAGACCGTTTTTGAAGTTGAAGTGTATGGTGGAGCCATACTTGGGACAATTGTTGGCGGTTGATGTGTTGAGATGAGAAATCGATGGGTTGGGTGTTCAGAGCCAAGGGTAGTTAGAGTCAACGTAAACAACGGCTGAGGATGAGGCAGTACGGTATTGGTCAGCGTGGTATAGAAGGTCAGAGAGTATGAACTCTGAAAAAAGAGAAGAGACTTACCATCTTGGGAGAACTAGTGCGTGAAGGCTTGCGGTGGCGATTCAAGGGATAGATGGAATGGATGGAATGGATCTTGAAGCAGAGGGAAAGTCGATAGGCTGCCCGGTTTTGATTGACTGGTATGTACGCTAAATGCCCTCTTGTCGACTGAAAAGCCCGGTTCAGGATCCTGAAATGCCCAATGTGGTATCTCAGCAGCCCTAAATGCGATAAACGGGCTTTGGAGCTTTGGTTGCGCCCGGTTTGGATGCGAGCTGCGGTGAAACTTGGCTGGGACGGGTCCGGGTTGCCACTGAGGGTGCGGGTAAAGCCCCGAAAAAAGCGGGCTTTGGGGAAACCCAAAGCAGGCGCCAAATAGTGCCGTCCGTAAAAAAAATGCCGGAAAATTGCTGGGGGGGCTTTGGGAGAGCTGGGAGGGGCTGGGGCAAGGCCCTACTCGTCAGCTACCTCACAACAAACATCAGCCACCAATCAACTCCTGTGCCCCTGCATTGATCTGTTGGCCAATCTCTTGGTACCCATCCCTTCTTCACCTTGCTATTCAGCTTCAACCAACAAGATGCTATATGTCTCAAATTCAAAATGTATTGAGTTTCATGTGTCTTGAATGTAAATTTCAAAGAAAACATTTGGGCTTGTTTGTTTTCTCTTTTTTCAAAAAAGATCAACAAACAAGGATCCACATGTTTTGATGTTAGTCTATTTACATTGATGCAAAAGGAAAGAACTTGAAAAGATATCAAAGCACAATTTAATTTGGAGAAAGTAAGATGAATCAAACAAATTCTCAACTTGGTCATGTACATAGACCAATATTATCTAGGTTAATAGTTAGTATTGTACTATTGTTCTTACATGTATATCAACCCTTGATCTTTGTTTTCTTTTGTTCCTCATCCTTTACAATCATAACCAAATTATCAGTAGCTTTACCAAACAATCAATCTGTCAGCCCCCAAGCTTTGACCCACGCAAAGCCAAATGAGCTTCAAGGAAGATTATACATTACATAATATAAATATCTATGTCTCATTTCTTATCAGTTCTCTGGATAGACAACTTGTGTCTAGTTTCAAAGACGGCAAGAAATTTATGATATCATCTTATTATAAAAACCCCACAATACATCATCTTTGACAAGATGGTTGTAGGCAATTATAGCCGCCTCTTTTTTAGAAAGAGGAGGTTGTAGGCAATTGAAACCGCCTATGCATGTGTGACATTTATTTTTGAGAAAAAAAAGACGTTTTTTACAGCAAAAAAAGTAAAGCTCTTAAAATTATAGGCATTAGGGGCTTCAAGTCAAAAATTTTACGGTATTTTGCAGTACAACAAGTTGTCCAAGACTGGACAATTTCACATAACTTTCAAAAATTTGGGACACCTGAAAAGGTGTCCCAAATGCTGTTGACTGTATCTTTGCAGAAAAAACACCGTAAAATTTTGAAAACTTGTCCGTTTCATAAAATTTTTCACAAAAATATCCTGACTTGAAACCCCCTATTTTATAATTTTAGAACCTGTGAGCGCCTCTACTAAACAGACTTATAATTTAGTTTTTGCAAACACGGCATAAAACCTAATTTTGGTCTGATTTTTTTGACTTGAACCCCCCTATTATAATATTATTGGTCATATAATCATGATCCTTATCTTATTTGCCTACTCAATAAGCACACTTATTGACAATTAGAGCCACAGATCAGTGTTATTTCTTCTATTTCTCTATTTGATTGATATTGTTGATGGACTGGATTACATATATATATCATTCGTAAACAACTTGTAACAAGTTATAATCACTTGTTACATGTTGAAAACTTGCTTGACTTATTGACAATCAGATCATCCACAAATCATACACCTCAATGATCAACCAAGCCATACCCCACCCTCAAAATTATGCTATAGGCCGTACTGTAGGTTCCCACATCTGTACATCATTCAAATATAATACATCACACACTTCCCATGATCTGTGCCACCCTCTGTACATTACAGATTTATGGCACAGCTGTGGATGCTCTAATACCTCACCTTGGGCTCCTTGGGCTGTGATCCAACCCTGAAAGTTCAGGGCCAGACACACAGACCAGTTCAGCCTTGGGTAGACCCAAGGGAATTCAAAAGTGACTAAGGTCCAACCAGGGCACACCTTTAATCCCTTGTAGGTGCAAGAATGTGGTAAACATGCAATGATTTAGGCCTATATTACCATTATATGTGTATCAAAATCTACTTAGCTCTATGAGCCTACTTAGACATCCAAAAGAGCCATACAGAGGATGTACCAAAAGAAAAAGAACATTTTTCTACTCCTTGAGCAAAAGTGAAACAAATGCCCAGGAAGAAAGGGCCACTGGTGTACCTGCAGGGAATTTGGGACTAGGTTTTGGTGTGACAGGGCACAGACTGGCAGCTTCAAAGATATTGCTGGGCAGAATTGGTCGGGCAGGGACCAGTCTGGGTCACAGCCCAACTAGGTACTGAGGTACAAGGTATAGTACCAGACCTATCAGATCTAAGACCCTAGGTGGATACCTGTCCCAAGATTCATATAAGCCTCAGTCTTACAGCTTGTGGTTTTAGTTCTTCAATTGAATGATGACCTTTCTTGAAAAAAATCTCAAAATTGGGGACCAGTTCTGATTTTATCAAAGTCAAGTTAATTAATAAGCCTATTGTGCCAGGCATTTCTGAAGACACATCTGCTGCTGGGACAGGTGGCTTAATCATGTACATCAAACATAGGTTGTTGCACAACTAATAGTTTGTTTTGCTGCACATGCTTTTGGTGTTGTTTTCCCAAAAGGACACATGATCCCATTTTTGTTGAAACATCAGGCAGGTAAGCTCTGTCAAGTTCTCAGAATGGTTCCTTCTGGATCTCAACATTGACTCTTGATCATGTTGTTCAAAAAAAGCTCAATATCACCTGAATTAAAATTTTGACACCTAAGATGTGTAATTTCTTAAAACCTTCCCAGAGAGCAAATATCAATGGTTTGGAAGTTGGCTCTGTGAGTTGACTAAGGGGAATGAGAGAAGTTGAAAGTCACATAGGCAAGAAGAGCAGTTGGCTTCAAGTTTGGGATAACAGAGTCACATCACTTCTCAGAAGTGATCCTCATTAGGATTCAGATCACAGCACTGTGTTTCCTTAATTCTTTCATCTTTTGATCCCTGCCTTTTGTCTTTGTTTTTCCCAGAAAAGTATCAAAACAATATTCTACAAAAAATTGTTTTGTTCTTTCCATTTCTCTTTTAATTCAATTCAACCTCATCTGAATACAGTCAAATTTCAAAGCTACTTCATCAACTTGTCTAAAATATTCTCATACTGTAATTCAGTTGTGGTGTTTGTTAGGCTCTTGCCCTGGGTCTCCCGGGGCATCTGGAGGCGTCCTGCAGCCCGCCCCCATGGGGACCCCACTAGGGAGTCAGAACATTACCTCCGCATCCCCCCCGCATCTCCCCGGGCTAAAAGTTGGGGGATGCAGGGAGTCCAAGAAGAAGAAAAAGATGTGTGAGATCACACCAAGGGGTGGTTTGCTTGCAACATTTACCCTGCCAGTTGATGAGTTTAGGCAAGGAGGAGTCTCCTTTGGATTGTCACAACTATCACTGAAGAGACATAAAAGGCAAAGAGTTGTCAAGATTCCAAGACTAAGCCACTGCTACTGGTTTGAGAAACCAAAAAACAACAAATCATACCTTTTGAAGCCATTAGGACAAATTAGTTTTATTGAGAACAAGATTTGACCTTCAGATTCCTGAATTCAAGGCCAAGTCATGGGGCGTAAGAAAAAAAATGCTACAAAGAGTTTAAGAGAGGGCACCATGTAAATATCCGTGTAGCACATCGACATGCACACACGAAAGACTTTCCTTGGACCCTGTAACGACCCATCAAAGAGGTTCCACGACAAGTACATCTTCCCCTTATCACCTGGGAGGTTGAAAGTCAGTTGGCCCCCACTGACAACAAAGGATTCTGCAAATCCTTTAAACAAATCACAAAGCACAAAGGGCGCTCAACAAAAACCTCAGTCTCAATCCGACCAAAAGACTTTGAGATTTATTTCAAAACTCTCCGTGTGTGCACGTCGACGTGCTACACGGATATTTACATGGTGGGGTCTCTGCAAGAAATTGAGTGATTCCTGGTCTTTCTCCAAAAAAATAACTTTTCCTTATCATTTTTGGCACAAATATAGTCTAGTAGAGGTGATTGTAGTACTAGTGCCAAATCACAATTCCCATCCAAATCATGGACAACATTTCAGACTCCGGGCAAATCCAAAGTCAAGATGCTGTCATTGAATTGACCAACAACCAGAGCAGCACACCCTTGGCCTCTACCAAGCGCAGCTGGGTTTGGACCCACTTTAATCCTGTGGCAACAAACTTCAGTTTACTGTAACTTCAAAGGATGGGAAAGAGTGTGGTGCATTACCACCCCTCCATTCTAGCACCAAAGGTATGTCTTATCAGTCTGATCATTTGATTTCCAAACATAACCTTGGAGACCCCAACAAAAGGACCAAACAGATGGGGATGATCAAAAGATTCACAACAACTAAGAAGACGCCAAAAATGGTGCACATGCACATTTATAACTCCAATTGTCTCTCCAATGTTTTTCACTTTTTACTTGCTTCTCATCAGATCCGTTTTCTTGTTTTTCTCTTGGAGCCCCACTTGACTGCTGCATCATTAAAGACTGTGATCTGCTTCCTTATCTGTGACTGTGAACTTTTGTTTGGCATGATTGAGAAGGAGTCATTTAGGACATTACTTCAAAGTGACCAAGAGACCACCACCACGCTGGTCAAGCACAATTTGATTTCTTGCCACTTACAAGATGTCTTTCTTTTTCACCAAGAACACCTCCAAAGGCATCTTTTTGCTGAAGCCCCTACTGTGGCATACACACTTGATGTGTGGATGCTGCTGAGCAACACGACCTTCATGGAAGTAACCACTCATATGATTAACCCAAAGTTTGAGAAAGTAGATGTTTTCCTTTGTATCCCACACATCAAGGGCACATGAATGGTGGTTAAACATACATGTGAGGTTGATTCAGGCTGCCAGTTTGTATGGCAGGTTCTTACACCAACAAAAACTCAGCAGACTTATTTATGGAGACCATGTCAAGTTAGGGTTGTTGGTGTTCAATCGACCTAATCATTACCTCTTAACTATGACATAAGTAGTGTTACAGCATTGATGTCAAGCATTTGCAATATTAAATGAAATTATTACAAAGTGACATTAAATAAAATTATTTACCAAAGTAGCTAAATGAAATAATGAGTTGTGCTAGTACTTATACCTATGTAGTGTGTCTCATTATGATTCTCTTTTCCCCATCTTGGAAAAGAGAACATACATGTTTTCTTAACTTTTTCTCTTTTATTTTCTCTATCTCAATAAATGTTGATTAATGTGTTTGTCCATGATATGACTCAGATTGCCTCTTGTTTTAAGATCACTAGCTCACATATCAAATCGTGTGCTTTTCATTCATATTCATAAGTCCTATTCCAGGTACTGTTCAAGTTACTAGTCTCATCTAACTCTCATCTTAATTATATCTCTATCTTGACGTTATTATTTCTATTTGTTGTTATAGGTTAGTGTCTATTCCTAAGAACAGGATAGCGTCTAGTGACCTCTGTCTAACTGTGTGCTTTATCAGGTAATTAAAAATCTTGGAAAAGAGAACATTGTCTCTTGTTTTAAGATCACTAGCTCACATATCAAATCCTGTGCTTTTCATTCATATTCATAAATCCTATTCCAGGTTAGCGTCTATTCCTAAGAACAGGATAGCGTCTAGTGACCTCTGTCTAACTGTGTGCTTTATCGGTTAATTAACAATCTTGGAAAAGAGAACATTGTCTCTTGTTTTAAGATCACTAGCTCACATATCAAATCGTGTGCTTTTCATTCATATTCATAAATCCTATTCCAGGTTAGCGTCTATTCCTAAGAACGGGATAGTGTCTAGTGACCTCTATCTAACTGTGTGCTTTATCAGGCTTTCCTATCTAGACCCTCATTCCAAGACACTCAAACATTTTCAAGGGTGGTCTCAAAAATCTCAGTGCAATCACTACCAATAATGTGTAGTCCAACAAAACATTAGCAAAAGCAATTGAGACCGCTTCCGGTGGCACTTTTAAGGCTGACCAGCAGCTCATGGGATGTGTAGCACACGTCCTCAAACTAGCAGATGTTGCTGGTCTCAAAGTATTTGGCCCACTTGATCAATTGCTTAGGAATAAGATCTCCCAGCCAATCCAATGGCAATCAATGCGCTGGTTGATGTCCCGGACGGAGCTTATGTGGATATGGTGTCTGTCTATAAACAGGTTCATGGCATCTTGACTCACACTCAAGCCAGCCCTCAGTGTCTTGAATCCTTCCAGAACTTCATCTGAATCTTCTCACCAAGCTCACCAACAGCCAATGTGGTTATTGTTGAATTCATGTTTTATCACGTACACTAGCAACCATCCCACTATTCTAATTTGTTCTTTTGTTCTTTTTGTTCCTTCCCGTCTGAGCCTTGTATCCACTCTTCCCAATGTGGTGAATGATACTCACAACTACCACTGTTTGCTTAACCTATGTCTAGTAAGATTCTGCACTATATAAAGAGCTCATGTTTGTGTGCTTCAACTGTTTTTCTTCACTCAAACATCTTTCTCTTTTGTTTGTGCCACCTTACAACAGGTGCTCCTTTCTTTCTTCACTTATTAGTGAACTCTAGCCATAGCGCTCTCCTATCACTAATACGTGATTCTTTACCAGACACCTGCCTTTTTTTTATTTTATCAGTTATCAATTTATGGGATCAATCAAAAAATTAGTAATAGTAGTTTACCAAGGTTATTAGAAAAGTTCAGCAGGGAAGCAAACTCAAAATTGAAGGAATCTGATCAATAGGAGCTCTTTTAGGCTTATGTATGGTTCATTATGTCATGATTAGATGAATTCATTTCAAAAAAACTTATTAATATAAGTACAAACTATTCACAAACAAATTACAAAAGAAAAGAAAGAAAAATCATATGAAAAACTCAAAAATATAGGTATAAAGGCTTGGGAATGGTTTTTGGGGTATTAATATTAGGTGTATGGGTTTTGTGAAGTTAGAATACGAAAGAAAAGAATTATATTATAAAGTAAAAACTTTAATCTTGATGGTTGATAAGGAGGAATAGAAGTTATTAAGGAAATGGTACTTTTTGAAGTTGGTAAACAAGGGTTTTACGGGTAGTTTACATATGTAATGGTGGTATTAATGATATTGAAAGTTGCCAAGAGGAATTTCCAGGATTTTTAAGGTTATAGATTATGATGTAATATTACAGGAGCAAGAGAATAGGAGCAATAGCAGTGTAAAGGGGTGAAAAGGTGTGAATTTTGTCAAAAATGGAGGTTTTCAGCTTATCACATATGTCAAATGATGTCAGAATTGGATAGTACATAGCTCATTCAACGCAGAAGAGGTGATCACATAATTTCCAAACTTGAGATCATTATCAATATAGGTGTGCAAAGAAAGTTATAAGAGAAATAAGCAATAGGTGTGAATTTTGAATTTTACACTTCCATGCATACATGTAACAACATTTACATACAAAAACCTTAGCTTCACAACTCAATAACTCATTCATTATTCATCAGAAGTACCTAATATGGCGCAAATTATTGATCAGTATCACAAGCTCTACAAGATTCACTTTAGTAATCAAAAAGTGGACATCATTTGGAAAAAGCTGTAATTTCAAAAATAGGTTTTTGGCCAGTTTGCAAGGAAAAATCACCTGTATTCATCATAAGAAGTGCTGTACATCATTCAATTACATCATTGATCAATTTTGGCTGTGTAAATTACATCATCTATCAGTAACAAGTTCATTACATTGTGTCATTGTATGGCTTTTAGGGGTTTTTGGTTGAAATTGGTTGGTTTTTGAGGCTGTTGACCATTGTAAGAGTTGTAACACATTTATATGTATACTCTAGGATGGTTTAGGAGTGTTTTCCCCCTTTTTTTATTTATCATCTACACAGCTATCATTTTTTTTATCATCATAAACTTATTTTAGCAGTACCTGGTCACTCAAATACACCCTTTATTATAGCTATAAAGAGAATTTTACTTTGGTGTTTTAGTCAAAAAGACTTATTGGGAATAATATCAAAAAGATATTGCTTTATTTTCTTAGTCATAATATTGGAATAACACTATAGCAGTGTTGAGAAAAATAAAATTGTGCTTTTTGAGTTAAAATCTGTGTGCTTTTGGTCCTTTGAAGTTACTTTTCTCTGGTGCCTTATCAGTACTCAATTCAACAGAGTTCCCCTTCCTGATTGTCTTGCTTTAGGAGGGCAGTCCATAGACATCTTCTACTGGTAATTTATTGGGTATAACCCTTGTTGGGTTATAAGTTCTACACCGCTCAATCACTAATTCTTGACATTTGAACTTGGTGGAGTTCCACCTACGCTATGTTCAAGTGTGCCTTACTACTTTTCTGAGCCTTCCTGGTCCTATTCTTCCTACACATTTGTGACTGGCATCCTAAGTACATACTACACAAGAGTGCATGTGATCAATTCTGCACAACCCCAGAAGGTGCCAAATTCAAGCTATCACCAATTGAATGGAAGCAGCTGAACAATGCTACCAAAAGGCTGTGTGCAGCTGTGTACCCCACACTGACCTCTGTCATCCCAATCTACATTGTGGTGATTCATAAACTACAAGCAGTGAGTTCATTTTCTCAGAGGTTTCTTTCTTATGTAGTGAATTGTGAAGCTCATCTGATTGTACACTAGGTATGCTAGTGTACACATACAATTTAGATCAGCTCATTCTGGTGGCAAATGATATGATTGAAAAACTCAAATCATACCTCACTGCCGCCTTGAAAGAGCCTGTTCCTGTTTGTGTGACCATTCTTGGTCCTTGTGTCAAGTCGTAATTTTTCAAAACACATTGTGATCACTCTCTTGCCAATTGCAGGCACTCGGCGGATTTCTTGAAGGCTGATTTTGTCCAAGCTGATCAGCCGCATGACACTTTTTCAACCCCCAAAATCATCAACATCAAAACATCAGCTGCCAGGCCGTCATCACTTGAAGATGAACTTTTCAGGGTACCGGCAGTCTCCAACCAAGAATTGGCCACAAACATGCTTTGTCTGCAATGGCAACAGCCTTTCTAGCTATCCCAGCTACCAGCTGCCCTTCTGAGCACATCTTTTTGGAAGGTTGCGCTGTCCCCCAATATTCAAGATTCAACCTTAATCCTGGTACTGTTGAATATCTTCTATGTGTTGAAGAGTGGTACGGTGCCTTTGGTTCAGTGTATCTTGATGGGCTCAATGATTAGATTTTGTATAAAATGTAGTATTTTCATCAATAGCCAACACCAATATGGAATTGAAATTACAAATGACTGTGTTTAAATGTGATTTCAAATAAAATTTGAGACTCATATCACCTATCTGTCCAGATTCATCTGGACAACCTTCAGGGAGCGCGGGGAACACACCCATGGAGCTCCTGCATTCTGTCCCCGGTAATTCTCCATGGGGGAAGCCTTTCAAAACGGGATCCTGTATCCCGCCCTTGCAGGGGCAGGAACCGGGGACTCCCCAGTTTTCTGGGGCCGGGGCAAGAGCCTAGTGTTAGTCAACACATTTGTTTTTAAAAAAAAATCATGACCTGCCGTCTTACGCCCTTTTTGACCAACAAAATGTAGTAATAGTCATGATCTACCCACACGGGTTGTCTTTTTTACTTGTCTCTCCATGATTGTTGGTCACGCTAGGAGGGAAATGAACTGTTAGAATACCGTTACAGATTACAGTCATCATTTCAAACATGACAACCAACTCGGTACAATACATAACCTAATACATTCAAAACATCAAACCTAACTTAATTTATCATCATTGTATCACATTTAAATAGAACTGACACCACATACACACACACCACTTTTTCTCATCAGTTCACTGAGAGCATCCTCAGCTGTGCCATAAAACTGTATTGTATTGAGGGTTGCACAGATTGTTTAGGGAAGTGTTTGAGGCATGAATTTTGAACAATGCACAGCCGTGGTGCCGTACCACTGCCAGCATTAAAGAGGTTGCCAAGTGTATGATGGGTTAGTTGATCATCAAGGTGTATGATTTGCTGAGAGTGTGATTGTACAAGTTGGGGTTTAGCCATTGTGATATATGTAGTCAATATTTTGAAATGTGTGTCTCAATCTGAGCAAAGTTACAGCATGTATTACACATGATTTTCTTATCTAGATGGGCAGACAACTGAGCGGACCTGTATGTAGCTGATAGCTAAGGATTTACTCAGAAGTTTGCACATATGTAGTGTATGCTTTATGGCTCAGATGTGCAGTTCAAGATGATTTGATGCTCCATTCTTCTCTCAATGATATTCCCAGCCTAGGTCATGTTCCGACCAGGGAACCTATTTAATGCTGGCAGTGTACGGTACGGCTTGTAGCATATTTTGCCAAGTGTATGATGGGTTAGTTGATCATCAAGGTGTATGATTTGCTGAGAGTGTGATTGTACAAGTTGGGGTTTATGGGAAAAGTGAGGTACGGAAGAATTTAGGGTGCAAGCGGGAAAAATACATCCTTGGCATATTTCAGCTCGCACAAAGGAAATTGCCTAAGCTAAGTATGTGTTTGGGGGTAACAGCTGTGGATGAAAATACCCCAAATTCATGTACATCACGGTTTACGGCACGCGACTGTGGATGCTCTGGGGAAAACTGGCTTGTGAGTTCTTTTTCTCATACATTATCAAGATCAAAATGATTATTGTTGATCTCTTTTTCTATTGATTATATGTTACTAGACCTCTTGATTTGTCCTCTCTCACCTATTTAGGTGTGTTATTCTTGGCATCTCCGGTGTTCAGAACCACATAGACCTACACCCGCTTTCTGGTGTTATAAGATTTCCTTTACAAGGAGTCTCGAGTCTCTTTAGATTCTCTCATGAACTACGGGCCCAGGCCCACTTTGGTAGCCAACTTGCACCTTGCCACTTCAAGACAAACCCAATGTCTTCCAATGAACTTGTTGCTTGTTTACCATCCAGATTTGCCATGGATGGGGCATCTTGATCCTTGTATCTTTCTAACAAGACTTGAGTCCAATATTCCTCAGAGAAAAGAAGGTCAAACATGGCAGTTCCCCAGTGGTGAATATACCAAACTATTGTCGCGCTGAAATTCAACAGGACCATATTTTGGTCTGGGTTTGCTGGGGCGTGAACCTGATAAATGATGTGGCAGTCTGACTCTGATTCACCCTCCAATGAGCTTCAGGAATTTCACAATGCTTCAATACTTTCTTCAAGGGCTCTTTTCTCAATGCCCAACAAAACTCATTGAAATAATCAAAATTGAAATAATTAGTGATTGCAGCGGGGGTGATGTGTGACTGGCTTCCCTATTCTTTTTGCCACAGCCGTATCACACCTTCACACTGCAAAAATAATGTTTTTTTCCAAGGTGAAAAATGATTTAGTTTAATGCACAAAATGATTGATAATGGAAAATTAATGCAGAGAAATGCAGATTTAATGCAGAATTAATGCAGAATTAATCATTTTGTGAAATCAAAGTAATCATTTTTCACCTTGGAAAAATACATTATATTCACAGTGTCATCGGATTCTGAACGTACGGCAGAGTGACTGCACCTTGTGCCAAGGTTACTCGGTGTCACAACTTTGCCTTCTGATCATCTCTCATCCTAAACTGAAAACATTGAGTACTCATATGCACACTTGGCCTTCTCTCATAGCAACTCTATGAGTACATGTCCAGGTGCTCTAGACGCACCATAGATTAATCATGACTTCATTCCCACAAAAACTTGACAGAAGCTGTCACAAACCGCAGACAAATTCTAACTTCATTCTCCCAGAAGAGAATTCATGTATAGACCAGTAAGACCCGCAAAGGGAGAAGAGTTTTGAAGGGTCAAAATCAGAGTAAAACTGAACTTGTAGCATGGTTGATCCCTTGCGCTTGAGAAGCTTCAACAAAAATCTTGAGATTAAGTTTAAGGATTTACCGGAAGACTGGCGGCCCAAGGCAAGATACAGGGAAAGGGGAAAAGCTTTTATCAAACCCCAGTGCAGGAAGCTCCAATATCAAGCTGAGTGTGAATAGGAGCTCTTTCGTTAATTATCCTTAAGACTGGCTCACTCCTTGTACGGCAGCCCTTTGCAAAGAGTTGCAGCCTATACCTCAAGCTGTGCTCCGGTCAATATCCGGTGTGGTTGGCTCCATTCAACATCAGGACCGCCAGTTTTTTTTACTATCCAACCTTGGGGCCTCCATTTGACACTCAGACCGGCTTCTCGCCGGTTATCCGGCGGATATCCAGCAACTAGGGCAAAAAAATAACATCAAAAGGGCCTTTTTGATAATCTTCTCCACCATCTCAAACCTGAGTCTTTCATGCACTTATTGCCATACAATCATCCTTCTCACATTGATTAAGTGAACTTAAGTCAATCAATCAATATGCCCAAAGTACCAACTTCAACCACGATCGATTTGTCCCAAGCCAATAACTCCAATCAGACGGAGTCTCAGTCAAGTCAAACAAGTTATGTATGGAAATACTTTAAAAGATTAGTGTAAAGGACTTAAGATGTCCTCACTTCGAAGGAGTCTCACGGAGGGAACTGAGGGTCTGATGCCACAAGGGACTTTAATGCTTCTAGAACCAAAGTGGGTATGGTTGAATTATTTCTAGAAGCTGGCTCCAAAGGAATAGAATACAAGATCAGTCTCGAGTTCCCTCACGAGACTAAACAATATAAGTTGTATAATAAGAGAAATTGATATAATAAGAAATAAGAGAAATGAGTTTGCTAACCTGGCTCCAAAGGAATAGAATACGAGATCAGTCTTGAGTTCCCTAAGGAGCCATTCGGTAAGCGTGGCACTCGATGGATATATGAAAAACTACTAAGTCTAAGTCTAAGGTCTAGGTATGTATGGTATGTGTACTTAATGTAATGTTGTGATGATGTATATGTATGCATCATTACAATTAGAAAATTCACAAATCAATCAGTGTTGTTTTATAATGGCGAATGTAAACAAATGTGGGACAAAGTTGAAGCGTGATAATAAAGGTGGTACTAGCTCAATGAAGACCACCTCACAGCAAAGCATGGTGTGCGCAATTCCGATACAACTGATCAAAGTCAAGGAAGCTTAATTTCTTCTTTCAAGAAGGTCAAAACAGTTCATATGGTGAGTGTTATTGTGTTCTGAAACCAAGTACATTGACCATAGCTCATTTTCTTTTGATTTTGCTTCAAAATTTTTTTAGACTAAACTTGATGTTGCCAACCTCAAGACCAGTATTTTTTATGTCATTGCCAATAACGATCTGGCCTTCTCAATTGTTGAAAAACCATCTTTCCAATGATTATTGAAACTTATCAATCCTGAAGTAAACGGAATGCTTGTCAGACACCAAGCAATTGCTAGACAAATGCGCAGAGTCTATTTTAATTACAAAGATCATGTCAAGACACTTTACTTGAAACCTTGCAAAGCAATTGCCATTACTTGAGATGCATGGATGTCTCCAAATAATAAGCCCTTTATGTCTCTCACTGGTCACTTTATAACCAATACCTGGGAACCTATGGACCTTACTCTTGGAATAGCGGAAATTAAAGGTAATATTTATGTTATTTATCAATGTAAATAACTGAAGCTGACCAACTTCTGATATTCCAGGTGCACACAATTCTGACAGCTTTGCTGGCTTAATAATTGAATATCTGATCAAGTATGACCTGACTGATAAGTTGAGTGCAATGACTGCCGACAATGTTGGTACCAACACTGCTATAGGTAGAGTCCTTGCGAATTTGGATGGTATCACTTTTGATCATCAAAAACAGGTGCATGGCTGTGTAGCACATGTTATCAACTTAGCTGCAAAACAGGGACTCAAGGTTTTTGGTGAAGTTATTCATGGGGACAAAGAGCAAGAGCAAGATTCATCAAGTGCCATGTATATTAACAACATTGTTGAACCACCTGATGTGACTCAAGTAAACCTCAAGACCATCTATAATCAATGTCATGGTCTTGTTACGTGTACTCGGTCCAGCCCTCAACATGGTCAGCATTTTACTGATATTGTCAACCTCAGATGTGCTATTGCTGCTACAAAGAAGAAGAATCAGTCTACAAGAAATAACCCTCAGCTTACAAGATGTGAAACCACATCTGGAAATCCTCCAGCTTCCCCAACCAACCCTGATACCAATACCCCGGATCCTTTCGAAACTGAGGCTCTTGACTATCTATTAGATGATCCTACTGTCAACAATGTTCAACCACCCCAGAAACAACAACCGGGTGACACTGCGACTTGCCTTATTATTGATGTTCCCACCAGATGGAACTCCTTGTATCATATGTTCCAAAGGCTCTTGCATCTACAAGATGTGTGCAATGACGTCTGCAAGGAAACCAAGTACAAAAAGTACGCGCTCTCAGGGCTTGAGTGGGATTACATCAAACAAATGTGTGATTTCTTGGAACCTCTCAGCAAAGGAACTGAGATACTTTGCAAGTCAAAGTACCAACCATGCATCAAGTGGTTCCGATGTATGTTGTAGTCTTACAAGGTCTAAAATCGGTCAGTATTATGGAATTTTACATATTTGAATACACATCATAATTGGCTAATGTGACTTAATGTGCATTTAGGTAGCTCAAAGATATGATCATAATCAATTGATACCTGCGTCCAGAAACATGATAACCAAGCTTGAAGACTACTTCAAGAAAGCCCTCACCAAACCTGCACCAGTCTGTGCTACCATCCTGGATCCGCGCCTCAAGTTGAACTATTTTCAAGTGAGTTTCTTCATACTCATCTTACTTCAAAGTTGTACTCATCAGGAAGCATACCTCATTTACCAACAGGAACAATCAATGATCTTTTCCGAGTATGACCTCTTTACTTTGGACATCAGGTTCATCTTTGAACAAGAGGCCTTGAAATATGAAGTTGATGTACCAAACCCCACACCAACTACCACCAGAAAATCAACCACTGTGACGTCAACTTCCCAGTACTTTGAAGACACAATTTTTGGTGCCCAAGACGCTCCACACAACCATTCAATCAGCTCCAAGATCACTCAATATCTCAACAACAAACTTGAATCCTGTGACACTAAGGTCCTAGAGTTTTGGAAAAGACAGGGCAATATCTATGCGATTGGCAAAAATGGTGATGACCTTCCTTGCAATTCCGGCGACCAGCTGTCCTTTGGAGGGTATTTTTAACAAGACCAAAAGGATCTTGGGACCTCAGCGTACTAGTCTTTTGTCCCTGCATGTTGAGGCTCTTTTGTGTGTGAAAGATTGGCATTGAGTGTTTGGTCCTTTGAAACTTCCTAGCCGTGATGCTGAGGATGATAGTGACTAGTTTTTTAATTTTTTTATTATCTTGTTTATCTTTTTTATTCAATATTTGTCAAAGAAATATATGTGAACACGCGGCAGCTGAGACTGCAATGATATGCAATATCATTTGAATATCCGCCGGATATCCCATTTATTGAGCCCCTCATTCGGTAACCGAACCGGCCGGATGATCCGGCCACCAGATAGCTCCAAGGCCTCATCCGACATCCGGAACCGTCGGATACTCCGTCGGGTATCCGACGGATGTTCGGTTTCGGTGCACGGCTTGACCTATACCTGATATCAAAACCCACCAACGACAGAACATTTGATGGCTGTCTCGTAGGTAGTCAAGATGGACATTTTGTCGCGCTGCAGCCGATTTTTTGTAGATAGAGTGGTGATAAACATGACTGCTCTATCCAATGACTCAATGTTCACGCCACGTCTATCTTGTGACAGTGGCGGAGCCTTCTGAGTTTTGTAATCTGCAGGCAAGCTTTGCTGGAGGCTTTACAGGAGATTGAAATGTCCGTTGTCTCTGACAGGAAAACATCCCATCGTCCCGTCGGCAAACACTACCAGGCGGGTCACCGGGATCCAGGTCAGAATGGGAATTCAAGTTGTTTTCTCGGCACTGTACTCTGTTTTGCCGAACCCTTGGTGCACGTTAGGTATGAACGGACGATAAGGCTTCCAGGCTCAGGACGCCGGCATCCATGGCTTACATACCAATGCTTCAATTCCTTGAGACTTGGTCCAACATGGCATGTTTTACCGCGTGAAGCGAGACTGACTGCTTTAGAGTCATCTCATGGCGATTGACCAGACCGTTGATGTAGATCATTTCAATATTATATTTCCAGTCCTCTATTCGCTACCTTCACAAACCAGAGGTCTTTTAGCACGAGATAGACGTGATTGAGCTATGTCGGCCAACGCTTGGTGCGAGTGGTATCCGACCATGAAATCATCGCCATACGGTAGCGTCGTACCTTCAACGACAAATGGAAGCACAAGCCTTCACATATTTAACAATATGAGGTGCTCAAAACTAAACGTACATGAAGGATCTATGTCAACTAGGCCCTACTCGAGTGACTGATAGTATTAATCGCCTGGCCCCAGAAGGCCAGCATTTATCTCGACGTCGCTTCCGACACAGTTTGCGACTAGGATGATCTGGCGGTCAGGTCACCTTCTGGGAGGGCTACTTCGAGAATGAAGCGCACTAGTCAAGTTATGAGTCCGGCTCCCCTTGCGCCAGAGGAAGCGACCGAGAGATGAGTCCTATTTTTGACTTATCTCATTTTTCATACTTTTTTCTGCACTTACAGGATCACAAGCTGAGCTAACAGAGACTTTGTGAGCGAGATATCTTGAATAAGTCGAACATCATTCCGACCATGAGTCTTGAAAGATCGCTTGGCGACTCGATCCCTTTGATGTGTTTCTAGGCCTTTTCTACCTAAACCTTAGCGTCGCGCAGTTCTATCACTTTGTGGCATGCACGCAATGATCTTTACGCTGACGTACGCGTCAATATGGAGGTGTAGACCCATATCTGACAGTGTCACCTTAGCGTCCGGTCTGTTTAACTCATCCATATGTCTGGATCTCCCTTGATTTGCTTAACAATCTTGCTGGAATGCTACTGACTCACTAGACGATGCTGCAGTTCAATCGATCAGTCGTCAGACTAAGAGCTGAAAAAAAGTAGGGAACTTGAAGTTGGCTTTCGCATGCTTCTTCCATCGTGTCGGGCATGGCACACAAGGAACTCTCCCCACTAGTGCACATTTGCTCGAAGCAACCTCTCGAGTATTGTACCGTTCTCAATGTTTCTAGTGGCAGAAGGAAGAAATATAAACTCTCCTTCCCCTGCCCCTTCGCCTGGACCCATTCACTTTTCGCGGTACGAATTGGATACCAATTCCGAGTCCCATTCATCATCTTTTCAATTCCGACCTTACCAGCCGGTAATTGGCTCACACTGTTGTATATTGTTGGGCTGGTGGTGATCAAAAGTTTTCTAGCGCTCTAATAATAATAACTTTTGCTTCGTTATCTCTCTCTACACCGTCTCAAACATTTATTCCATATCCAACCGCGGTCAAGCAACTACACTCGTTCATCATTTCGCTTGCTTACTCCATATCCATCGATTCTTTGGATTTTCAATCCTGCTTTTGCTCCTCACCCAAAAACTTCGATCGTGATACCGAACCCTGCCGGACGAAGAGTGCTGTGTAGCCATCCATACTGGAATACTACCTCGTCCAGCATGCATAACTTTGATTTCTCAAGAAATGCACCTGACCAAACATCCATCCCAATGTCACCCAGGATGCCCGTAACACTTGATGGGACATATCATGGTCCTTCAACCCCTTATGATGGGTTTACTCACGATACCTCGAGCCTTCTCGATGACTCTTCGTTGTTTGCTTGTACATCATTCAACTTGCAGGATGATTTTCAGACTTTGCCGGGGTTTCAAGGAGGGAATAGATCCCCTGGCTTCGAACTTGGTAGGTGCAAAGGATCCGTTCAGAATTTCAGAATTTCTTTGAATCAATTGACCGTTCTCCTTGCTGACCTGATCGTTTTGTTCCGCAGCACTTCGGCACGGCGTCCCTCACACTGGACTTCCTTATAGTTCATTTTACAAACATGCCTTTGATTCGTCACCCCTGACCCCCCCTCCCGGCCTTCAATTCGCCGATCTGTCCTGTACGACTCATTGGTCCGAGGAGCTTCCAGACACCTCAGAGCTGGTTTGTCATTTGCCTCGGTGCCCATTGCTCAATTCTGACTAACGTAACGAACTTTCCTCCTCAAGCTTGATCATTCGCTTGACGCGTCATACGGGTCACGATGCTTATCCGATTATAGTTATAGCTCAGACACCTCGCCTCCGCCTTCCTCCAGCAGTTCTCTGCTTGAGTTTCCCGCCTCTATACCTATCAACGACGGATCAGCGGGAAAGTTTCCTATCGCGCCTATGTCAAATTTGATCAATGCCACCCCGCGTTTAAACCTTTCAGATTTTTCGCCTATATCATGCCTAGATAGCTACCCATCTCAGCATAGCTGGAGCAAAGACGCGTCATTGTGGGGTCTTGGCCGTGGCTCTCCAATTACCACGGCTGAAATTCATTTCCCTCCCTCCCGATCCACTACGCATCATCTGCAACCGATTCCTCAAGGCGCTGGATATACCCCCAAGCTGTCTGAAAACCCTTTCAGCCACACCGAGGTCTTCACTTCTCGTTGCGTTCAACCCGGTAGACTTCTCGGCAAGCCTTTGCGGTCCAAATCGTCTAGTAGATCGCGACATCACCCTTATTCCAATCCGAACCGACACGCGTCTTCGGCGTCGTCGACCACGAGCACCGATGGTTCTCCTATCATGATGCCTCACGATCGCACGCAGCTCCTCGATCATGTTGTTAACCTGGATCATGCCCCCTCGAAACCTCGCGGAGAAAAGTTGTATTGTGATTTCATCCCAGCTGGGCAGACGACTCCTTGCGGAAAAGGTTTTGATCGGGGTGAACATCTCAAACGCCATTTACTGTCACATAGTGGGGAGAAGCCATTCAGTTGTAACCTCTGCGGTCGAAATTTTAGTCGCAATGAGTAAGCGCCACCTTTCCTTTCCACTCATATTTTATCGTACAGCCGACTCTGACGCATCACGGTTTTCCCTCTAGCAATCTGAAGCAGCACATCAAAACCCATGAGAATGCAAATGGGCGGAACAGCAAGCTATTGAGAGCACGGAGACTCCACGAGAAGAATCTCGAGAACATTCAACGGGATAATCCTACTGAGACTATCTAAACAATCTAATTCTGCGTAGCCGCTGCTTATTTTCCTTTGTATCAGCCTACTAGTCCCTGACCAATTCACTCCTCTCAACTGCACATTTTCCAAAGATCAATACTTGTACCCACTACTACATACATTTAATCTGCTCATAATTTTTTTCTAAATCACGAAGTTAATTTGTCAAATTATACCTTCATTTAAACTGATAAAATTGAGTGCTTCAAAAAAATCTCGTCACAGCGAGACAAAATTTATCTGACTGTGCTGTATCGCACCCCCACTGGCCAACACAGCTCTCAAAAATATGCATCCATTGTGTTTTTCAAGTCCCGTTTTCGAGTTTTCTCACCAGGAAGACGATCTCCATTGCCTTAACCAGTCATGATCCTCCTGTCCATGATATTTTGCATAAATTTGACTGACTGAAATTCACACCGTCACCAATTTTTGGTATAGTCAAACTAGCTCCCCAGGACTTCATGCTTGGCGCTCAAAGCTCGTACGCAGTCAGTATCGATGATTTCTGCTTAACTGTATGTTCGATGCAGAAAACATAAGCAATATGTACCCATTTTTTGGTACCAATATTTCATAATGCAACACCTTCACACTGGATAGATCAGTATGACATATGTGGATTTGAAGTTTGGTTTGCATGATGCCAGGATGGCTATGCAAAGCTGAAATATTGTATATCTGGAGACTTTCCTTGGCATATACAGCCTCACTAAAAACTAGTGTGTGAAGATCAGAAGGCAGGAACCTGCATGAATTTCAAGAGTCAACTTGCTCTCAGGAAATGTCTTGATGCAAAAGTCCTAGTCTACTTTGTCAATACTTCCCACAATTTTTTCCTTATTTAAATCATAATTTATTACTCGAGTTCATCGATTCCAAATGTGAAACTTCCAAAACTTGGCAAGTCCCCTATCAGGGATTCCGAAGTATCCCAAACAACACAGCTCCATAAAGATTGTTCAAGATTTTCAAGTGCTAGGACCTTTTACTTGTTTAAAGAACAGTCTTATTTGATTTATCATTTTGGATTCCAAACTGAAAGACTCTGACTGTCCATAAATGAAATGGAGGCATTCTTTGGAGCAAACGGAGGAAAAAGTTCTCATCACTTTTATAGAAAGCCAGGGATCTGATGAAATTGATGCAACTCTTGAAAGATCTTGAATTCAGAAGGTGGAGTAATTATGACACACTGTGCCGGTGTGGTGATCAGTATCTATTATGTAATCAATTTGTTTAAAAATTCTGTGCTAAAATTGTGTTTTTAGTCAAAGTCATATTTCTTAGTGGTGTGAATGGTTAGCAGAGGTCTTAAAGTTGCTTATAACTGTTTCTATTGTTATAATTTCATTCGGATATCCATTACATAGTTTGATAAGAACATTTAGAAGGTAAGAAAAGTCAAAAATCATAAAAATAGTAAATTAGTAAGAATCAATGAGAGAATTATTATTAAGAATGGTTTTTCTTGAAATAAGACAATCAAGACAGTTAGTTTTGGTATGGGGTGTGTATGGTGTTATGGGTTTAGATCAGTTTATTTCATTTTCTTAGAGTAGTTCAAGACATTGTGAAATTTCCCATTAGCAATATTGTAGATCTTCCCCAATGTAATTTCTCTGATTTTGCTTTACTTACCTCAGTGATCAAGTTCCCCCTTCTCACTGCCAACATAGATGCCTCGGGTTGCGGAATCCGAGGCATCATCAGAGGTAAAACCTTGGACAAGGTCTGTCCAAGTTTTTTGTCCGAGGTAATCTTCTGCGCTGGGAATTGCCACGGATCAAAACCTCGGACAGCTTCTGTCGGAGGTTGGTAATCCGATAATACCTCGGATTTTTCAATCCGAGGTAAATATGTTGGCGGTGTCTCTTTCTCTCTTTCCTCATTTTTTGGGAAAGAGATTAAGTCTTTCACTTAAAATCACCATTGAACATTATCACTCACACTAGTCAATGTATCTGTTAGAACTTCCATTAAATTGTCCTTTGAGCTTACTTATTGATTTCTCACTTTATCTGTTCCTCTGTGATCGTTAGGTATAATACACCTACTATTCTATCTTTGTATCTTTATCTGAATTTCTGTTTCTTATAACTTGTTTCTTTCTTTAGGTTAGCATGAGTTCTGTATACCTTGCTATTGGAGAAGGGTGCTAATATGTTGCACTATTGTTATAATTTAGCTTCAGTAATATAATACCTCATCTTTTGGAAAAGATAAACTTCCATTGAATTGTCCATCATAAGCCTTTGACTTACCTATTGATTTCCCACTTTATCTTTTCCTCCATTACTGTTAAGTTAGCATAAGGTCTGCATACCTTGCTATTGGAGAAGGAAAATGGGTCTGAGCTTCTGGGCTGATCAGAAGCTTGGTTTACGCTTGACTGCCCCAAAGGCAAAGTGTCTTATTAGCGTGCATGAGAGAAACAGAGACGCGTAAAGAGACATAAAGAGAAAAACTGGTTCAAAGAACCTGACACACCTAAAAGTGGAAAACAACAATATGAGTTCAGTGCGTGTGGAACTATTTAAACATGATGCCAACCCAATCTTAAAGTGGTTTTTCTTGAGAGGATAGGAGGACTTTGACAAGGATGATTTTGAAGACTGAAGACAACTGTATAGAGTAGTTGGGTGGGTGGGGGGTAACAAAAATTAATGCATAACACAAACTACTTGTATTCAAAAACAATTCAGACTGGTATGAAATAAGGAAAACACAGGTGAGGATATTGGGAATGAGCTAGGAAAAAATCCTAATGTGGGATCAACAGACACTGCAAGATAAGGTGGGAAATATAAGAGACATTTCCTCAGAACGGTTGTTGCTTCTTAACACCCATCCTTTCTGGCATGCAAGATGGAAATTATCTCCGCCAGATAGGAATGGATGTTACGTTTTGCCCAAGCGCATCACATACCCGGTCCACCATTTTTGACCCCATTCCCTTATGTCAATACATGTACCAACTTCAAGTGCTAATATGTTGCACTATTGTTATAGGTACCTGTGTTCTTATAAGAGTACGGGCTTGAGAAGGGCACGAGATGTTCTTTTAGTAAAAAAACACGAGTGACTGAAAGAAAGCAACAGTACCTTGAGAAGGGCACGAGATGTTCTTTTAGTAAAAGAACACGAGTGACTGAAAGAAAGCAACAGTACCTTGAGAAGGGCACGAGATGTTCTTTTAGTAAAAGAACACGAGTGACTGAAAGAAAGCAACAGTACCTTGAGAAGGGCACGAGATGTTCTTTTAGTAAAAGAACACGAGTGACTGAAAGAAAGCAACAGTACCTAAAGGTACGAGAAATAAGAATAAGAATGAATTACGCTTTCTAACAACCACTACTACATAAGAGCACAAACCTTGAGAAGGGCACGAGATGTTCTTTTAGTAAAAGAACACGAGTGACTGAAAGAAAGCAACAGTACCTAAAGGTACGAGAAATAAGAATAAGAATGAATGAGAAAGAAAAACACGTATAGGTGAAAGAATCATTCATTCTTATAGAAACATAATCTCGTATACCCAAGATACATATAAGTAGATTGAGAAGGAAACAAAAGGAAATGATGTCACAATATAATGAAAAGTATACAAAGACAGCATAAGATAATGAACTATGACGAGATGATTAGTAAGAGGTTCATTATCCTTAATACCCCCCCTGCTTCGAAATCTACGAGATTTGTAAAGAAGTAGTAGAGATACCCATGTATACACAACATCTGTTGTGAAGAATTCGAGATAAAGATTTAGTAAAACAGTCAGCACTCATTTCACCAGTTGGCTTATAAGTGAGCGAAAAAGTGCCATCTTCTAACTTTTCACAAATCCAATGATATTGAATCTCAACATGTTTGGTTCGTGCGCGAAAGATTGGATTGCTGGCTAGTGAGATACAGCCTTGATTGTCATTGAAGAGAGGAATCGTTTTGTCTGTGACAATTCGTAGGTCGTTGAAGATTGTTTGGAGCCAAATTAGCTCCTGTCCCGCTTCCACTACCGCTTTGTACTCCGCTTCTGTGGTAGAAAGGGATACAACAGGTTGTTTCTTAGATTTCCAACTGATAGGTCCTCCAAAAAGCATAAATAAGTACCCGGTAGTTGATCGACGAGTGTCAATACATCCTGCCCAGTCGGCGTCGGCGAAGTTTTCAGGCTTCGAGTGGGCGTATGAACCTTGAACAGGCGAAGTTGAGCCATAGTTGATGCTGAATTTCGAGGTTCCTTGGAGATAACGTAACAACCGATGGAAAGCTGCCCAATGCTCCATACCCGGATTCTCCAAGTGTTGAGAAAGCTGAGAGCACGTGAATGCCAGGTCTGGTCGACAACATTGAGCGAGGTAGTTCACCGATCCAATGGCTTGTCAATAGTTAAGACCGGTCGCTTTAAAAGCAGCAATCGATTCGGCCGTGGCAGCCAAAAGACAGGTGTTTGGTACCATTGGTGTAGATACCGAAGAACATTCGGACATTCCGTAGAAAGCGAGAAGCGTTTCGACGTAATGTTCTTGAGACAAAGAGATGCTTTTTAGATTACGATTGCGTACAATTTTCATACCAAGGATTGAGGTCGCCTCACCCAAATCCTCCATCTCAAATTTGTTGGAGATGGATGCTTTGAAAGAGCTAATGGCCTCCTTGCTACCGGTGATCAACATGTCATCGACATGAACGGCTACGTAACAAGGGTGGGATTTGTCGTTGCTGATGAAAAGGCAAGAATCGGCCTTAGATGCGCGAAAGTTGATAGAAATGAAGAAGGCAGTTAATTGTTTGTACCAGCACCTTGGAGACTGTTTAAGACCGTACAGAGCTCTGTTGAGCTTAAGAACCGTACGAGCCGTTCTTCCATCGATGTGGAGACCCTCCGGAATTAGAAGGTAAATCACTTCGCTAGGAATCCCATTAAGGAACGCAGCTACGGCGTCCATGCCGTGTACATCAAAGTCGTTAACACTTGCTACTGCAAGGAGAATACGAAAAGCAGCCTTACATCCGGTGGGTGCATAGGTTTCGTGATAATCGACGTTGGCAACTTGAGAGAATCCCTGTGCACATAAACGGGCTTTGTATTTCAGGAAATCTCCTTCAACACTGGTCTTGGTTTTATAAACCCAGACAGTTCCTACAGCTTTACAGCCTTCAGGAAGCTCGCAGACTGTCCATACGCCACGCCGTTCCATGTTGTCGAGCTCGACTTTCATCGCCGCAGTCCATTCATCTGCCAAAGGACCTTTCATAGCCTGTTTGAAAGTTTTAGGAGTTTTTGGTGGGTTAGCTTTTGCTAAATGAGCATGGCGGCGACGAGTGCTTAAGATATTATTGGGATTAATATCAGAAGAAATGTCCATAGGGGCGGGTTGAGAGTTCGGAGCATAGTACCATCTGGCGGAAGGATCTGGGACAGCAGGAAGTGAAGAAGTGTCGTTGGAAGAATCTGTAGATCTTACATTGTTAGGAGTCAGAATATCAGGATGTTTGACTTCGTTAGGTTGAGTATCATCATGCGCGATAACACTTCCTGGACTGGTGACTGGTGCATCTTCTTCAGTCGAAGCTGAAGTTGAGCTATCGGGAGGAGTCAGTCCATGCATAGGGATGTCGTCGGGAGGCATTAGGCCTTGGTTCGAAGTAGATGTGTCAGAAGATGAAGTGATAGCAATAGGAGACGATGAGGGGTTCTCATTAGACGTAGATTCCAAGGAGCTCATGGTGGAGCCAGGATTAAGTTCCGAGGGGAAGTAGGTTTCTTCAAAGTTCTCTTGATCAGGTTTTATATGAGAAGTACAGAAAGGATGCTCGAAATCTGATTCATTAAAAATGACATCATGAGAGTAGATGATTTTCTTTGTCGCGTAATCCCATAGTCTATAATTGTGAAGACGTTCTTGGTAACCTAAGAAGAGACACTTCTTGGCTACCGGACTGAACTTGCTGCCTCAAAACTGCTTGGGGATTAGTGGATAAGCAGCACATCCGAAGACGCGTAGATGATCTACAGTTGAGATTTTACCAGTCCATAGCTTGTTGGGTGTTTTATAGCCAATACTAGCTTCAGGACATTGGTTTTCAAGGTAGACCGCGGTGGTTACGGCTTCACCCCAAAACCTCTTTGGCAGATTAGCATCAAGAAGCATGCATCTAGCTCTTTCCGTGGTAGTACGATTTCCTCTTTCAGATATAGAGTTTTGTTGTGGAGTGTACGGAGCAGAGAAATCAGAGATGATGCCTTCATTTTTCAAATAATTAGTGAATTCAGAGGTAATTTATTCGCCACCATTATCGTTAACGAGTCGTTTGATAGGTAGACCAAGTTGTTTTTCAACTAACTTCTTAAATTGCACGAAAAAGGAAAAAGTTTCTGATTTGTGTTTCAAAATATATACATGCTTGAATTTGGTGAATCCATCAGTGAGTTTAAAATAGTATCTACCTCCACCAATAGATTCAGGAGAAATTCTTCCACTTAAGTCACTGTGAATTACTTCAAGAGGAGCACTAGGACGCGGAATTTTTCCGGAAAATGGAAGACGATGATGTTTACTAAGAGTACAAGTCTGACAAGGAGAAAATGAAGACAGGGAAGAGTTGAGAAGCATAGTCATGTATTGATGATTTAGATGACCTAAACGCCTGTGTAAGAGGATAGAGTCGTCAGCAGAGATAGGCTTGGTGACTGAGAAAGCGAGAGACTTGCCGTTGGTGACGTCAAGAACGAAGATACCGTTGGAGATTGCTCCCTGCATGACAACTAGCTGAGATTTCTTGATTTCGAATCGATCTTGTCCTGAGTTGTTGAGTTCAAAGCCTTTAGAGAAAAGCTGAGATAAACTAATTAAGTTACTAGTCAAGGAAGGAATATGTAGAGCATTCGTGAAAGAGAGTTCAGAATTGAGGCCTTGAACAATGACAGTTCCTTTTCCAACAGCTTGAATAGCGTTGCCGTCAGCAAGAAATACGCTTTCCGAGCATTCAGAGTAAGTTTTAAAAGAAGATTGATCTCTAAAAATAGTTACAGATGCTCCACTATCTAATAGATTAAGAACCTTATCCCATTTCTTTTGAACAGCAGCTAACAAAAAAGAGGTAATGGCAGGAGGTCCTTGAACTATAACAGGGAAGGATTCGGGAACTATCTCGGAAGAAGCCATGGAAGCAGAGTGATTCTTAGCTTTGTTCTTTAGGTGAGGATGAAGTTGATGGCAACGATCAGAAGGGTGGGCAGTGTCGGGATTGTGTCTTCCATTAGTGCAGACAGGATAGTTTGGAGTTCGATTGTTGTTGTTCGAGGAACGACGTGCAGAGTAGGCTGACGAGGAAGACAAATTCGAGTTGATATTCACCTTCTTGTCATTGACATACTGTTGAATGTTGTTTAAGACTGAGTCTACGGTAAGTTTTTGGTCCACTAATTCCGCTCCATGGGTGATCATGGTCTTCAAGTTATACAAGTTATCGGGGAGTAAGTGAAGAATAAAATAAGAAATCATCTCTTCATCAGTCTTGACTCCGGTAGCTGAGAGATCATTAAGAGCCTTCTTAACGGTAGTCATGAAGCCTTGAAGATCAGAGCCGTCGCAGGATAAGGTGAAAAGTTGAGAAAATACTCTTCCACGGTTACGTGCTTTCGTGGAGGCAAAATGACCAAGGATGGTTCTCCATAACTCAATGTGATTTCTTCTGTTTGAGTCGTTGATCAATAATTCAGCAATTCTGTCACTAAGTTTCAGTCGTAAAAATCCTACTAAATACTTGCATCTGAGATCGTAAGTAGCTTTAAGTGCAGCATCAGAGGGAACGGCTTCTCTTCCATCAATGATTCCATCTAGATTTTTCATGATGATGAAAGATTCGACTTTTAGATGCCAAGTGGAAAAAGTGTCTTCGGTTAGGGTTGGGACACTAGAAATAGATTCATTAGAGTTGGAGTTTTCAGCAAACAAGTTGGCCATGTTGTCGATGGAGATGGGAGTTCTCGGATTGTTGAGTGGAATAAGTGTTCTTGGATTAAAAGTGGAATCAGAGTTGAGACCAGTAGGTGTGGATGATCTCAAAGAATGTGGTGATCCAGGATTGTTCGACTCGGATTCTAGTTGAGTCTCGAAGTCGAGAAGAGAAGCAGGTGTACTTGGAAGATCTTCTGATTTGTCGTTACTCATAAGAGTGATAGTGAGAAGTGATTCACAGTGGCGCTGGGCTCATAACCTATAAGAGTACGGGCTTGAGAAGGGCACGAGATGTTCTTTTAGTAAAAAAACACAAGTGACTGAAAGAAAGCAACAGTACCTTGAGAAGGGCACGAGATGTTCTTTTAGTAAAAGAACACGAGTGACTGAAAGAAAGCAACAGTACCTAAAGGTACGAGAAATAAGAATAAGAATGAATTACGCTTTCTAACAACCACTACTACATAAGAGCACAAACCTTGAGAAGGGCACGAGATGTTCTTTTAGTAAAAGAACACAAGTGACTGAAAGAAAGCAACAGTACCTAAAGGTACGAGAAATAAGAATAAGAATGAATGAGAAAGAAAAACACGTATAGGTGAAAGAATCATTCATTCTTATAGAAACATAATCTCGTATACCCAAGATACATATAAGTAGATTGAGAAGGAAACAAAAGTAAATGATGTCACAATATAATGAAAAGTATACGAAGACAGCATAAGATAATGAACTATGACGAGATGATTAGTAAGAGGTTCATTATCCTTAATAGTTCTTAGCCATTTACAGTATTCATGAGGAAAAACATGTAGTTTATATTCAAAAGAGTGGAATCTGTTATGAAATTAATGAAAGAAAAAGTTGAAAGTATAGGTATAAAGTGTTGGAAAATGGAGGAGTGAAATCATTCAAAACAAGGGTGCTACAGGATTTATTCATATGTAATGATGTCATTGAGGGATTTGATGCTTTCCAAGAGTTTTATAATGAGTTTTCAAGTTAATATTATGAGTTTATTGATTCACAATGATCTTATGATGTAGAAGAGATCAATATAAGATGTGAAAAGAGGTGAAAAGTTGTAAGAACCATTGAGAATGAAGGTTTTCAGCTAATTACATATGTCAAAACTTGTCAGATCAAGATGAGTGAGAGCTCAAGTGATGGCCAAGGTTTTATTCCATAATGTACAAGCTTTCAATCAATATTCACAGAGGTGTTATGAAAAATTTATAAGGAATCAAAGAAAATGGTGTGAATTTTGACTTTTGCGCTTACATACACACATGTAGCAACATTTACATGACAAAAAGCTTATTTTATCAATCTCTACAGCTCAATAACTTCTTCATCCCACATAACAGGTAGTTCATATTATACTAATTGATGATCAGTATCACGAGATCTACAAGATGAGATATAGTAATCCAAAATTGGACAACTTTACAAAAAAGCCGTAATTCTAAAAATGGTTTTCAGCTATGAGTATTAGGAAAAAATCACCTGTATTCATGGGACTAGGAGTGTGCTTCTAGAAACAAGAATAGGTCATGTGTGCAAAAATAGTGATGTAGCTCCAATAAGCAACTTTTTAAGCATTCATGTCATGATTGATCACACTGCTATGCTCTCCAACATCCCAGCAGATGATTCCCTCTTTACCTTGAGGATACTCTTCACCATCACCGACCTTAATTACAATTGTAGTGGTTCACGAACTCCAGTTCCCACTTTCTGTATCAATTGATCACAATTTATCTTCTACATTCCCAACAGTAACTCTCAGAAATATTCTCATAATCTTCTATTCTTTTTACCTAGATCTTTTGTAAATTTTTCTGGTCATCCCGCCTCTCCCTTGTGTATATCTATGTTAGGCCGCCCCATAACAGACCATATTGATGCTTTATCTCTCTGCATATGTACTTGAGCTATTTCACATAATCCCTCATTTCCATACTGCAACTAGGGCTCTTGCCCCAATTCAAGCTAAGATCCCGTGTCGGGAGTTTAGCCCAAATCACACCCATGCACCAAAACCTATTCTTCATAAGACAATTTATTTATCATTTGTAAACATAAATTGATCAGTTTCACAGCTTCAATCATGTCATACATTAGTAATAATTACATCACAGGATTACATCAGAGGGGTTTTGAGGTTTTGAGGGATTATGTTGAGTTTTGATTGGTTTTTGAAGGCTGTTTACCATTGTTGAATGTTTGGAAAGATGATATATACTATGTATGGCTGGTTTAAGGGATTTTTCCCCTTTTTTCCTCATCTTATACTTTTGTTATAATGTTTTTGATCATTAATAAATTACTATATTTGTACCAAGGTCACTTGAATCTGCCCCTTCAAGTAAGGAGAAATCCATTTATATGTGATCAAGACTATAATTCTTCTTTGGTATTGATAATCACAACAGTATTGCTAGTAATTGATGCATTTGTGATCTTTTGCGCTTTAAAAACTGGGTATGATACTTACAATAGTATTGAGATCATTTCTCTGGGGCCTTATCTTTTTCTCTGTTATCACAAGGTGGTCAGCAAGTGCCCTTGTGCGGTCTGGAGGCCACTCAGAGCTATTTTTTTAAATAAATTTATGATACTAGGGACCCATCCTGGCCACAAATAGTTCAAAGGTACTATTCCCAGTACGGTACCTGCTAGTACCTACCACTAGCTCTAATGACTCACCCCTTGGCAATTTCCCTTGCTTTAGCCCAAGACAACCCCTTTTTCATTATTTTTCATACTGGTTGTTTTCTTTGGTTGTTTTCCTTCATGTCACTTGTCTCTTTATCTTTTCTCTCTCTTTTTAATAGTCATCAGAGTGGGTATATACCCTTTCATTCTTCACAAATTTCATTGCTTCTCTGGTCAGAGGGTACCGTACCTATAACAGTAGGTACTGTACTGTGCCCAAATTTTAGAGGGTCCTCAGCCATAGGTACTGTACAAGATATTGCACCTAATATTAGGTACAATAATATAGCACCTTTTTTCAAGTACCTAGGCAGAGATACTGTACTGGGTATCAAAGGTACTGTACCAGTACATCACCTGTGGCTTTGTTGTTCAAAAAGATGCAGGTTGCCAATCCCAAGAATATTCGAGAGCAATGGGCAGATTAATAATCTCCAGTACAGCCTCAATTTGCATAGGTGTAGCAGACAAGTGTACCACAACCAATTGATTCTCTGGAGAATCCAGGGGAGTAGTTGACACAACTTCTGCTTGCACAATAGCTACTCAATTTCCTGATGAATGTTGTGAATTATTGGATGAATTTTCCAAAGGTTGAACAACTGCCTGATTGATTGGCAATGTGGTGAGCGGTTTATCAGATTAATCAAAAAAATCAAAAAAAAATTAAACCACTGGTGATTCAAACAGGAGATCTTTTGATATTCTAGGACCATTATTGATTTTAAACTGAAACACACATGAAAGTACAACCAATAATTATTCATCATTTTCAACTTTATTCTTTCATTTTAAAAGCCGAAAAACAAAAACAAAGATTGAAATTTGGAAATTATTGATAAATAACTTTTAAACAGGAATACTTTGGCAGTAAATTTTGATTTTCTGGGCAAAAGTCCAGGCCCAGAATTCAAATTTACTGCCAAAAAAATCTGGGCACAAGAGCAGTGCAAAATGGAGCATGATGGGCTTTTCCTGCAGGATGTTTTTCTCAGTTGATTGAGTGTACCCCATTACATAAGAGAACCAAGTGAGGAAGCATCTGTATACAAAAGCCATGATAAGAAATATATTTGTACAAGACAAAATTGATTCCATTTGAGCTGGCACAAATGTACTGCACTGCGGCTGTTTTGCAATGCACTCCTCCCAGCCTGTTGCATTCCATGACACAGATGCAGATATACCCTGAGACTGTGGCCCCCTGTAACAAACACCATGTCCGTGTGGTGTTTGCTCCTCAATGAGCGCACACGGGTTGCCTTTCTGCCTCAAAGGCAGCCCGTGTGCGCTCGTTGTTGGGCAACTGCCACAAGGACACAGGGAAATTTGCATCTCAATTCAATAATCTGCAATGGTCCTCAAATGCTGCTCCTGGTAATAGTATAAGCATAGTCATTGCAAGTCAGGTGCATTTTGGAGGAATCAGCTTTTGTTTTGTCAAGTTACCCATCTGTGTAGCTTGATACTGCACTATGGGGTCAATTTCAATCCAAATTTAAAACAAGTGAATGTTTGGCCAGTCTTTAGGAAATCTTGTTTGTTGCATGACAACCAGGTCTCTTCTGTAATCCCGTCAATGAAAATGGCTGCATACCATCACCACCAACATATTCACCTCAGATATTTCAATCCAAGGTATTAATTGGATTTCAAACCTTGGACAGAGGCTGTGCAAGGTTTTGATCCAAGGCAATTCTCAGTGCAGAAGATTACCTTGGACAAAAACCTTGGACAAGGTCTGTCCAAGGATTTACCTCCGATGATGCCTCGGATTCCGCAACCCGAGGCATCTATGTTGGCAGTGAATTTGTGAGATACATCCTGCAGACAGAGATCATAAGACATGTAGAGTCCACCTAGCACTAACAAATCAGTACTTTTCAAGGATGAGATGATCTTTTTGTCAAGGAAAATTGATTGAGGAAGAGAAATGTACTCAAGATTTGTATTGGAGGGATGTCCCAATCTTCCTCACCAAACACACCAATCAATGGCCTGGCCATGGGGAATTTAGGATGAGTCTTGAAGATTATGGAGTCAATTTGAGTGTAACTGATCCCAGATAAACCGAGCAAAAAACAGGCTTCAACACAATTGGAAGATCTCCAATCCAACTTTTCCGAAGCATCTGACCCTATCTGGCCCCTGCTTCGGTTGCTGTGGGATGAAAGGGAGTCGCATTATTTATCAGATACCCGGCCCCGCCGGAGTCATCGCGAGTGAACAGGCTGAGTATCAGGGTCGGGATTCATCGCCCAGAATTTGCGGAGAAAAAAGGTCTCTGCAAATGTGATAAGTAGTCTATCAACTCACTGAATTCAGAGCTGGTGAACCCACGAGCTCTGCGAGCTCTCAAGTCTTCTCATGTCAACAAGATAATCCCCATACATATTTTCATGGAACTACACGGGTGCCGTTGTTCCTTTGGGCACCCGTTACATAGAAAAACAAGTGTAGTGTGGCATCGGGGCACCGCACCAGTCGAGATTTTATGTTGGGGAGCACTTTATGGCAATAAAATTAGGTAAGTGTAATATTGTAGGTACAAAAATAGTATATGAAAGATCATTCTCATTGGAGAGAAGATGACAAGCAGGAAAAAAATAGACCTTTGCATGATGCGAAAAAAAGAGAATGAGAACGTCTTGTGGCCGAGTGTCTTTACATTGTAACTGTTCGCCTTCCATCTTGAACTGCTTGATGACTCTGTTCCTGAAGCATTCGAGCCCTCAGAAGCCTGCTGTTACGTCCATTGTAATTGTCATGGGTCTTTATGTGCTGGTTTAGATTGCTGAAAAAGATGTCAGGTCTTTCTACCTCCAAAAACTGATAGTGCCGCAAGATGAGAAACTCACTCATTTCGTCCAAACTTTCGTCCGCATATAGAACAACTAAATCTTTTTTCTCCATAATGTGCAACCAAATGCCGCTTCAGATGCTCAGTTCGATCGAAGCTCTGCCCGCATGAGGTGCTCTTACCAGAGGGGATGAAATCGCAAACAAATTTGGCTGGACGGACTTTAGGAATTTTTCGTTTTTTGGTGATGGGATAGTCCAAAAGTTGATAACCTTGGGTATTTGGATTGATGGTGAGTGATGGCGAGGTTTGGGCATTTGTATCAGAGTGAGGGCGCTTTCGAGATCTAGCTGACGTTTTGGGCCGTGGTGGCTTGGCAAGATTTTTGCGAGGTATTGAGTAAGGGGATGCGAGTGTCGTTGGGCAATCAGAAGGGCTGACATATGGGAGATAATTGAAATCAATTGCTTCAGGGATGAAATGAAGAGATGGTGTAACTGGGGCTCCAGAAGACAAAGGCAGATAGGGTTGATGCGGTTGCGAAGGACATCCATATTCCGGATCCCATACGGACTCCTCTCCCGGTAAGATCTGGCGAGGGGGCTGATTGATCATGCAAGGAAAGGCGGAAGAAAGAGAAGATTCGTCGAGAACCATCGGACTGCTTATATATTGTGGGGCTTCGAGGAAGGTTTCCGGCGTTGCAATATTGATGGGTGGAGAAGAGGGAATCTCAAATATGGAGCCGACTGAAGATGGGGGTGATGTATCTGATCTACGGTCATGTTCAAGCCAGTGTGTCTCATATAGGGCTTCCAATGAATGACCGACCTGAGGAGATGATGTTTTTTGAATCAGCACAGAAAATGAGTTACAATAAACAAGAAATCAAGCGACAAACTAGCTCTCGGGGATCCAAGGGGTGTTGAGGCCAAGCATGATCATTTGGAAGGAATTGTTCAGCTAAATCCAGCCGTGTAGAAGCTCCAAGATGTGAGGAATCAAACGGTCGTTTGAAAAGTGGGACCTGGACAGCACCGTAGAGAGCAGCATCGTGATGCGAATCTGAGGAACATCATAAAAGATCATGGACTCTGGTCAGCTCGAATCAGCTTTTTGGGGATTGCAACAAATTACCAGTGATCTTTTGAACAAACCAAATTGAAAGCACGAGAACTGATCTTTGCCAGATAACACTGGAGGGCTCAACAAAGAATAGTCATCTGGGGGGCACGGGATATTGTTGGCAAATCCTCCATGGAAGATTGAGGGTTTCACTTCAGATGTCCCATCATAGAGATCCAGACTTGTAGGCGACATCATGATGGCTATTTTTTCTTGGAAATATCCTCCGTAAGACACGAGTAATGCTTCGCGGATTATGAAGAATCAATGACGCGATATGATCTCCGCACAAATTGAGCAGGTGCACAGTCTGTTCGTCCGGAAGGTATTGAAGAGCAGACGCGCAGTAAAAGAGGAAAAGCAAGAAAACTACGAAGGTGAAGCACGCAAGCGAGACGATGAATGAATGTAGGTGAATGAATGTATAGAGCACCGAGTGTTGAGAGATAGTTGCCGGTATGAGGAAACAAGAATAAGAAAAATTGTTATGACAATGATGACAATCTGAAGAAGCCTCGGGCTCAGGATGACCAAGAGATGTTACCGGCTGTGGATTGATTGGGTAGGGGAGAATGTTGTGAAATGCAGCCGAAGCAAGTTGGACGATAGGAAGGGGCTAAGTGAAAGGAGAGGTTATATCTTGTGCTGTCTGCCGCTGTAAGAATGTGGCTTTCTCCGACTGTGCAACAGACAGCTCTTTTGACACGGTGGGGGATGCGTGCTAAGGTTGACTTCAGACTGACCACTTTTCCAGGCTTAGCCTCATAGCTGACGAAAAGTCTTGCAGGCTTATGCTATACTGGTAACTAGACTTCCAATAAGAGTGCTGAAGATCCAGAGAGATGAATAGATTGAGGGAACGGGCGCTAAGATGTCACTGTCAGATGTGGGTCTAGGACTCTAGACTCTACACTCCATATTGCTGCATATGCCATCGCAACAGGTCATCGCGTACATGCCATAAGATGAGAGGATTGCGCGACGCTAATGATCGAGTAGAAAAGGCTCAGAAACTGCAACAGAGGGACCGAGCCGCCAAGCGATCTTTGAAAGGCTCATGGTAAAAATGATGCTCGACTTATCCAACATATCTCGCTCACAAATTATCTGTTAGCTCATCTATTTATTCCTTTCGTGCAGAAAAAAGTACGAAAAGTGAGATAAGTCAAAAATAGGACTCATCTCTCGGTCGCTTCCTCTGGCGCAAGGGGAGCCGGACTCATAACTTGACTAGTGCGCTTCATTCTTGAAATAATCTGCCCAGAAGGTGACCCTAGGTGACTTACCGCCAGATCATCTTAGTCCAGGACGGTGTTGGAAGCGACGTCGAGATAAATGCTCTTCTGGAACCAAGCGATTTATACTTCACTCACTCCAGTAGACCCTAGTTGACAATTATGCTTCATAGTGGATGATGTCGTTGCGAGATTCCAAAAGAAGAAAGTCAAGTCTTTCTTGACGTACAAGCGTAAGTATGACGCTACCAGAGGTCTAAAATGCAAGGTTTGAAAAGTCGCAAAGCAATCGCATCAATGAATCGCAGTCTAATCATATCCATCTCACGCCTAAATGAAATATAGCCTATGACGATCAAGAGGTAGTACAACTCGGTGGCCTGTGTTAACCAATTGACAGCTTCGCATCATATTCTTCGTGGGCTGGCCATGAATGATCATAGCATTGACCATCGGGCAACCCTGAAATAATCAAACAGAGTTGATGGGACTCGATTATGCAGTCGAGGGTAAATCAAGCAAAACGACTGGAAGCACCAATCAGACAAGCATAACTTCCGATCCTCGCTCTTCGTCTTTGCTAGTATGAGCATTGCGAAAGATTTCGTTCAGCCGGAGACTATTTCAGATTTCAGTCCATGAAGTCAAGCCTTCCGCAATACTTGCCCGCAGATCTCAACACTGGGAAGTTCCGCCACTATCGCGTCACAGTAAGCATAGTGTCGTCCACCATGTCGTGACGGGGACTCTGAGTCTCGAGAGGTTGAAGAAAATATTACTGTACCACTGAATCCGCAATTCGACCGCAAAACTTCAGAGGTATCATCTGGCGCCTGTCTGAGGCTCTATCCGTGCTGACTTTGGATCTGATGTCCATATATATATTCCCCTATGTGCATATTGCCATTCTTCAAGTTCAGATAGGACTAGTACAAAATATATTATGAGATGTGGCTGTCTGCACGATAACACAGCCACTCCTATTTTGACAGCTCACTTGGAAAAAATGCTTACCTACGCGCCACCTGATTGTATCAGCAGGTACGTAATGCCTTCGGGGGAAATCAGGATGTGAGATGTCGCTGCGCATCCTGATGGCCATAAGGTTGTGTTTGGCTTAGAATGTCATCCGGACATTTCTGTCTTTTCCGGCCGTAACAAGTCAAGGCGGTACCTAGTTTCCAAAAGGCATATGTGTACAAAATGTCACGTACACCTCTTTAAGGCTTACAGGATGTTGGATGCCTACTGCCATCAAAGTCAAAGCACAATAACTTGCGATGACAATGGGCCGGTCGAACAGTGCCCGGTTCCTCGCATGTATTGGAGAAGGGCCCCCGGTCTCACTGCTGCTGAACACCTGGTGCACTCAAATTTTCAGTTGATCTTTTAAAGAAGTGAATTCAGACTTATGCAGAATGTCGGGCACTCGATGTTGATTCCGATCTTCATGAGTACATGGATTATAATGTGAGATACAGACAATAGTTTCACATTTCTCATCACTCGAACCAATCTAAGTATGTAGTCATCAGCATATCTCCTATGTAGATCGTTGGGTACGAGTACGAGTAGCTAGCCAACCAAAACAAATCACTTCGTACCCAAAAAGTGAGTCTTCATCAAAAAGAAAAAAAACACCCGTTATTCCTAGACCTTACAGTGAACCTAACACGGGGGAGCCAAAAGGGTCTTGATCTAACTGTGAGGAATTGAAAGATCTCCATTTAAACCCTGAGCACTACTACAGCTCACCTTAAGACAGCCTAAGATTCGGACCAGATTAAAAACCACACTGCTGTGGGTTTCTCTGTTCCAGTCGTGTTGCGCGCATCACTCTGAAAATCATCTTCTCAACCTTTACAAAAAATGCTTCAAATTTTGAAATCATTCATTCTTTTCACAACGTTTATCCTCTTCACATCTTCAGTCTCGGCTGACAAGTGTGTAGTATGTCGATATAATTCACAAAAATATGATCCAACCAACGTTGATACGACTACCAAAGTGTTCTGTACCGGAGCTGTAGCTAATCCGATGGGATGTACGTATGCTGGATATAACACTCACAACAAAGATCCAAAAGCACCTTCAAGAAATGAGATTTGGTGTAAAGTTGAGTCATGGAATCTATTTATTCTCTTCATCATCAAATCTTTCAACTTACCAAATCTTCTCTCCATAGGCAAAGTGTAAAGAAGACGCACGCGGAAACGTTCCAAATTGTCCACCCGTGATGACTGATTATGGTTATAAAGGAGAGCAATTGAAACATCCGGTATCTGAATTGATATCGCAGGGTAGCTCCCGTGATTGTAGAGGCTGGTGAAGTGGGCTGAGGAAGTACGTCTTTTTTATTCTTGATATACCAGTAAGAAACATCATTCACTAATTTCATGATACATCACGTCGATCGTCTCAAATAGGTTCCCCGTCAGCTTCTTCACTTTGATGAAAATAACAGTCAACGAGACACCGAACCATATCTTCCTGAGACCGATGCTGGGACGGAGAATCATCTAGGATTTTTATCAACTTCAAAGGTCGAAGGAATCGATCAAATCCCAAACAAATTCAGATCACCCTTTCCTGACGCCGATACTGGGAAGCGAAATTGATCTAGATTGTGTTCCGTCAGATCCGCATGAAACAATTTGTTTGTATGTAGTGTGTTGAAATAAAGCATAGTCTAAATGAAATGCTTATGTGATGGATCATGAATTTAATCAAACGCTTCTGAGAACCGAAAAATAAATCAACAAGCCAAGCTTAGGATGATTATATCCTCATCTCACATGGTGAATGTCATAAGTCCATTTTGTTCGGATGAGTGTGTTCGGTGTTTATTACATCTAAACATACCAACTAAGGCTTAAAACAGACGTGTGTTTTATGACAGTCCTAAGCAGTACGGGAGGGGCGCCGCCAGCGGCTGTTCAGTTTTTGCGTTGATGAGAAAAACTCCTTATCACCAAAAACCAGCCGGTTATTTTGAAGTGGTAATAATTCGAAGACTATGAGTAATGAGTCGTGTCTAGGTGTGATCTGCTTGTGTGTGGGTCGTAGCGTTGGAGTGGATGGATTTTTTTCCACTAGCTACCTGAAGATTCTTCGCTTGAGACTCCCCGCTACGAGCATACGGGAAACTTTCACATCTGCACGTCATCACTTATCATGGACTTCCGCATAAAGTCGTGCCTTGAGTTGGTACTCACAATCCCATAACACCTTGACCATACATATATGATGTTTATCAAGTCTGAACAACAAAACCAGATCTTTTTTCACTCAGTGAGTACATAATTTATACTTGCAAAGAGATGAAGTCTTGAAGTAGGGAGTAAATTCTTGCTTAGTCTTCAAATGAGTTTATATGTCTCCAAAAAACATGGAAATCTCCCGTGCGTGAGTTGCCCTTATGGTAATCTTCTCAATACCTTACATTTGATTAGTTTTTTGACCCCTTGAAGTCAGGTTGAAACAAAATGATAAAAACAACCAATCCACTGGTCTTTACATTCTCACTTCCTTTCCCCTGGTCACTTCTTCCAGTAGAGGATAGGCAAACTTTCAAAAAAATCTGATTCAGAGAAACCTCACTGTTATTGATCTCACCACAAAAAAAGATTGAAAAATGATTTCATGATAAAGGTTCAATTGAAAGATATTTGGAAAATGAAGAAGTGCTCGTGTAAGACTACAGAGATCATAAAAGCCAAAGTGATTCTTAGTTAGAAATCTTCAACTTCATGACGTTGACCAAGAAGTGTATCAGATTTTATATACTTTGACCTCCCAGCCCTCCAACAATTTTCTGTATTTTTTTTTCAAAAAAAAATGCAAACAATATGCATCTCAGCTCATGAGGAGTTCTCTAGGTTTTTTAAACATTACAAAAAACTCAAAGCAGCATTGATGTATGGCTAGTTGGATCTTAGTCATTTCGTGACTTTGACGAGACAGAAGAATCAACTCAGCTTCTCTTCTGCTACACCACGTATGTAGTTGGTTTCAAGCGGTGCCAATTTATCAGATTCCAAGAATGGACTGTGATTGACCCCTAAAATTCCTTGACTGCGAACATGGTCACATATTTATAAATATCTATCGCAGTTGTGTTTCAAATAAAGAAGAGTGATGTGTAGTGTTCAAGTGAAGTCGAGTGATTAAGTTTATGTGTATGTGAATGATGATGTGTAACTGTAAAGGTTCATCGAGTCACTTCTACCAAGTTACCAAGCTCGACCAACTCATCCACTTCACCATCTCACCATATTCCAAAAACCATTCCAAACCAATCTCAATCCAAGACCCAAAACGAAAAAAGAACCTCTCAAAACAGACTGATCCTCAAAACCTCACCAACAAGATGATCACAAACGTCATGAGTTTAATCGTACCAGTAGCAAGTCTTTTCGGTTTCTCAACAAGTGGTCTAGTAAATCTATCAATCCCTCAATCAAACCAATCAACCAAAACAAAACACACACGCATCGAATCCTAACCTATTTTCTCTTCATCTATACATTCATAGTTACATTTCGCAATAGATGCAACCCTCGTTAGTGTTTGTTTATCAGGTATTAAAAGATCAACAGGTCTTTCGTAAGTCATCTTATCCTTTTCTTTTCCTTCCCATAAAAAAAGCCTCTTTTGATGATTCTTATCTAATCTTCTCTTTTTTTCCTTTGGTAGACCTGCAATTACTAAAATTCAAAATAAAGAACTCAAACAATTCTTATTAACTTACTTAGAACTAGGAGGTAAACAAACTTTCATATACACCTTTTTTTTCTTTTCTCTTCAAAACTCATCTTACCTTTCTTTTATTTCTACGAGTTCAACTAACATATTCTTTTTTTCCTTTTGATTTCTTATATTTAATAGAATGGATCTTAGATTTTGTCATTGTAGTAAGTTTTTTCTTAATTTCCTTATGAACCCTACCAATTCACTCATCTGTTTTTTTCTCTTCATTATCTTTCTAATGGTTTAGTTCATGGGTAGATCATCAGCTTTCGAAAGACGTTAATCCATCTATCAATCAATCAACGGACCCATAAATGATCCTCGAAACATTACAAAAAACTCAAGAAAAAAAAGCCTAAAAGATTCCACTATATGCTTTCGTATCCTTAAGTGTATCTCCAACCAACCCTGTACATTCATATATAAATATCTCTGCTTTTCGATCATTTCATCTTACCTAGTATTCTTTTTAACTTTTCAATATCTTAAATCGTCTTATCCACAAACCCAATCTTACTTTTTCCAAAGAAATCTTGCTATTATTTCTCTCTACATTTTATTTTGTAAATGCTTCTTCCAAAACAAAAATGAAAAAAATCAAAAAAAGTAATACAAATCCCCCAACCGAATCCATCCTTACAAACCATCCAAAAAAAAATCCCCCTCACTCAAATATACAAAACCCCTTCCAAAGTTGACTTTATCAAATCAACCTAGTAGGTCTTTCTCTTTTCAATCTTCTTCTTTCTTCTTCTGCTGCTTCTTTTTCGGCTTCTTCTTTCGCTTCTTCTTCCAATAATCTTTCATCAAAAATCGGTTTAGGCATAGTAGATTCCCATGCTCCTGTAAACTTGGATGATTCTCCTTCATGTTCTGCTGCAAATTTTAATAATGCTTCTCTTGGCTACATGAAAAAAAATTCAACACACACACACAGAAATTGATCCATCAGTGGATGTCTCAAATCGGTTTTGAATAGAAAAATCACTCACATCTTCATGTCGAATCGAATCCTTAACCAAACCTTGTACAACATGTTGAGTAGCACTAGCCCCCACCCTTCCACCTTTCCCAGGCCCAGTCAAAGGAGGCATCGGTTTCAAAGTCTTCACCGGATCTTGTCTTTCTCTTTCTCTCTTCCTCTTTCCTCCTCTACCTCCTGCCACAATAGGTTCATCAGTCTTATACATCGATAAAGCATGTGGTGTGATGATCGGCCTTTCTAAATCTACATCTTCTTCTCCTGCTCCTCTCACTCTGGCCGTTCTACTTAATGATAAAGTCGCACCTCTGCTCGATAAAGTCGGTGAATAAAGTACATGGATCGTTCCGTCTGATGAACCAGTTAAGATTTGATTGATCTTAGGATGCCATAAAACTCTGACTACATTAGCTTTTGAAATGGCTATAGAAACCCACAAATTCCCCAAAAATCTCAGTGACTGTCAAACCAAAACATTCAAGAATCATATTCGAAAAGAAACTCACCGATTGTTTGATGGATTTCAAGTGTAGTCTTATCTAAAACCACGACTCTTCCACCCAAGTTTTGATCCACTTCAGCCGAGACTCCAGTCAAGATATACTTTTGATCAGGACTAAAGCACAAATTAGTTTCCGGATTCATAGAACCCATTCCATCTTTAACCACCAACGCTTTCTTCATAGCTCTTACATCCCAAACTAACCTATCAAGAACAACAAAAACCCCGTCTTCATAAGTCTCTTTGTCTTTCTCGTTTGATTTTTTTGAGTAAAGAAGAAAAAGACGTACGTTTAACAGTATTATCACCTCCTCTACTTACAATCGTTTTACAATCATTCGAGAATTGCAAACAAGACGTTTCCGAATTCTTTTGATGAGCATTTTCAACTGACGAATTAGGTCTACTAAAATTACTACTAGTAGCCCAAAGATTCAAAGTCCCATCCATCCCAGCTAAACCCAACCCAACCACACCAAAAGAAAGACGTCAAGAAACCGAATTGAAGGATTCGAATAGATCTTCGAATTAAGAAGCTTACTGACCAGCTGCAATAGTTTTACCATCAGGTGAATAAGTACAAGCTGTGATCTTGGTACGTGTCCCACGTTCTTTTGATTTCAAGACAATCACCGATTTCGATTTCCGTTTGTTTTCTACATCCCAAATCCTAAAAGTACCACCCCCCAAAAAACATCATGAAAATAAATCATTAAACTCTACGTAAAAACCTTGACCAAAAAAACACGAACCTGATAGTAGAATCAGCAGCTGAAGTAATAAACGTCTTATTATCTTTAGGATGCCAAGCACAACTAGTTAATTCAGCAATATGACCCCTAAATCCTCCATCCGCCCAAAAATAACCCTGGAGATGAGTTTCTAAAGTTTAAATTTTCAAATCAGAAAACGAAATAGAGAAACTCAAACTGACGAGCAATGTCTCATATCTCGAATATACATATCACCTTTAATATACTCAGCAAGTTGACTTCCATCCCTATCATATAACTGAGGTTGATTAGAAGCAGTGATGACCAAAAAAGAATCCCCAGTATTCGACCAAAGAGTTTGATGAACCTAACCCAAAACCAAACCAAAAACTTGAATTAACAAGAAATTCAACCAAAAGATAAGAAGAAGAAAGGAAATCAACTTGATGAGATTCCCTAGGTTCCCAACTTCTAAAAGGTTTAAAACTCGAATTCATTCCACCGAAATCCCAAAGTTTACAAAAATAATCGTATGAACCTGAAACGATTCTTGCACCTGATGGGTCAAGAGAAACGGATGAGATCGTCTTAGAATGGTCTTTTAGTTCGACTTCGTGACTGATTGGTAATCCTTCTTCTTCTTCTTCTTCTTCTTCTGCTTCTTCTTGTGATGTGGTTTCGATTAGCTTTATGAGGATGGAGTTCGTTAGTTGGGTTGAAAATTGGGGGTTTTGGGCGATTGTGCTTACTTTTTCTTTTTCTTTTTCTTGGTCTTTTTCTGATGGGGTTGTGGTGGTGGTTCGTTTGGTTTTTGAAATCTTGGATGAAATATCATTTTGTTTAACTTTTTTACCGAATTCGAATGGTAAATCGAATCCTTCCATTTGATTGATCGGTCGATTGATTGTTGTGAATGGGTTTGATTTGGATTTGATGAATTTGATGTCTCTTCGGGTCATTGTCATTCTCATCGGGTTGTGTGACTCCGGTACTCGGGGCATTTCCCTTATGACGTAGACTGTTTTTGTGTTTGGTTGACCAATTCCGTTGAGTTGAGTTGAAAGTCACAGCCACTTTGTCAATTGGATTTAGCAATCGATCAACTCTTCATCTCTTCCTCCTATCTAACTTTTCTTTATCAACCAACCACAAAACCCAATTCATCAAACTACAACTACACACATTCTCAACCATGGCCGTAAGAACACCATTCAAGTTTCTATCTCTTCATACTTTGATGCTTATTCTTTTATTCGATCTTTCTTTTTCGATCGCTTTACATAGTTATATAATTGGATGGTCTTTGCCTTATTGATCTTTGAGATCGTCACCTTTATAGTCTTGGTGGTACGTCATTCCGATCATTTCTTGTTTACTTCCAGATCATCATATCAAACCTTCTAGACCAAACCATTCATCACCTTTGGGATTGACTTTTTCTTTGGGTTTTCGGTCTTGTTTAGATGCCATTACCATTCACTTGGAGAAGATCGATTTTCAAATTCTTGTCGACTTCACCTTTGATTGCCAAACTTCAATATGGTCTTAAGATCCTTTTCATCTTTGTTGGTGTAAGTCATTCAGAAATCCAATCCCAAACCCCCCCTGGAAAAAAATCTTCAATTGATGATTCTAACTGTTTTGGTTTCTTGGATTGGATAGGTTTTATTTGTAGATTCGGTTCAGAGAATGACCAAGATCCATAACGAAGGACAAGCAGCACGTGAACAGGGAGCAGGAGTAGGACGAGATTTAAGGAGTGAAACCGATTGGAGAAGTCGAAAGTTTCTCAGGTAGCCTTTTCCATCCACCCACTCTATCCTCCTCAGTCCCTTTTTTCCAAAGTCTGAATCTTTTTTTTTTTCTTTTTTTTTGGGGGATCTACAGTGAACGTGATATGTATATGAGAGGCTTTACACTTTTCTTATCTTTGATTCTTTCAAGAACGTTTGGATTGATTTTGGATTTGATTAAAGCTCAAGAAGATTTAGCTGTTTTAAAGAAACAAGTGGGTCACTCTTTCCTATCAATCCATTTCACTTTTTTTTTTCGAAACTGAATCGATTGATCTTTTTTTTTTTGCTTTTCTTTTTAGGCTGCTAGTCAGACACGTGAAAAGGGATTTTCTACTGAAGTTGAAAAGAAGTATAAACAAAAGATTGAAGATTTACAAAAAGAACTTGATGTGAGTTGATTGGTTTACCACATTAGACATGACAAATCTATGTATCAATTCGTAAAAAAAACTGATTGATTGGTTTTGGTTTTTGAAATAAAAGACTCTTGGAAAACGAGTAGATGGACCAGGAGCAGATAAAAAATCGAGTTAAACTGTTTTTCCGATAATGTTCAATCTTTTTGTTGTATGATTTGCAACTTGAATGATGGTGTTGTTTCATTTTTTGATTTACCCAGTCTTGAGTTAAATATTCAAAAGAATCATTAGCAGTGTGTACTACAACATATCAAAAGATGAATTTGTTTAATTCAAACTTGAAAGATTCTTTGTTTTCTTATGGCTCTTTTATCTGAAGCTGATCATTCAGTTGGGTGTATTGAGTGTTGTTGTGGTATTTTGACTACAGATGAGTGCATGGCATTGGCGGTGCTCAAAGTCTGACCTGAAATCTCAGCCCATGATTGAGGTGACTTTTAACAGGTCAATGCCCTACTCCAGGCATTATTAATCGAGGAAAGTGGGATCCACTTTGTATCCCATAAATGCTCTACTCCAGACATATTTAATTGAAAAAACAGGTTCCATCTGAACTGGGAAGATAGATATAAAAGACTCATGGTGTTCTCACAATCTATATATTGAATTTCATGAACTCTTTGAAGTTGAAGTTCAGAGATGAGGTTTTGATTGAGTTGATTAAAAGTCATGAAATTTGATCGAAGGATTTCCAACTTGAAATCAGTCAACACTATGTACATAGATTAAGCAAATCTTTTTATCTTGGTCTTTCTGATTTCATTTCAGTCAACTGATGCTGAGCCTACAAATGCAAAGTTGCTGAGGGAAATGAGAATGAGAATTGATGATGGAGATGATAGATCTGGAGATACATGGGATTACAAGAAGTATGAGTATGGGTTTGAGCAAGTGGATCGCGTTCCTCCAGAGTTCAAACTTCAGTCTCAGAGTTCGATCAACTGTTCTTTACCAATTCTATCGATTCCATCCATTTATTCTTTCGAGACCGTTCAATCAAGATGAACCCATTAACCGATCCAGCCGATTTACTAATCATCATAGTAAGCATCCACACACTTCAACTTAATCAAACCCAAAAAAAAACTTAAAATTGACATTTCATCTAAGTAGTTAGATTTAAATCCATCTTCATGGTCGAATTTTAAACACCAATCAACATCATCAGAAGAGTTTATTGAACTCACATCTTTCTTGGAAACAGTCTTGGTATTCTCAAACACACATTTATCAATAAGACATGAAAACTCTTTAGCAATTTATGCTTCAATGATTGGAACTAGGTAATCCCCATCCCCTTACCAAACCAAACCTCTTACCGAAACTGATTTTTTTTTTTTTTTGGTTTTTTTTGGGGGGGGTTAAGTGAATTGTTGTATTCTACTTTAGAAAATGGGGTTAAGAATGATTCGGTTTCGGGGCATAGAGATTCTAATACGTATCAAACTTTTAGGGTTTTGGATGATTGTGTTTCTGATTGTGTTAAGAAATTGATGAAAGTTAATGATCAAGATTTGAAAAGTGGTCGTAAGTGTGTGTGTTTTTTGTGGTTTTTTTGGTTTAAGTTGTAGGACTTTGAATGGGATTTTGATGAGATTTTGGTTTGGGTTTTTGTAGAACCTACTGGTACAGTTAATGCATTAGCTAAAGCTTTATGTCGTAAATCAATTTCCACATAACCCTTTAATCTCTTCTTGATCTTGAAACTTATTTTTTTGGAGGGGATTGGAAATTAGATATCAATCGAGTAACCAAAGAAGAAACCCGACCAAAAGATTCCCTAAAACCAAGAATCCTAATCATAAGTATTTCACCCGACTCACCCGGCCAATATATTCCCATGATGAATTGTATTTTTTCAGCTCAAAAATCTGTAAGTCTTTCAATTTTGGTTTGTTTTTTTTTGAAGGGGTTTTATTGATTTTTTTTCTTTTCAAAAAAAGTGTATTCCAATTGATGTTTGTAAAATCACAGGAGAAGATGCAGTTTTTTTACAACAAGCTTCTTACTTGACTAATGGGATTTATTATAGACTTGAAAAACCTAAAGCTTTGATCCAATACTTGACTGTAAGTTTGATTTCTTCTTCCTTTTCCCCGCCTCCTTCGATACAATTCAAAAAAATTGACTTTTGACTTTTTTTTTTGGTTTTTGGGGGTTTCAAGATGATCTTTCTTCCAGGTGTAAGTATACGAAAATCTTTGAATTTGCCTCAACAAGAAGAAGTCGACCTACGTGCTGCATGTTTTTGTCATCGAAAGATTATCGATCTTGGTTATGTTTGTTCAGTTTGTTTATCAAGTAAGTATAGTAAACCATCTTTTCCCTCTCCCCCCACCCTCCTTTGCGATCTTGACATATATTGATGTTGGGTTTTTTTTGGAATTATATGATTTTAAGTTTTTTGTACACCTATACCGGTTTGTTCGACTTGTAGAACTAAGTTTCCGATGAGTACTTTGAAAAGATTGATGGCTACTAAACCGAAAGTGAAAGCTAAGTCTGTTCATCAACTTGGATCACAAGTTGGTGCTTAAACGATTGGAACTCATACTGGATGGAACAAAAATGTGATTGTTTGATGAGTCTTTGGGGTTGGTAAGGATTGGGTTTGATGATTGGATGAAATTCGTTTTGGGTTATCTTTTTGTGGAAGGATATTTGGGTCCGGAATTAGAGGTGATTTGTATTATAGAAATAAAATGACTGTAGTTTTACATTTAAACTTAAAACCAAAAAGAAAATCGAAAAATATAAATAAAGAAATCCAAAAAACCAAAATGACAAAGAAACAAAAAGAATGAACACTTGAAGAAGAGTTTTATCAAGAGATTTTAATTGATTTTAATTTTTCCTTTTTCTGATTTTACAAATATAAACCATTTAAAATGATTTGAATCCAATTAAAACAAATTGAACAATTTATGGTTTGATGATTTAAACATTGATAAAGTGTTGTATCTTGAGTTTGATGGATCGTACTTTGAACTGGATTGTTGGGGATTAGTGGAGTGACTCCTAGTTTGTAGACTTCTATTGGTTTACGATCCTAAATTAAAAATTAATATAATCAGCAATGGGAAAAAAGAAATTTATAAAGTCAGAAATGGGAAACAAGAAGTTAGTTGATGGTTGACTGAAGGAGTGGGAAAAGAACTTTACTATTAAATCGTATATATCAATCGGTCTAGAATTCTAATCACAATTTTATTTTTCCAAAAAAAAACAAGACTGATCATCAAAATTGTGTAAGATGGTTTTGAACATAATTATTTAATAATTATTAAAGAAGACAATGTATGTACTTACAACCCAATCAAAACTCATAATAGATTGAATCAAATCATCTTCTAAAATTAAATTGTTTCCTAATCTATGATCAACTAAACATTCTTGACACGTTTCTTTTCCATGTGAATTACAAAACATAAATTCATTGATGATTATGTTTTGGTTTCTATGCATTCTAAATATTATGATTTTTGCGTTTAAAATTGAGATTTAGGTCGAGGGTTTTTTTCTGAGTGATTTGAGGTTTGTGAGGGGCTTTCTTTGGTTTCTGAGGAATTTGACTCGTCAGGTGAGGTGAGGTGTCAGGAATGGTTTGTGATGAGGAAAAAAATATGAATATGTTTAATAAAGTGTTTAAGGAATATTATCAAAAGGAATCAAAAATGATAAACTGCCATTTTTTCAATGATGCTAAAAGATATTTGATCATCTTCGGTTTGGTTTTTGATCAAGATTAAGGTACTATATATGAAGTTAATGCGCATAAACAAAAAGCTCAGCACCGAAAAAGTTGGATTCATCGAGTGTGTGTGTCTGTGTGTTTTCTTTTCGATTGAGAAGGAAAGGTGGTACAATGTAAGCTTATGTATGAAGAATGCCATGAAGGCTAGTGATATTTTTTTGAAAAACTTGTTGGCTCGTATGAAAGTTCAAGAGATAAAGACTTGAGCTTCTTTTTTCGAAGATGGTTGTGGACTATCGATGTTCTTAGCTACTTACGAGAAATTGATGTTTTGCAATCGGCTCAGTAAGTTGTTATGAAAATAAAAAAAATCTTCTTATACTGACTGATCAAGTTAAGATTTCTTTAATAAAAAAACAACGCGAAATCCAAAGAATCAGAAAATGTTTAATTGAAGAAAAGGTTGGTACAAAACTTTGTGATGTAAGAGGAGAATTTCCTGCTGAAAAGTCATATCAAAATGCAATCATGCTACATAATTCAAGAAGGGATGGGTTGATTTCAATGAAGGTTAGAAACCCAGCGAGTTGAACTCTAGCTTAAGCAAAGGAAAGTCCCAGTGTTTGAGGTGTTCTGCTGGGAAAGATATCTTTTTGAATACCAAGTCTAAGGTGATAAAGAGTGGAGTAGTGAACTTGCTTGATTTGAGAATAATTGTCAAACAGAAAGTAAACTCATCATCTCAACAGCAACGCAGCTCACCAGAATATTGATCAATGTAAAATTTAGAAGGCACGACCGGCGAGGTAGTGTTTCGGAATTCAAGCAGTTCTTCAAACTTTGATCACCTCATGCCATCAATAAAAGTCATTCAAGACCTTGTAGACGGACTTGTGATTTGAAAGTAAGGCTGGATGGCATGCGAAAGCCTCAAAATCAAGTTTGACTAAGCCTCAAGGTACAAGAATCCTGCTTGTTGAAGACCCAAAAGTGGTACAAGTCCCCTTCTCAAAAGCCTGCCTGTCTGCGCAGGAGAGAGGAAACCTGATTTAATTTTGGCCTCCTCGCACCTTGATGACACCTTCCCTCCGAAGGAACAACGTGGTAAGAAGATTCTATCGTAGTTCGGAGGGTAAAATCGACTGGGTGCACATGCAGTAATGCATACACGACACGGTCAGGTGAGTCAAAGATATAGAGAGAGAATTGGAAAGAGTTTCCTTCCTCTCTGGAATTCTTCTCCTGCACCTCATGTCGTGAGTTTGAGCATTCAAGCTATTCAAGCTCTTTAAGTTGTTTAAACATCAAAGAGTTTAATTTTTTGCACCCACCCACCATCCATAGGCTAGGAAAAGGCTCTTCTTTTCCGACACTTTACACAGTCTGGAGCTCGGAACAGACCGGGAGTCAGACCACGCAGGGCCTCAGAACTTCAGAAGTAGGTCCAGTGTTGGGATTCCCCACCAATTTGCTCAAGTTTTGCAGGCAAAATTGGTCAAGCTTTTCCAATTTGACTGTACTTACCTTGTATACTGGACATATCCGAAACGATGAGCCTGTAAATCCAGAGCTAACCTGTAGAGCAGAGATAGAGAGTGCATACACATGGACCTTTGATCTACGTTAGGTGTAAGACATATGGCCATGCACTTTTATTTGGCCAATAGCGGTAGTCAGAGTTGAAAGGTAGATGCCAAGTTCTTTTAAACCTAGAATCTCAGTTTTTTTTGGCAGGGAAAAAATCAATATGTTTCCCAAAACCTTGTGGCTTTGAGGACCCTGTGCTTACTTATCCTGTCAGTATCTCCTTTTCCTCATGCCTCACGCTGACTATTGAGTTGTATGTCCAAATACTCACCAACAAGACACTAATGTGGCCATTGGCTTGACCTTTGAAATGATCCTATGTGAAAATTAACAGCCAGATGGGGGGTTGATCAGGTTTTCCACAAAGTGGGTGACCAGCAACAAGGACCAATAAATCTATGGATGTTTTCCAGTTGGGGCCTAGGTTTTGAAAAGAAAGAAGTAGTATTTTCAAATAAGTCAGATGCTACCTTTTGAATTTGAGTACCATACTTTTCCGATATACTGTTTGTGTTGTGTATCCATGCAGCAATTGAACCTTTCATAGCTGTGATATCAAATTTTGCAACAGATAAAGGTCCCCAACCTTGTATTGTGCAAGTGATTTGTTCTCCTTGAGCTTACCAAATGAGTATCTTGTAGTTGTTAGTTTGTCTGTGACATGCATCAGGGATCATCCATATACATAAGCTTCATGGTTGAAGCTACACTGTCAAGCTGATACATGATGCTAAGGGGAATACTCTCTGAACAATTTCTTTCCTTTAAGGATTTTGAGTACCTCTTTCTTAGCTTTCTCATGGGCACATCATAACAGAGAAACCAATCTGTTCACATTTCTCCATTCTTAAAATTTTCAGATTACTCAAGGGTTGAAAGAGATGATCTCATCTTTCTGTAGTACATGGCTTTGTCAAGTCAAAGCGTGCTTTTTTAGTCTATCATGATGTGTTTTAGGACACAGTTTCCATTCAAAAAAAGATTGCCCATTTCTATTAGGAAGAAAGAAATTCAGCAGCTGGGCACATTTTTCAACATATATATTCCATACTAGGGGAGTTAATCAAGGAGGTAACATTGCCTCAACAAATTCTGTATAATTTGTATCATTGTACCCTTCCAATATACTTGCTGTGCACTCTTTAGTTGATTTCAACTCCAATTTTGTGCTTGACCATTTCTTCAAAAGACTCCATACAATAGGCTTGAAATTACTAGAGAATGTTCCGCTTGCAAGCTTTCCAAATACACTGGGCATGTATTGAGGATCTTGGTAGAGGTCCTCAAATATGTTTTCCATTGTGATAGTTGGTTGCCAAAATATATTCTCCAAATTGAATGTTGTCAGAACGGAGAACTGGCCTTGAAGGAATTCCCAGACATCTTGAAGTATGATTCGAAGAGAATCATTTTCTCCTGGATGATGATCAACAATCATCTTTACTGCACCAAAAATGGTTGGAACTATTACAAGTTTTGATAGTTTCATGGATGCTTCAACTCCCATTGTGTAGTGTACAAGTTCATGAGGTTTCAAACTTTTTACTTGTTTAATCTTGCTTAAAAGTGTCAACTTCAAGTTTTCATAGAATTGTGTTACTTCATCTTCAATCTTCATGATAGATGCAATACATATTCTCCCTTCCTGCAGCAACCATACCTTGCTATTATGCCTATCAAAGACCTTTTTACTTGCAAATGTGGAGACACACCTGCTGATGACTTGTAAAGTTTTTCCTGTTTCACCATTCTTCTGAAGTGTCAAATATTTCAGTGCTGGAAACCAAATACGGTAGGGAGCTACTGGCAGTGACAGACACCTTTCAGACCTCCAGATTTTCCAAATGTGGTAATAGACCCCAGGCTTGATCTCATTTCTCTTCCTAGACAAAGATAGTTCATGTAATATCCTCATGGGTGTGGTTGAAGTACACCTATTTAGTGGTATATGAAGATCAATTTCTTGCAAGCTCTGGATATCAAATACCAATAATCTATTCATATACCCATGTATGAATTTTAAGCTGTCTTTCAAAATTGCATCTGGAGAAATTTGTGGTTTTTCAAATCTATCAATCTGATTTACCAATCCAAGGAATACTGCAACAACTCCATCCTTCACCCTACCTTTCACCCGGTCCAAATTGTTTGTAACAAGCTGTGTAACACTTCTTGTGGGATCTAGATTATCAATGGAGATTTGATATCTTATTCTCCAATCTTTGAGCCACTTTTCATTGCTTTTTTGCAGATCACTGCTCCTTGATATAATACCCTTTCCCTGCTCATAAAGGATGTTGGTCATCCTCCTAGCAACGTGATGTTTTGGTTTGTTCAAAGGTTTGGGATTTTGATCTACCGGTGTGTTGAACGCTTGTGGTATATTTGTGGCTCTGAATTTAGATTTTGACTTTTCTTTTTTCTCCGTTCTGGACAATGATCTCAAATTCTTGCACTTCTCCATTCTCATTATTTCTGATACCTTTTTCTTACGGTTTGTGGTATTTTTGGAAGATGAACTCAGAAGCTGGGAACTGAGCTTCAAGAGATCATCCCAGCCGTCATGATCACTTCCCTTATTTTCTTCAACCTGTGGTTCATCAAGAACAATTCTAGGAGTTTGGGCTTCATTTTGAGACATGATTGTTGCTGATGATAAATTGTCCAAGATGTGACTATTGTGATCTGCTTGATGAAATGGAATGAGGTTTGGGGACACATTTGATTCTTTGTAATGTTTAACTGCACTTGTATCAAAATTCTGATGACCAAAGAATTGTACTGAAGAGCCTCCCTCAAGTATTGGATTATATATAGTATCAGACATGAAGGACTGAGGAACAGAGGCTACCAAATTTGTTGAATGTGAATTTGGTACATTGTAGATATTGACATCATTCAAAGGAGTTGGTGGGATTATTTGATCAAAGGCATTCCAACAAGGATCAAGAGGTAGTTGCACTTCTGGTGAAAATGATTGAAGATGAATGCTATTTGTATCTTCAAATACATGTGCTTTCCCAGTTGGAGAGATCAACTGAGATCCAATGTTGAAATCATGACCTGGGGGGTAGAACAACCCATGGTGGCCTGGCATGTATGATAATGGGATGTGTCCTGTGTTATCCAATTCTAAGATCCCTGCCTTGTTAATCATATTCACATGTGAACTATGACTGTTATGACATATACCAATGTCAGTGGTGCAAAGATGATCTTGTGCCCCTGTATCATTTTCATAACCCTGCATTGAGTCATGAAATGACTGCCACATATGCAAATTACCTGAACCAAATGTCTGAGAAATATCTGGCTGAATTTGGAAATCTTGATTCAATTGCTCCCTAGAATCTTGTTCATAATTTGAGGTGGCAAAATGGCTCCACACATCAGTTGGTAGTTGAAGGTGTGAAAAATCTTGATTCCCATGGCCCATATCCGGCTCATTGATAGGTGTACTCCTTGTGTCTTCACAGTTTAACACCCCATTGTATATTGATCCTTCAAATATACTATTAAGTGCATTGTTGGAATGATATTCCATACATCTTGCAGCCTGTATGACCAGGTAGTATACTAATTGAGCATTGAAGGATTTGCAAGTATGTGGGAGCCAGTTCATGATGATGATCCAGAGAAAGAAAATTTTGGGCTCCAAAGCTCTATTGGTATTGGTTGGGGTTGGGAATATCTGGAAAGTTCTTGTGTTCTTCAGTTATCTTGGAAACATATGCAGTTTTTTCAAGCATATAATCTATGAATCTTATCTTCTTTCAAACACGGATCTCAGACATATATCATACATGCAACAGAAATTGACTCTCTGTAAAGTTTTGACCGCACAGCACTTCAGAATGGTATTCAGACTCATTTAAAACATGGTAGGTGACAGTATCATTCAATACTGTTTTTGAGACATCCACCATGCAAAATGAACCCTCTGCCCCCCTTTCCACATTTCCAGAATCACAAAACAGGAAACCATGTATGACTATGTCTTGGTATATGCTCTTGCTTTGTGTGACTTGTACATGGATTTGATAAATGTGGTTCTATGTGGTGATGGATATAGGAAGAATCAAGTAAGATGAAGCTGGAATGTGTTTGGACAAGGAGATACTTGAAAATATATGGTGTTTCAAGAACTATTGATAGATGAAAGATGCATTCAAAGCCCCTTTGTTGAATGTGTAAGGACATATGAGTCAGGGTTCAATATTTTGGGAAGGTTTTATATACCATCCCATACAACCTACAAGGAAAAGGGGCCTGTTCAAATGATTTGGGTTGGAGTTGATCATTGACTCAAGTGGCTAATTCATCATTTTGACCAGTGTGTGTGATTAACTTTGAACAGTGGCTTAAGCACAGCAATCATATATTTTAGAATATTTAAAATTCAACCACCTTTGAGCAGCTCAGAGTTATTGTGTTTATCAGAACTAGATCTTCAACTTTCTAAACTTAGAATTTAACTCAAGATGTTAACAGATCCAGACTTCCTACCAACTTCTAGCCCTTCTGGATCTCAAACTAAATCAGATCCTTATCAACATTTACAAGATCCTGTCAATCTGATTGGTTCTGCTAAATTAATTACTGCATGTGAGAAGGCAATTGCAACACTTCATAAATTGATCCAAGAGGCCAAGGACAAAAAATCACCAGTTTCAAGCTCAATTGATGTGACAAATAGGGTTGAATCAACTTAGTTGTTTTTATAATGTAGCAAGGAGAAACAAGAAGCGTCGTTGCCTTTTGACTCATTGGGACCAGCTTAGCATTGATCCACTGTCACAAATTGACAATTGATCAGTGAGGATGATTTGTCCAAGTGAAGTTTCAGGATGCATGAATGTGCATGATTGGTAGATCCTCACAAAGCATTGTTCCTAATGCAACTTGTCACTTACTTCAAAGTGTAACTCAACCTTCAAAATCAAGATGAAGTCAAAGCTAAGCTGGAGAATCATATTGTGAACTACAAGATTTGCAAAGAAAACACAAAAAGGGTTATAAAACTTCAACTCTGATCAACAAGTTGAGAATCCTTTTACTTCATGTGGTGGGTACATTGCAGGCATGCCTGCAATGTACAAGCAGACGCAGAAAGTTCACGTCACCCCCGGGGCCAGGAAAATCACTACACCATATGTAATACACGTAGGGTGGGGCCCCGGGGGTGACGTAAACTTTCTGTGTCTGCTTGTACAAGAATGAATGCAAATTGTTGCATCACATCAGCACCCTGGAGAGTGCAAATAGACCCACTGTTTGTACTCAAAATCTGTGTTCCAAAGGCTAAGTGAGTGGACCACAACTCACTAGCTGTGGCTGCCAAGCCAAGGCTTCAAGATCCACTAGAATATAAGCAGGCATGCCCACTGAAGTAATTGAAACTCAATGTGGATGCAAATGTGTTAAAGCATTCAGCACTGTATCTCACATCCATGTAGCCTAAACCAATGGTTGGCCCACATGATGTGATACAATACCACTCTTATAGAATAGAGCTAAAGCCACTGTAAGATATACTATAACAAAATATGAGAGACAAAGAATTGATGATTATAAAATGGAATGAGCTATTTAGTGTGATCATCTCACATGCGTGCTGTATAATGAAGATGAACAAAAACTTGAAAGTCCTTGATAGGTTTAGGAAGAATACGTGAACAAAGACAATAAAAATGTAGCATCATCAAAGTTCAAATTAGGAAGTTAAAGTTGTATATAACAACAATACAGATTGCAATGTTGAGGAAATATGCAAGTAGAACATATGTTGCATATGTGCATTTAAAAATGAACATCATTTAAAAACAAACTGCAATGGAGGCTGACACATAACAAAGGGAGATGTGTTTCCAAAAGGTATCAACATATGGTGAATTACATCAGTAGTATGAATACCCAGGTTGCATTTGGTAAGCTTATACCCAAGATGAAGAATGCAAAAAGGTACATGCTTTCAAAAAGCAAAGCCTGCTGTTCAAAAGCATCACTTGTGCTATTCAAAAGCATAAATTTGTTAGTTATCAGTGGTTTCAAGACATATAAGGGGAGAAAATTAGTGCAGAGGGGAAAAAGGAGATGCTTTCAAATAGCAAAGCTTGCTATTGAAAAGCATATCAGCATATCATGTGCTAATCAAAAGCATGTGTCTTAGTGATTTAATACTAGCAATTTCAAGGTGCATAAGAGGATAGAGAGGTGCAGAGCTTTTGAAAAGTTCAGGCGTATAAGAAGGCAAAGTAAGTTCAAAGCTTTCAAAAAGCATATGGTGGCAGGTTGAAATAGGGAGTCAGAGCATACAAATAGGAAATGGCAGCGCAGGGAAAAGGTATAAATAGAGTGAAAGTAGTCAGCTAGGATTGATTCACAAAGCTCATTCCTTGAGACCTCTAGGTCAAACTACCTTTGGATACTCGGCAAGGGAATGAGTGAACCTGAATCCCTGTAGTCACCCTACCCTTAAAGCTCTTGGCATAAATGCTGATTGAATTTTTCAAGGGGGGGCGTAGGGATTTAGGTTTATGTAATGTTCATACTGCTCAAAAGTAACCTGATGCAAACAGAAAAGCATCAAACTGTCCTCAAAAGCACAGAAAATCTCCCCCCACTGTTTTGCACCACATACACAATGGTCATATAGGCCATTGCAGCTCATGCGGCTCTGCAAAACAAAATTGCAATGCAATATAGTACCCTGGAGAGTGCATATACACACTTTTTGGGTATTGGCTCATGGTCACAACATTCCCCTACTTGCAAGGCTATATACAGTTGAACCCGCGCAATTGCATAATTTGGGGGGAACATCCGGCCTATGCAATTTCACGGGTTATGCAAAGTGAGGTAAAATACAGGATAGGTTAAAATGCATAAAGTTATGCATATACACGGAAATAGGCCAAAATACATAACATTATGCATTTTTGCAGGTTATGAGCTAGGCTTTAAGACTTAGGGCTCAAGGTTTATGCCTAATTATGTACTTTTTATCCTGTATTTTGAGTAAAAGCTATGCAATTGGGCTTCCAAGACCCGGTTTTTTTGGGTTTTGACTTATGCATTATCATTTTTGACAAAATTATGCAATAAATGCAATTTTTAGCCCGCACCAAGTCGGGGGAAGTCCTGGCCTATGCAAAACGGCTGATTATGCAGTTGCGCAGGTATGCAATTGCGCGGGTTCGACTGTAGTACCCTGTTATGTGCAGGAAAAGAGGGGCTTTCTGGTGATATGTAAATCTAGTGAATTGGAAAGGAGCAATGGCTGAATATAACAATCCCAAAACATTTTATTTACAAATCCAGAGATATTCCTGAATCCAAGGTTGCCACTACACTATACTATACTATACTGGGTATAGTATAGTTCAAACTATACTTTACTCAAATATACTCAGCATAGTATCATTTCATCAACTATACCTGAAGAAGGGTTATAGATATTTTTAATTGACTTGTCGAACTATACCATACCTAGTATAGTTCAATTAAGTATAGTTGGACTCTATAGCATACCAAGTATAGTAAAGCATAGTATAGTATAGTATAGTATAGTGACAGCCTTGCTGAATCCTACATACCAAGGCTGCGGCTCTACAGTGGGTTTTAGCCAATACCACAGGCCCTACCGTGATAAAAATATATGTACTGGACAGCTGTGACCTTGGTTGGTCTGTGGAAGGTGTCAAAAGTAACAAAAACCCAAAGCCCAAGGAACACAAATTTTGAGTACAAACAGGGCCTGGGGGTCTGTTTGCACTCTCCAGGGTCCTAAGTTGATGCAGCAAATTTGCATGGCTTACATGAAGTGGAAGGCTTTTAAACTTGTTGATCAGAGTTGAATTTTATAGCCCTTTTTGGATTTTCTTTAAAAATCTTGTAGTTCAGAATTGTGATCTCCAGCTAAGCTTTGACTTTGTCTTGATCTTGAAATTTTGTTTACACTTTGAAATAAGTGACAAGTTACACTAGGAACAATGCTTTGTTAGGATCTACCAATCATGCACATTCATGCCTCCTGAAACTTGACTTGTACACATTTTCCTCATTATGACCAATTGTCAATTTGTAATGGTGGATCAATGCGAAGCTGGTCTCCATGAGCCAAAAGACAGGTAAGCTTCTTGATTCTCCTTTGCTACATCATAAAAACCCCTAAGTTGATTCAAGTGTATTTGTCACATCAATTGAGCTTGAAACTGGTGATTTTTTGTCCTTGGCCTGTTGGATCAATTTATGAAGTGTTGCAATTGCCTTCTCACGTGCAGTAATTAATTTAGCCGAACCAATCAGATTGACAGGATTTCGTAAATGTTGATAAGGATCTGATTTGGTTTGAGATCCAGAAGGGCTAGAAGTTGGTAGGAAGTCTGGATCTGTTAATATCTTGAGTTCGATTCTAAGTTTAGAAAGTTGAAGATCTAGTTCTGATAAACGCAATAAGTCATCATCTAAGGCATCGATCGATTGAAAGACTTTGCAAGCATCTGTTGCACAAGTTTCGATATGATCAAATCGTGCCGGGCCTAATAACACGCCTCCATACCTGATGAATCGATCAGACAAAACACACAAAGCTTGTTAGCCACTGTTTCAGCTGCTCTCTGGATGTCAAAGGAAAATTAGACAGACCAACGAGAGACAACTACTATAGCATCTATAATCTGAAGTGTTTCCATGACTTTCAAAACCTTTGCCCCTGAACGCGCTTCACCATCATCTTCATAGCCAGACTTAGAAGGAGAGATATCGGATCCGATTTAATCAGTTTGACCGGTCACTCGAGTGTAATCAAAAACCTGCAAACCTGAATTTCAAAATCTCCGGGTCCTCCTAAGCCATCACAAGACTTCTTGAGTGATAAAAACCTCCAAGCCGTGATATTATGAGAAGCAGGATTCGAATGAAATCGATGCTTAACCAAATTTATAATGTCTGTCACATCTGATAAACTTTTGGCTTTGAAAACTAATGCTTTGAATACACTTTTCCGATCTTTGATTTCTTTGGTCACATGAACTGCTATTGGATCAGGTTTAGATGAATTTACAAAACGATCGAGTGTATGTTTAGGTTGAAGAGTTGGATCTGATGGTGTGGAGGTTCGGGTACGTTTAGAAGGAGGTGAGTCTTCTTGTCCAGTGGGTCTTTTGTTGTTTTTCTCCATAATTCGATTGGTTAAGAGTCATGATAAGCTGATGAGTTTGCTAATCCATCATCGTTTACGGTTACGCCAAGATCAACTGCAAAACAGTGCAAAACCCAATGTGAGTGAGGTTTGACTTGGAAACTTTAGAAGTTTAAGCTGATTTAGCCTAATTTGAGAGGTTTTGTTATGTACCCTTATTGACTTACTGGGATTTTGATACAAAATACAGTTTTGAGGAAACACTGTGGGGCCCCGCGGGGTTTGTGAGCTTAATTTAGGGTTCAAAGGGCTGTATTGATAACAAAGGCGACGTGAAATAAAAAAGTGAGACCATGTGGTGGCGGTGAAAGGGTGCAACAAGAAAGAAACAAATCTTAACGAACATCATCCATCATTTCATTCGATCAACACGCATCACAAGAACAACAACAACAAAGTAGAAATGATAAGCTTACAAGATACAAATCCTATCCAACAAAGTCATCAAACTTTCACAATGAATGAATTACCGATCGATATTCTAACCATCATCTTAAAATGGTGTCATACTTTCGATCAAGCTGAAGTTTCAAAGTCTAACTTTAATCGAAATCAAGTGCATCATCCATCCCATTCGATTCATTTGAAAAATCGGATTTATTCGCTTGGTTCTGTTAATTGGATATTTCATCAATTTTGTCAATCACATGTTGGAGAAGTAGGTGTCATTCTTCTTTGAGCACTGAGTTGAAGAATCTACAAACTGATTTAAATTTGCTCTTTTTCTAGTACCTTGAAACATCTCGATCATCAAAACAACTTGAATTTATAAGAGATCAATGGTTACCTAAATATTCTGATCAAGTTAAACAAATTGCAATTACAGGTCCAAAGACTTTAAATTCCCTTGAATCAACAACACTCATTCTGGACTTATTATATGAGATATGTGGTAGTTTACAGAACCGTAGGATTGAAGTAATCGAAATTGATCATCATTTCTTCGATGCGAGTCATTTTGGTATGTCTTTCCGTATCAACACCTTTGACATTCATCAGCACGAAACATGGTAATCCTGATATATGACATGCAGAATCGAATAAAACATCTGATGTCAGATGGCACGAACTACTTTGTGAAATGGCACCTCAACTTACTCAATTGACAATCAACAATAAACCAACAGATGAATTTCTTCCAGACGATATAAACGAATTAGAAATCATTAAACATTTCCATACCATCAATAAATTAGAAGTTTTCAAAGCTCATAATATCTGTAAATCGATTTCATCAATTTCACCTTTAGCTCAATTACTTTCCACTCAAAATAATTTGAAATCATTAAGTATATCAAAATCTACTTGTTTTAATCAATCTTGGTCAAAAGTAAATTGGTTAGGTTCATTGATCAATTTAAGTATCAAATCATGTGAAACCGTTGAAATGTGTTGGATTAAAGAATTTATTTTACAATTTTCAAAATCACTTCGATTTTTAGAATTAAAGATTAATCATGAAGAAAGATTAGAATTAACAGATATAGAAAAGATTAATTTACCTAACCTGATTAAACTTAGTTTGATTGGAAATATTGAATCTTTAATTTCTTTTACAACTTCTTCTAATCTTAAAACATTAATCTTAGGTGGTGGACGTAAGAAAATTGATTATGAAAGCTTAGGTGATTTGATTGAATCTAATTGGGATCAATTAAATCGACTTATTCTTTTTGATAATCCTGGTTCTATTTCACAAAAACATTTCATTAAGGTTTGTGAAAGTAGAGGGATTAATGTTAAGTTTTCAGGCATTTCTGCTTCTTATCATTGCTAGTTACGTCATCTCCTTTTAATTTCTTTGATTATTTTTTTCTTTGATTTGATCATTTGATGAAAGACCCCGTAGAACTGATGTTTTTGTTATCGTTGCTATTTTCCTTTTATCCGATATATTCAACTTCTCAATACAGTTAAATAATAAGCTCATGAAGCACACAGAACAATCTGAACGTTGAAACTCGGACTATATATTGAATGAAAAGGGAACAGGACAAGTGATATACATTTCTCTTTCCATCCTTCTAGATATCAACCTTTTTTAATTCTCTTTAATTATACCCTTTATTATTGATAGTTTTAATAAACACACGCATAAATTATTTCAGTCTTTTCTTCTTCTGATATATACTCCAGGAATGTTATCTCATCATCCAATTCCTTTTCTGTTTCTTATCAACACGGACAGTATATATTGCGTTTATAGTTTTGATATGTACATATCAACATAGTAAAATGAACTTGATTGTCATCGGGTTTTTACATATATGCAAAAAATTAGTCTCACCTACCCTGATTTTGTCTTACCTCCTCCATTTTTTGAACGAGTAAGTCTGGAACGTCAAAATGTGAGCGTTTTGATATTGTACCATCCGCTGTTCGATCGATGCTAAAGAGTACACGGGGGCTTGAGTCTAAGAGCATCCACGGACTACAGTCAGGCTAAGGGCGCGTGCTCTTTTCAAAAGACGCGCCAACGCCCCTTTTCTCTTGTTGGGACCGCGCCTAGGCGCATTAGGTGCGCTTCTTAGCAAAGGAAACCCCGTGTTTTTACTTTTTGTAAAGGGTTGGATTTTGTATACGGATTTTGAGATAAGAAACAAACACAAGTTTGAAATTAATTGATTGAAAGCAGCATAGTCAATCTATATTATTGGGGCTCAAAGCTTCAGGTGTTCTCATACAAGTTTTCTGTGTGCTTCTTCATTCAGGGTCTGATGATTGCAAGGTTATAAGACAGTGTCACACTCCGTGATATTCTGCTTGTGTTGGCAAGCTGAATGATCACACTCTTCGGCCACGAGGCGGGATCTTCAGGATCTCAATGACAGATTCCCTTCAATAATTGCTTGATTCTGCTTTACCCGGCTGTGTAATTGGGTTTTATGCTAGATTTTTTTGCATGTTTAAGCAAATCATAGTGAGATCCTGGGTAAGGATAATCACAACCAAGTGATTTACTTAACCAGGAATCAGCCAAACCTACTACGGTACTTTTGGGCGCGCCCACTTGATTTGTGAGCTTCTGTCTCAGAGCAGCTCAGAGCATGTCTAACTTAACTAAGTCCCTCGATGCTGAGACAGCTGTCAATCAACGAGTTGAATCAGCATGTCTCCGCATGAGGGACTTACATCTAAAGTCGACTTTTTGGCCTGAGGGGTAAGGATTCCTTTGCAGAGGAATTCTTGTTTTTGCCATTTCCTTGAGCTCACCGAGGATCTTTTTACCGCGCCTCGTGAGCATATGCGCTGAACCTCGCTGCGTAATGTACAACTGGAATCGTCGAGATTCCTCGGTTGCTCGCCGAGCTACATATCTTTTAATTCCGTCATTTTGGTATGTAGCTCACTTGTAGCTCACTTGTAGCTCGGTGTTTCATCGAAATAAGTCCTCGACTTAGCAGAGCTACATGTGAGCTACAGGTGAAAATCACAAAATAGCAACTTATGTAGCTCAGCAAGCAACCGAGGAATCTCTACGATTCAACTTGTACATTTTGAAAAGGAGGTCGGCGCATAACCCCATGAAGCGCGGTAAAAAGATCCCCGGTGAGCTCACGGAAAAGGAGGAATCAAGATTTCCTCTGCAAGGAAATCCTTACCCCTCAGGCCAAAAACATGACATTAGATGTAAGTCCTAACTTAACAAAGTCCCTCGATGCTGCGACAGCTGTCATTCAAGCAAGTTGAATCCGCATGTCGCAGCATGAGGGACTTACACCTAATGTCTGCTTTTCGGCCTGAGGGCTAAGAATATTGTTGCGGGTGGAATCTTATTTATCCCTTCAATGTGTGCACACCGAGGAACATCGACCCTCCTTGGAATCAGACATGCGGGAGGTCTGGCTACACATCGTACAAGTCGAACCATCACCCTCCACCATTTACTTCTCGAAATATTCAACAAGGAATTGGTGTTGTCTTTATATGTAGCTACATTAAGTCAGGGGACTTATTCCCATTGCAGAGCTAGCAAGCTTATTTTGGCGGATGACAGCATTAGGTATCCCACTCCCTCGGCTCAGCAACTCTTCCCACTTCCTCCACGTGCGGGATAGGGTTATGGCTTTACAAAAATCATTACTAAAGACATTTTCAACTCATTTCCCAAATATCTCGAGAAGGAATGGGCGGATGTCAATGATTCGACTTGTACAATGTGTAGCCAGACCTCCCGCATGTCCTATTCCAAGGAGGGTCGATGTTCCTCGGTGTGCTCACAGAAAAGGGATAAATAAGATTTTTAAAAACCTTATGTCTCTTACCTTCCTTCGAAACCATCATTGATTAACAGGTGTCGAGCCTCGAGGGACTTAGTTAAGTTAGAGAGCATGTCTCTTTTTGACTGAATATGTTGTATATGAGGTTGTACGTCACGACTCACCAGATTTCTGGCGTTGTTATCCGAGCAGTTCGAACTTTTGAATTTAAGTAGTCAGACTGTCAGTGTGTGACTTTTCAAGTTGACCTTGGCTGGATGGATTCCGTGCTTGGACACCGGTGGCTATGCATTGCTATTTATGTATCTTGAAAACACTTTAAAAACCTTATGTCTCTTACCTTCCTTCGAAACCATCATTTTTCCCCTTCTTTCCCTTTAAAAATTGAACCTCACATCTTTTAAATCCTTTTTACTTTGAAGTTTGCTATTTAACCTCGAATAATTTCCTAATTTGCTCGGGCGTACTTTCTTGTCATTATGAGATGCTCAATTTTTCTTGGATTCCTGTTACAAGTGTTATTTGTGATGGCTTATCCCGAACCCAATAGTCGCTTGGAAGGACGTGACTCGAGTGGTCTGGAATCGATCCAACCAAAGAAACTTTTCAAGCGCATGACATCGCCGAGCAACCCGGTAGTCTGTCCCGGTCAATTGCAGTCGAAGCCATTGGAATTCGATCTAAAACAATATGGAAAGTTAGTCGGTATTCCCTTGTGGTCTTGAAAGAGAATCTCCTCACTTCACCAATCGTATTAATTGACCAAGCTTCATCCTGGTAACTTGATTAGAATGATCACCGCTTTGATCTCACGCCCAGCCTCGTGTGTTTTCTTCGCAAACCTGGGTGTGAGTATGATGTCTGATGAGCCAACTGAGAAGCTAGAACGTATCGAGTTGACTGGCTGATTGACTCATTTTACACAGATGTACGTCGAAACAACGACGAGAGAACCGGCCATGTTTCAGGAGTGAGTGCCCAACACCTCGAGCTCATTTTGGTGATCCGAGGTCAATATGAACACATTATGATTCTGTTAGCTCTTCAGCCTCAAGCGTCAGGAATTACTATGGCGCTTACATCAGCCAGACTTGTAGAGTTACCAAGCCTGTTACGCCGGTAAGTCTTATGTACTTCTCTCTGCTGCATATCAAACTTAAACTCAAACTTTTGCTGATAACAATACCGGTTCATAGAGCAGCAAAGTTCCACCACCGAGCCCGGATGATGACCTGGTCATTGTGCTAGTCTATTATGGCGATTATGCCGATTCCAAGCAAGTTGAGACGTGCGACAAAGAGACGGAGGATGCCATGCGTGCTTTTGGCGACCAATTGTAACGGGCTCGGATTATACCCACCTTTATTGAATTCACGATTTCTCATTCCTAGTTACCATGCTATTCTTACATTCCGCTTTGAGCTCATGCGATGACTTCCATTTTGCTCCGTTGTTCCATCCTATTTGAGCCATGTATCAACTAATCCCAATGTGGTGAATGATACTCACAATATAACTTGTTTGCTAAACCTATGTCTCAGAAGAATGACCGTATATCACGAGTCTTGTTTGCATGTCCTAATTGTTTTTGTTCACTCAAACGTTTATCTCTTTTTATTTATGTCACCTTACAATAGGTGCTTACCAAACTTAAGTAAGGCCCAAAATTGTGCCTGGGTTTGCAATGGGTCTGGCTCCAAATATGTACACACTCATGGCCCATAGCTACTAGTCACTGGCAGGCAAGAGACTACTATAAATTAAACATATTCTGATCTCAATATATAACTGTGGAGGTTGTTTGCCTGTCATGCCACCACAATCCCAATTTCATCATATGACATCATAAATTTGTACACACCTCACAGCCAGTATATTTGGCTTGGAGGCAAAAATTCAAGTAGTCCTAGGATTTTGACGCCAAGGAAAGCCCCATTCAAGGATCCAATCTGAGGCAACCACAAGGGCCAAAATTTGCCTTGAAGGTGGCCATTGGGTGCCCTTCTCCTTGGGGACACCATCCAAGGACACCTTGGAAGTTGGTCTCCAAGGCAACTGATCCAGTATTCACAGATCAAGAATCTACAGATGCTACACAAGTGTCATTACCAGATGAGTCTGGGTTGCCTTTAACTATTCTTTTCTATGCTGTTTCGTTGATGCTACTATGCAATGCATGTGCACTGTACAAAATGAAGCTCTGATCTGAGAATATCACATCTAGCCCTATCAATGTTGAATGCTACACTGAGATGATCAGAGCAAATATAGCATGATATTTGATGCAGGTATTCCAAATATGTTACAAGGGGGTGTCAGGAGCTTTGAATCTGAACAATGAAAATCCTCCTGTGCATGTTGTGCATACAAGGAAACAAGAAACTATCACAAGTGTGTAATCTCCTGTATTGTCCCAATCACTCAAATCCTGTAACATCTCATAAGATAATTTATCTGAATCGTTGGATCAGATTCTGTAAATGTGGGGAAGATTGACCAAGTAGAGAATAATAGGAGGAGTTGAGACATGCAAATTTTCCCTTATAGAACTTCTGCAGTTTTTTCTTTGCTCCACATCTTTTCTTTACCACAAAAAAACAAATTTTTATCATACTCTCAAGATGATGTTTGGCAGGTTAACCTCTTGGTTTGTGGTACTTGGACTGAGTACCCTGATAGAAAATGGTTTAAGATGCACCCCACTTCAACTTGCAGAGGAAGATGCAACACATCTGTCAATAACCATCTCAAAGCTCAATGAAGATAAAGGTATATCATATATCTAATTTCTGTCTCAGTTTTGAAGTTCAACATTTTAATGGTGAATTGTGGACTGAACTTTGTATGCTGATTCACACTGATTCAAAATATGCTTGGTACTGTAGAATTTACCTCAAGTATCTGGGCAGATGATGAACTCAAGGCCTCTTGGGCCAGCTTGAAGACCTTGGAGGCGGCAGCAACCCATTGCCTTCAGACGCCTTCTTTTCAAGACTATTCAGAGAGAGCAAAAGCAGAAATTTTCAGGAATTCAGACAAGCAAAGGCTGGATTTGCTGGAACTCTATAACCATAAACATAAAATTTCAAAGAGTGATAAAAACAAAGAGTTTTTGGTTACCCCATGGAGGAAGATGCTGAGAATCTTCATGGGGGTTTATTTTGTAGTTGTGAAGAAAGAAAACTTTGAAGAAATATCAACTCTTGAGAGCTTAGTAATGAAGAATACACCCATCAAGCCCCTACCTTCAAGATCGCACCAGCCAGGGAATCTGTATAAGGAGTTCATATCACACATCATGGCAAGATTGGGGGAAAGAATCGTGTTAACCATCCTTATAAGATCCTTGTCTTCAGCACCTGTTCATAATATACCAGAAACATATCAGTCAATTTCCAGGCTTCTTACACCAGAAGCACAGTATGGCACAGCTTTCACCAAATATATGAGGTTTATTGATATGGCAGAGAGATTGGTTTTAGCAGGAATCAAAAATGTTGATTTAATAAAAAGCTTTGCTTCTATGGGTACAAAAGAAGTTGAACGTTTTGTAAAACCACTCAAATGGGTGAGAGGTTTTGATGATTTGCATGAGATCTTATTTCACCGAGGTGTGCTGGGTGATGGATCCCCAACATCATATTTCACAACTGCTTTCCAAGGTGAAGAAATTCATACAGTTCAACTGATCAAGAGTGGGTTTCAAAGGATGCAGTACTTGGCCCCAGGGAAGATGATGCAAATTTTGAACAATCTCCAAGGAATACAGTCAGGGCAGGTTGAATTTGAATCCATTCTGGGAGGTTTCAAAATGTTAAAATCATGGGATACTTTTTCAGAAGGTGTTGATGACACAATTGGGGAAAAGAAGATTGCTTTGAGTAAAATTGCACATATGATTGCTTTTGCAATTCAAAGTCTGGAAGATGAAAATGAGCATGTGGTTTTTTTGCACATGGTTGAGTGTTTCCTTGGAGAGCTGAAACCATTGAAAGATATCAACAGTGATCTCATTTTTGAACACACAATAAATACCCTTATGTTCTTCTTTCTGATCAAAGAGGTCAGCACAATTGTTGGATCCTTGATCACCCTGGAAGATATCAACTCAGTTTCTGGGAATCAGCTGTTTGTGCTTCAATCTATCCAATTCTTCCAGGCTATCCTCAAATCTACCTTGACACAAACAAATCAAAGAAGAAGAGCAAAATATCTTCAGCTCAATCAGAGTATGCACTCAGAAATTGGCAAGATCTATAGAGTTTACCTCAGCCTGACACACCACTTCAACAACTTGAGTGCAATGGCTCACGGACAACTTCTGACTGAATATTGCATCCAAAATCTAAAGGATGATATAAAAGATATACAAAAATTTGATACCAAGAAGTTGGCCTATGCCAGTCTTTTCAGAAATTATGACAGAGAGGCGCAAAAGGAAAAAACAATCTTGTATCAATCACAAAAAGCAAGATACAGCTGCTTTCTGAGTTCCATCCAAGCATTCCCCACCAAGGAGACTAGAGCCAAAAATCTTCCCATTGCTTCCATCTCAGAAGCAGGAAGTCAAGCAGATGGAGGACATATTCAGAAGAAGTTCAAACTGTTTGGTTCATTCATCCCTATACCTGATACTTTTTCAGGCATCCAAAGTGAACAAAAAAAGTGAACCAATCTTTCCATTTTTTTCTTTGAATTTTATGCCAGTGTGAACAATGCTCAAACCTTTGATATTATCATCATGAAAACTCCATCTATGTATAATCTTGTTTTGTGTGGTAGGTTCAAATTCTTGACAGTATGTCTACAAATAACCCTGCACACTGCATGTGTTATCTCTTGTATGCCAAATGAGCAAATTCTATAATTAATTTGATTTTGAATTAGTGGAACAAGTAGAAGGATAATGTGAGCTTTCAAAACTTCAATCAAAGACACAACCCTAATATTCATTGTGTAGGACTATAGACCAAAAAAACACCCTTAAAATAAATGATAAGGTTTCAAGGGATTAATTTGTCAGAGCAGACATGGAGATAGTTTAGATCTGGAACTTTGAACTTATTAATCCCACAAAACCACATGTAACTCACCTTCATCCAATGATTATTCATAGGGTTTTGGATGAAAAGAGAAAATAATGGAAGCTTTTCTCTGCAGTTAATGTGGACTATGAGCAACCTAGTTATACTCAATAAAAACAACCACACACAAATGAAACACATACTATAATCCTTTCAGTCCAAATGAGACAAAGGAAACATCACACAAAGTAATTTGAGTATGTCATGTATGTTGAATTATGAAGTATGCCACATGCTACAATACTTTATGCAAACATAAGTTTGCAAAGGTGAATTGTATCTCTCTTTATCAATGGTTCTATGTTGTTAGCTACCTTGCTACATCATACTAATGTCTCACTAAGGTATTTCTCCTTGACATCCAAAAGTAATTCACAGCCAACACTTTTACATCACATGGTGGTATGCACTCAAACAAAGGGTTTTCAAATGTGATAAAAAATAGCAATACCTCACTGTGATATAATAGGGATGCAACTCAATGTTGCATGTCTTTGGCACCGTCAACATATTATCCTCGGATTGTTGCATTTGGTTTAACAGTGACCAGCTGTATCTGATGATTCATCAATCAAATGTGGTTATGATGAAGAACCCCAAGACACAGGTATAACAGAGGCTTTTCTCCTAGGCCTGATTACACTATTATCAAGTCTTAGACAACTTAGATGCTTGACATTGGAAGATGAATGCAGCCTACGAGACGTGAACTGTTTCCCATCACAAGTCATTGCTAGTCTACCTCTGCTTGAGTCATTTAAATGTGATGTACTTACATTATTCAAAGCCAAAGAAAAACCAGGTGATAATTCTTTTGGATTCAATCTATCCCAACTCAAATACTTATCACAATTAAATTTACATAGATTTGAAGATATAAATAGAGATTGGTGCCTTTACAATTGGCCCAGAACAAATACTCAGCTTGTGATTTGAGAATGCACCAATCTATCACTGACCTCAGCATATTAGATAGTCCATCACATTAGGGCAGGTCAAGTTGGCCACTTTTTTGCTTGTTTTGAATTTTCCCATTGCTCAAATGATTCATTTATTTTCATGTGAAATTCAAAATTCAAGCACATGACATATAGGCCCTCCCAGCTAGCAAACGAGCAGAGGCCTGTGCTAAACAAGCACAGCTCAAAGCTCCATTAGGTGTAAAGTATCTCTTACATAGGCTCAAAATGCTGTTTGAGTGAATGCATTATGGTGAGACAAACCACAGTCTGCTTTTTATTTTACATCACTTCATTTACATTGTCATTCCACGTCATTTACCTTCCTTCACTCAAATTTACATCACACTTTTGCTTCATATCTTTCACTTATTGTTTGTTTCCCTCAAGTATCTTATCTATATATCCTAGATGCAGTCAACATTCAATTCCTACCGCCACACTCTGTCAAGTCAAGACTTGGTCATCCCAGATGTGTTGTATTTTGGGAGTTTGTCTCCAGAGGATCAATCACAGCCACCTAGGATGCCCTTGTCCTCACCTACACAGTCTTACTCCAGCTGGACAACACACACGTTTTTTTGCCAGTTTTCTCAAGCATGTACCTCAATCAACATCAAAAAAGCCCTCTAGCCTATGCCCATTCCCCGGCTCAGCATCCCCGTCAACAAGTTTCCATGTTGTACGGCCATTCTCCGGCTCCCTCACAGCATCTCCATCAACAAATCTCTGTTTTGTACAGCCATTATCCGGCTTCCTCACAGCATCAGCATCCCGTCAACGGGAAAATTTACTGAGTGATGCAACATTTCCGCAAGATCCCAGACGCTTGAGTGTCAAAGCTAGCTGTAGATCTATTGGTGGTGGTCAATTGTTGCTAGTTGAAATTATTTCTGGATGATCACTAATCCGGTCAAGGAGTGCCTGAAACCCTTCATGACTAGTCTGCATGAATTGATTGAATTTGGCTCCACAAGATTGGAGCATATTGTTAATTGCAAAAGGATTGCCGTAAGGTTCCTTCCAACAAGCTGTGGTGTACCTGTGGCTGGTGACGGCGGCCAGACCATTGGATATCTCTGCCTTGTCACCCACCAGCATGTCATACCACTTTTCCAGTCGCTGGTTTTAATGATACATTTTAGAACCAAGGCTGAACGTGAGTTCCCTTTGGTGTTGAGGCTGAAGCAAAGCATTTTTGGTGTTTTCATGCGCCAGGGTTCCTATTAAAGCTAGGTCATGGATCATATGTGAAAATTTATGAGATGATTGGAACACAGTCCTGACACCTAATTCAGAAAACTGATATGCGCTCTAGTGTTAGATAAGATCACAATGAAGTTATCCTATATAAGGAATTAACTCTGACCTACAACAATGATAAAGAAACATGAACATGATAAAAGTAAGTAAATAAGTTGTGAGATATACAGTTAGATAAGTACCTGATTTATAAATTGGGGTTTGTACAAAGTACACAAGATAGAAAGATGTGAGCTTATTGATTTAATGAAAAGGACAACTGATACATATATGATTAGTAACTATTCTATATGATGAGATAAGAGGGTTACATACGTTTCTCTTTCCAAAGATGGGAAAGAGAAACATTACAGTAGATGAGAGTGGGATGGTTTATATAATAATTCTTATTTGCTCAATTGGGGTAAAGTATCTACCATACATCATTTGTCTAAATCTGATAACACCTTTGTGTAGCTCCTACACATAACATTTTCTTTTACCTCGTCGATTGAACATCAACAATATGCTGGTGTGGAGATATTCAAGGCATTTCAGGTAGGTCCTGTCCTTGGTGTGGTTGTTATGAATTGAGTATTTGGAAATGAAAACAACAAAGACAATTGAGAATTGATTCAAAAGAGAAATGACCAAGTCAACAGTTGGTTAAATCGAATGACTAGAGATTAGGAGCAAATGACTGAGTGTGATCAGAATTGAAGTGAAAACGTTGGGAGAAATGTCTTGCTGTGTGTGGTGGTAATAGCAAAACCAATGTTTTTCAATGAGAGACAAATAAGGTGATCGATGAAAAGAAAGATAATAGTGGTAGTAATAAGGATTAATGAAAAGTAGGGATAAGGCAGGCCAACACTTTTTTAAAAAACACAGTTTGATGATTTAGTTGAAATCCAATTTCTTGAAAGACTTTTCTTATGTCCTGCTTTGTCCCCCCAACAGTCTCATGGACTCTGGGAAACTTGAATATGAGCCGACCCCACAGGTCCTTGCGCACAAACACCAAGCAGGATTGATATTGGTGTGCTCCGTCAGATACATACCTGCTCGATTCCACGGTGCCTTTGTACAAAAATGTCAAACTTGACCTGCCCTATTGCACCTTGCGTGACAAAGCTAACACTTGAATTTCACTATATACAACTTTGGTGATCAAAGCGTGGAAATTGATCCTAGTTGGGATCCTGAAACTTGTTTCTCTCTTCCATCTTTAACCAACTTGGAAGTTTTGGCCTGGAATGTGCACTTACTGGAAAGCTTTCAAGACTGTCAAACTCTACATTATATTACATGGACCTACAGGTCACTATACCATTTCTGGACCCTAAACACTATTATGTTGAAAGACACCTGGCCTCAGCTCAAGAATCTGTATGTAGATGCTGCGGGTTATTTAACGCTACCTTGTGTAAGCAATCAATACATAGACATCCTGGAGCACTCAGTTTTATTGACAAAGTATTGCAAACAAGCCAAACTGGAAGCAATCGTTGAATAACCTCATGTTTTGTGATGTAGCAGGGTATTTTGAATGTTGTGTGCAAAGCTGATTTTCAGTCCATGATAAGATTAGACCTTCTCTGATTGAAAATAAACCATGTTTTTCTGGGCTTTTGTTGGTATCCAAGTTCCCTTTCTTATTTTCATTCAGCCTGACCAACATTGGACCAGTAGCGCTGCAAATGGCTGCAACGCTACTGCAACGCAGCTTTCACAGCTGCGTTGTACATGTACAACAGCGCAGCGTCAAGCAGTTGCGCTGTGGAACCCGGGGGGGTCCCAATTTTTTTATCCGCTGCGTTGCTGCTGCGTTCCCGGTCCCGGGCAAACAGCGAGCTGCGCTCCGGCCCGCTGTGGCCGCTGCAAGCGGTACAGCGGCTGAATCAGGGGTGGAGGCACATGTCTCGATCGCCCCCTTCAGGAGACCATCTAGACTCAGCCATCGAACCACTTTCTTCTCGATCCCTCGACTTTACAACACTAGCCTCACCTTGACCAACGTAATATCACCCTAATTGGCTGTTGTTTGCTCAAATCAAACAACAAACAAGCTAAATGAATCAACACCCTGAGGTTCGTCTTCTTTCCTTCTTTTCATTCTGCTTCGCCTCGCTTCAGGAACCACTGCCCTTAGCCGGATCTCTGGGCATGTTCCGCATGCATTCCAGGCACCCGGATGTGCTTGTGACTGCATGAAGCAGGAGATCGATAGAATGATGGGCTCAAGCTGATCAAGTTCTTCATTTTTTTTCATGATCGCTCCAACTATTCATACTCAATCGAGCCTACCCACAAACTGCTCATGCTTGACCAATTCGGACACCCCTGTCTCAAATCAAACAATGAAACATGACTAATAAGAAATGTATCAAGACGCCCAGGAGCAGGCAGTTTATCCTTATTAAAGGTATGTAACACCTGTCTCTTTCCTACCACATCCATCTCCCCTCTATCATTTTTTATTATTAATATCATCTTTATATATTTGTCTAATCTCATCTAACAATCACTCCTTAATATCTTCTTTTTATTTTCATCAATCTCATCCTACCAACATAATTCAATATCTAATACCCTTAACACACAGTTTACTCGATTCTGTTTGCAGAAAATACTATCCATCCTTTCCCTATGCCTTCTTCACAATCTAGTGTGGTGTGCACCCCTTCATCGGCAACTCGACCACAACGCTCGCGTCATCCTCCGCTTAACCCTGGGATGATATCACCTTCCCCCGACTCTCGAAGACGGATAACTCACTTGTCAGACCGTGTCCAGATAACCTCCAAACCTGGAGTATCAAAACGCAAAATCACTACCATTGAACTGGATGATGAAGAATCTACCGATCACAAAGACGAGGATAATTCCAATAAGAAAGGGAAGTCAGTACAGAAGAAGAAGAAACCACCTTCAAAAAAAAGGAGGGAACATGATGAAGTATGTAGAGACCTTTCCTAAGGCTTCTCCTCACCGTGTTATCAATGCTCATATTGATATCTTATCTTTATGTTTCATTTCTTTCAATACTTTCTCCTTTTACTCCCCCGAACTAGCCACCAACCACCGACACTGGTTCTTCCTTTGTAACAAAGAAGACCCTGCGTGCAGATTCTGACGAAGAAAACGATAAAGTCAGAAGAAGAGGTCGTCGAAGTTCAATTGATCAAGTCAAAAACAATGAGCTGTTGGATACTTCGGAGACCATATCACCTGAAAGGAGATGTAAGGCTTTTGATCTCTTCCCTCCACTCGCTTATTTCATGTCATTC